>NC_134739.1:10101775-10401775 GCF_049634645.1 Pelodiscus sinensis | reverse complement strand
GGTTAACACAGCTGTTGAGAATGTCAGTGACCTATCCACGACGACTACTGGAACTGTCCAATTTGCTATCTCAGAAACATGGCACAATTCTTCACCCAGCCATCGACCGCATGCACCTCACAGCATGGCTTCTAGCTGGCTCCAAGCTTCTGAACTCTCCTGTTCCCAAGAAGTGAGACGCGTGTTGATTAACAGTAGGCGCAATACGACACGCAAATCCTATCTCCATAAATGGCGTCGTTTCCATTCGTGGTGCTTGGCAAGGGATCTTGACCCTCATTCGTTGTCTGTACAACAGATCCTAGATTATGTGATGCATCTAAAGACGACGGGACTGGCTATTTCTTCCCTAAGAGTACATCTAGCGGCAATTTCAGCCTTCTGTCTCCCCGTTGACGGTCATTCAGTGTTCGCCCACCCTATCACCAAAAGATTTCTGAAGGGATTAGGCAACCTGTATCCGACCCACAGGATCCCACCAGAGCCTTGGGACTTGCCTCTAGTATTAGACACTCTGACTCACTCGCCTTTTGAGCTGCTTGCAACGTGTGATCTACGGATGCTCACAATGAAAACGGTGTTTCTACTTGCCATCACATCGGCGCGTCGAGTAAGTGAATTAGCAGCTCTTTCCTCCGATCCGCCATATACGCAATTCTTCAGTGATGCGGCAGTACTGCGTGTCCAACCAGTGTTTTTGCCAAAGGTCAACTCTGCTTTCCACATAAATGAGCCCATAATTCTACCGACTTTCCACCCAAAGCCTCACTCCCCATTGGAAGATGCACGTCTACACACTCTAGATGTCAGGCGAGCACTGGCCTTTTACCTTGACAGAACTCGGGTCTTTAGGAAGTCTCAGTGGCTTTTCCTTTCTACAGCCGAGTGCTCCAAGGGCAAACTACTTTCTGCACAGCGTATTTCCCGTTTGGTCGTTGCTTGCATCACACAATGTTACGCCTTGCGCAACAAATCTCTTCCAAGCGGTCATCGTGCTCATTCCACTTGGGGCATAGCAACATCCATTGCCTATCTTCACGGAGTACCGTTGCAGGACATATGCCGTGCGGCAACCTGGTCATCTACCCTCACATTCGCTAAACACTATACCCTTGCGAACATACCTCCGATTCAAGGGTAGCTCAGGCTGTCTTGTCTACAGCGCGAGGGTGATAGATCCGAAGCACTCATGTAACCTTGGACCACTGCTGTGTACTCACCTTGAGGGACACTACTCAATGAAGAAAAGAGTTACTCACCTGGTGCAGTAACATCTGTTCTTCGAGATGTGTGTCCCCGTGGGTGCTCCACGTCCCACTCTCCTCCCTGCTTTGGAGCTTCTATTTATATCTTTCAGATGCTTCTGGTTGGGAGGAAACTGACAAGACCGGACCGTGCTCAGATGAAAGGCGCGAAGGGGCAGTCACGCATGCGCAGTCCGGTGGGGAGCTACTGCTAGTGAAAATTCCTCCGGTTTGCGGCGCCGGGACGAGCCCAGCACCTGGAGTGGAGCACCCATGGGGACACACATCTGGAAGAACAGACGGTACTGCACCAGGTGAGTAACTCTCTTTTCTGGTGGCACTGGCATGGGCACGTCAGCATTGGTTTTCCCTACATCCCCGCCTGTTGCTTTACAAATCGTATCCACTTCCGTTACTTCTGGACCTACTCACACAGAACCATGGCAGTCTCCTTCATCTGCAAATCTGTACGTTGCAGCTGACAGCATGGTACCTAGTTGGCTCGATACATCTGAAAACCTCTGCTCCGCACAGGTCAGGGACGTATTAATTCACAGCAGAAAACAAACCGCACATAAGACTTACCTAGCAAAATGGCATAGATTCGTCACATGATGTTCGGACCACCATATGGACCCGTACACAATTCCTCTCCACAGCATTCTTGATTATGTGATGCACCTGAAACAGGCAACCTTAGTGTTAGCCTCCATCAAAGTATACCTCGTGGCAATTGCCGCCTTTCGAAGACCCATTGATGGTACCTCAGTCTTCACTCACCCTCTTACAAAAAGATTCCTAAAGGGTCTCATGAACCTCAATCCCCTCCATCTGACCTCCTCCCCCACCTTGGAGTTTGGACTTAGTACTCACAACTCTGACTGCATTCCCCTCCCCCGGCCTACACACAGGCATCCAAGGGAAGTGTGCAGCCACAGTGGGATCCCCTTATGGGTGAGACAGGAGCTGGGAGCAGCCTTGCCCTCCCTGGGGTCCTCCCACAAAGGTGTAGATAGCAGCACTGTCCGCGGGAGCGGGTGCTGCCTTGCATGTGCAGGCATGCCCATGTGTTGTGTGCAGTGCTCCTCGGTCTGAGTGGGCTCATGTCTACTCCCTTGTAACTAGCCTGTTTTCAGCCAGGGCGCCCGCTCCCCCGGGCCAGAAGTGTGTGGCCTCCCTGAGCCTGGGAGCAGGATCCCGGGCGTGCTCAGGGGCTGCCTGCCGCGTCCACATGCCGCACAGCAATGCAGCACATGGTTGCATGTGCACAGACCACAGCATGACATGCAGCCCAAGCATCCCGCGTGACACTCGCCCCCTGCCCTCTGTGTGCCTGCCTCTCCTGCACTGTCTGTGTCACAAAGTGAGACCACTCACCTGAAGATCCCTCCCAGGAGGCCTGGGAGACGTCTCAGCTCACAGGAACCGGCTCGAGGGACAGGGTCACGGTGCTCGTCTACTCCTCCTCCTCCAGTGCAGCCAGCTGGTCCTGGCCCGCCTGCTCTTCCTCCAGGGTGACCTCCGGTTGGACGATGACGGAGCTCTTGACCCCGGAGTCCACCAGGATGAAAGACGTTTCCCCACCCCCCAGGATGTGGTGCAGCTCCCTGTAGTAGGGGCAGGTGTGGGGTCCTGCCCCTGAGTGGGAGCTGCACTCGGTGGCCCAAACATATCTCTGGTGGAGCTCTTTTACTTTACTCTGGACCTATTCCATAATCCATGGTGGGGGTCTGTGCTCTGCCAGGTACGTGGCTATCAGGCCATAATGTTGGCGTTCCACTGCTTGTCCCAGGGATCCTGCAGCGTCTCCTCCTCGTCCCACACCTCAAGGAGGGACTGGATCTCTGGGTCTCATCACAACGGGGCGTGCCTCTTGGTCCCCCAGGTAGGTCCTGGGACCACTGGGGCTGCTCCCTGCGTGGGCCAGGAGGGCCACGGGGAGCTTCAGGGATGGACATGGCTGGCAATGGCTGTGGCAGGGAGAGCAACACGGTAAGGGTGCTGCTCTCTGTCCTACTTCCCGCCACAAGGCTGGTCCAGGGTGCCTGCAGCGTTAAGAGGGGCCAGGAAACAGAAACCATAGAGTTGTGATTAGTTTGTATGGAGTGGCCACCAAGGCACCTGTGCTTTTTCCTGGAGGCCTCTTCTTCCACAAAAAAACCCTGTCCACACACACCTGTTTGAGAAAGAGCTCTTTCACAAAAAGGCTTTTTCCTCATAGAATGAGGACTACCAATTGAGGACAAAGTCCTCTGTTCTTTTGATTTACTTGTGAAAGAACCTGCTTGCAGTGTGGACGTAACTCAAGTTTTGTCAGAAAAACGTCTGTTTTTCTGACAAAACTCTGTAGTCTAGACATACCTTATAGATGAACATAATTTGTTGGGGGAAAAGTCAACATGGTTTCTGTAAAGGGAAATCCTGCCTTACTAATCTACTAGAGTTCTTTGAGGGGGTCAGCAAACGTGGACTAGGGGAATCCAGTAGATGTAGTGTACTTAGATTTCCAGAAAGCCTTTGACAAGGTCTCTCACCAAAGGCTCTTAAGTAAAGTACGTTGTCATGGGAAAAGAGGCAAAGCCCTCTCATGGATTGATAACTGGTTAAAGACAGGAAACAAAGAGTAGGAATAAATGGTAAGTTTTCAGAATGGAGAGAGCTAACTAGTGGTGTCCCTCACAGGTCTGATCTGGGACCAGACCTATTCAACTTATTTATAAATGATCTGGAGAAAGGGTAAACAGTGAGGTTACAAAACTTGCAGATGATACTAACCTGCTCAAGACCAAAGCAGACTGGGAAGAGCTTCAAAAAGATCTTACCAAGCTAAGTAAGGGGCAAGGGGAAGCTCAGTGGTTTGAGCATTAGCCTGCTAAACCCAGGGTTGTGTGTTCAAGCCTTGTGGAGGCCAGATAGGGATTTGGGGCAAAACTTTGTCAGGGATGGTACTTGGTCCTGCTGTGAAGGCAGGGGACTGGACTCAATGACCTTTCAAGGTCCCTTCCAGTTTTAGGAGATAGGCAATCTCCATTAATTTAAGTAACTGAGCAACAAAATGGCAAATGAAATTTAATGTTGATAAATATAAAGTAATGCACATTGGAAAAAGTACTTCTATACATCCTATATGAAGGGAACTAATTTAGCTATAACTACTCAAGAGAAAGATATCTTGGAGTCATTGGCTGTGTCAAGACTGGCCAGTTTTTCCAGATAATCAGCCACTTTTCCGGAAAAACTTGCCAGCTGTCTACACTGGCTGCTTGAATTTCCGCAAAAGCACTGACTTCCTACTGTAAGAAATCAGTGCTTTTTGCGGAAATACTATGCTGCTCCCATTTGGGCAAAAGTCCTTTTGCGCAAAAGGGCCAGTGTAGACAGCCCAGATTTGTTTTCCGCAAAAAAGCCCTGATCGTGAAAATGGCTTTTGCGGAAGTTAAGTGCTTTTGCGGAAAAGTGTCCATGCCAATCTAGACACTCTGTTCTGAAAATGCTTTTAACGGAAAACTTTTCCGTTAAAAGCATTTCCGGAAAATCATGCCAGTCTAGATGTAGCCATTGTGTATAGTTCTTTGAAATTATCCACTCAATGTGCAGTGGCAGTCAAAAAAGCAAACAGAATATTAGGAATCATTAAAAAGGGGATAGAAAATAAGACAGAGGGTATCTTATTGCCTCTATATAAAACCATGGTGTGCCCACATCTTGAATACTGCATGCAGATGTGGTCACCTCATCTCAAAACAGATATATTGACATTGGAAAAAGTTCAGAAAAGGGCAACAAAAATGATTAGGGGTTTGGAACAGTTCCCATATTAAGAGAGATTAAAAAGACTGGGACTTTTCGTCTCAGAAGAGAGGTGGTTAAAGGGGGGGGGGGGGTATGAAAGAGGTCTGTAATAACTGATGTGGAAAAAGTGAATAAGGAAGAGTTATTTACTTGTTCCCATAATATAAGAACTAGGGGGTTACCAAATGAAATTAATAGGTAGCAGGTTTAAAACAAACAAAAGGAAGATTTTCTTCACACAGTGCACAATCAACCTGTGGAACTCCTTGCCACTGGATGTTGTGAAGACTAGGACTTTAACAGGGTTCAAAAAAGAGCTTGATAAATTCATGGAGGTCCATCAATGGCTATTAGCCAGGATGGGTAGGAATGGTGTCCCTTGCCTCTGTTTGTCTGAAAATGGATGACAGGGGAGGGATCAGGTGATGATTGTCATGATTATGAGGGTTAGCCAGGAGCCTGGGGATTAAGGGGTTAACTACACCTAGCCAGGTGGACAAAGGAATTTGGGAACTGGGACAAAGGAATTTGGTTTTTTTCCTTTCTCCCTTTTGTCTCTCTCAGGCTGTGTCTACACTGGCATGAATTTCCGGAAATGCTTAAAACAGAATAGTTTTTGTTATAAGTATTTCTGGAAAAAGAGCATCTACATTGGCAGGATGCTTTTCCGGAAAAGCCCTTTTTCCGGAAAAGCGTCCGTGGCCAATGTAAACGCGCTTTTCCGGAAAAGAGCCCCAATCGTCATTTCCGCGATCGGGGCTTTTTTCCGGAAAAGACTACTGGGCTGTCTACACTGGCCCTTTTCCGGAACAGTGTTCCGGAATAAGGACTTATGTCCGAGCGGGAGCAGCGTAGCTTTTCCGGAAAAGCGGCTGATTTTGTACAGTTCAACGTCGTTGCTTTTCCAGAAATTCAAGGGCCAGTGTAGACAGCTCGCAGCTTATTCCGGAAAAGCGGCTGATTTTCCGGAATAAGTGGCCCAGTGTAGACGCAGGCTGAGTGTGTTCTCTGCAGCTACAGAGAGGGACAAGCATGTCTCTCTCTCTCCAAGACACCATTCTTCATTTTCTGTAAGTAGGGTAAAGTTTAGGTAGTTTCATTAGGCTTTATTGTTTTAAGGGTTGGGTAGGGGATCTGATATCTGGCACTGCTTAAGAGATGTTTGGCTTTTCTTTTTAACTAAGTTCTAGCCCATGGTGTAATTCCTCCATGAGTATATTTTGCTACCTTTCCATCTGGTCCTTATGCTTGAAACAGGAATATTGTTGTAATAATAAAAGTTTTCTCTTTTCTGTTTATTAACCTGGCATTGGTTACTTGTGTGCCCTGATTTTTATTTTAGGAGTGAGATTTCCCAAATGATCTTTCCCCTGATTATTTTATCAACATTTGGGTGGTGGCAGCAGAAGTTTTATTCCCAAGATCTAGGTTTTTAAGATTTTGGGGGAAGTTTTATACCAAAGCCTGGTAGATAAGGCTTTGGGGTACACCTGCTTTCATGGCTCCTTCCCCACTCTGGCATGATAAATGCAGAAGTGGTGGCCAGATAGAGGTAGAAGATATTGAGATGGCTGGAGCTAAAGGCCCAAGAGATTAACAAACCATAGAAAAAAATGGAACCAGTCTCTTCAAAGGGATGTATCATTTCAGGAATTCCAGTTAATTTTAATTCTTTGTCTCATCATTGTTTTGTTATTCATTCAAGCATGTACTGTCACCAATAACAATATTACAAGACAATAGAGCTGATATTGTATAACATATTCTAAAGCAGACACTCCAACGTCAGTCCTAAAAAGCATACTAATGGCATCCAATTAGTGCTTGATTACCTTCACTGAAATTCATATTGCATCATAACATTTTGCTAAGCAAATTGAGCTCTTGAGTTATACAGTAGGACCAGTAGTGCACTTGTTGACATTAAGAAGTGTTTTACTATTAATTTAGATGGAAAAAATATATAAAACCCTCTTGTTTGGCAGTATTTTACAGGATATTGTTACTAAAGTTTGGAGGGATTGTAATGTTTACCACTTAGATTGAAATTATACCTAATGCTTGGGAAATAGCCAAGGCTGAATTCTGGGAAATGGTTGCTTCATCAGTAAGAAATACCCTAAAGCAAGGGAGGGAACAAATTATAGTAAGTGTCTTCACAGGTTTACCAGAGAGCAATACTGACAGATTTTATAATGAATAAAATCTTTTAATTTCTGTACCTTTCAATTTCTGTAGTTAAACAGAAATTAAAAGGTACAGTGACAAAAGTAAAATCCCAGCAAGCTGAATGGAAACTTTTCAAAGACATTATAATAGAGGCCCAACTTAAATGTATACCTTAAATTAAAAAACACAGTAAGAAAACCAAAAAAGTGCCACCTCATCTCAAAAAAGATATATTGGCATTGGGAAAGGTTCAGAAAATTGCAAGAAAAATGATTAGGGGGTTTGAAATGGGTCCCATATTAGGAGAGATTATAAAGATTGGGACTTTTCATTTTAGAAAAGAGGAGATTAAGGAGGGGGATATGATAGAGGTCTATAAAATCATGACTGATGTGGAAAAAGTAAATAAGGAAAAGTTATTTACTTGTTTCCATAGCATAAGAACCAGGGGTCACCAAAGGAAATTAATAGGTAGCAGGTTTAAAACAAACAAAAGGAAGTTTTTCTTTACACAGTGCACAGTCAATCTGTGGAACTCCTTGCTGCAGAATGTTGTGAAGATCAGGATTTGAACAAGGTTCAAGAAAGAACTAGATAAATTCATGGAGGATATGGCTATGAGCCAGAATGGATAGGATTGTGGTTCCTAACCTCTCTCAGAGGCTGGGAATGGATGATGGGAGAGGGATTCCTTGAAGATTCCCTGTTCTGTTCACTCCGAGTCATTTGGCATTGGCCATTGTCGCAATGGTTACTGGGCTAGATGGACCTTTGGTCTGGCTCGTATGGCCATTCTTATGTTCTATGTAATATTTTATCAAAATACTACTTATTTCAGTAGACTCTTAAATAAGATCTTTTGAGTGCTAAATTGGAATCCTGCTGTACTGGGGGTGGAGGGGAGGAGAGGATTTCTAATCTAATCTAATCACTTATTTTACGTGGGCATCTAATACTTCTTATATCTTCTTTCTTAAGCAGCTCACCTATGTAGTTCAGGACGTTATTATGGTAGGTTGATCTGGTGGATCAGTGTACAGAATGATGTGTCTGCAGCTTGTTGTGCTGTCCATGGCTCTTTTAGATTGCTGTAATTTCTATTACTGTAATATATATATTATAGACATAGTCTTATAACTGCTGAGAGCTTTTTTAGTCAAAATAACTTTATTCTACTATCATTTATTTAGATCATCCTTTTGTAATGACTTCTTGAAGATTGTTATCTTACAGAGATTTCTTTGTCTTCTCAAATATGAACATAAGAATAGCCATACTAAGTCAAACCAATGGTCCATCTAGCCCAATGACCTGTCATCCAGTAGTGACTGGTACCAGATGCTTCAAGAACAAATTAAGAGAAAAGCATTTATTGAGTGATCCATCCCCAGCTTCTGGCCGATGGAAGTTTTTGGAAACCTAGAGCTGTGGAGTTACACACTTGTCCATCAGCAGGGATTTTTACCATGAACTCATCTAATTCTTTTTTGATCCCAGTTATACTTTTAATCTTCACAACATTCCCTAACAATGAGTTCTGTAGGTTGATTGTGCATTATGTGAAGAATTACTTTCTTTTATTTGTCCTAAACCTTCTGCCTGTGTATTTCAGTGGGTAACTTCTAGTTCTTGTTACAAGAACCTTCTCCAGACCATATATGATTTTATAGACCTCTATCATATCCCCTGTGAAGGACAGATGAGAGGGATACAGAAAAATAATGGAAAGGAAGTATATTGGCCTCAGACTAAGAAAATGTGTTCTCCTTCAAGCGGCGTCCCTGTGGGTGCACCATTCAGGTCTTGGTATGTCACTGTGTAGGTGATTGGAGATTTTTGCCTAGCAGTGCCTTCCTGCATCGCACATGCACAGTTGCTATCTTGCGCTATTTTTGTCCGTTGGCTACACATACAGCGTGGGTCCCCTGCTGTACCTTTTCTACTGTCCTCGGCAGAAGACAAGGTTTCTCAGCAGTGCTGACTTTCTGACTGGAAATATAAAAATAGAGTAGTTAGTTTGTAGTGTTGTTAGCAGTTTAGTCAGTTTATAGTTAGTGTTAACCAGTTCTCATTAATTAAAAAAAAAAGTTTGCTCTGGTTATTTTCTGTTTATTACTGACCAAGTTCTGGACTCCTTAAATTCTCTTCTGAATATGCCTGGCTCTACAGGTTTTAAAAAATGTGACTCTTACAGAGAATCTATGCCCATATCTGATGGGCATGACTCCTGCATAAAGTGTCTCCGCAAAGGACATGTGGTGCAGTAATTTCCCCGTGCCAGAATATAACTTCAAGAGCCAGAAAGGATTGGGAGATGAGATTTAAAAACTACCTATGGGAGAAATCTCTTCAACTGCTGGAGGCTAAGTCCAGTGAACCTTTGGAGGTACTAACTCCCTGTAAGAGGGCTAATTCATCTCCCACAAGGGTCTTCCATACGTCCTGAGCCTCTCTAGCACAGTCTTTGCCGTCCACGTCCTGTGCCACATGTTCTCTGGTGCTGTCTACCACCGGCACCGTGGAGAAGTGGAAAATGGTACCTAGAAAGAGAACGGAGATGGAGTCGAAAAGGAAGTCTAGCTCCTTCACACCGAGTAGTGCTGCTTCTCAATAGGCGTCAATGAAAGCTGACATGCCACCACTTCCGGCACCAATGGACACTGGCACCAAACCAACATTCCAGTTCCTGCCAGTCAAAACCCAACCACACCCTGGCACCAGAGCTCAAGAAGACTTCCCACAAGACCAATGACATGTGGCACTGAGTGCCACAGCTACTGACACCATCTCCATTGGTGTCAAGTGCGCCTTTACCTCTTCATTCTCCTATAATTTGACAATCCAGTCCACACCAATGATCCCCCAAAAACATTTCTTGTTCACCTATATCATTGTCACCGGGCCAGGCACAGCATTGGACAGGAGAGCAGGTTCTTCTCACAACATTCCTCACCGATGGGTTCAGTAACTTCATGGCTCTCCACTTGACACTGACCAACACCCCTGCCCTCCCCCCCTGCAGTATCCATGGTTTAATCACTGTTGGTCATATTCAACACAGCAGTTCCCACCCCAATGGCCTCCTTGCAAGCCCTCAAACCAATACTGCACTCACTCCTTGCACCGTCATCGTTCATGCAAGATGGCAGTATCGACCCCAGCACGTATAGCAACAAGATCTCTGGTCACCACCACACAATCTTCTCCATCCTGTCCTCTGCACTCACCTTCTTTCAACCAGCCAAATTGAGCTGGTGGACAAAGATGATGACCTGCCTCATTCAGGCTCTGACAGTTCCTCTCCAGTTTCCTCATCCTCTCCACCTGCAGATGACCTGAAACAATTTCAGAATCTATTCAAACAGGTTGCTCAATTCCAGGATATAGAACTGCAGGAAGTACAAGAGAAACAACATAAGTTACTCAACACACTCATTGCCTCCAACTGGCAATGTCCTCTAAAATAGCTCCAATGACTAATGAGGGTGTTATGGAGCCATCAGAGGCACTATGGTGAACTCTAGCCTCTATTTCTCCCACCAATCTCAGAGCGGACAGAAAATATTTTGTCCTGGCCAAGGGCACGGATTTTCTTTTTTCTCACCTCCAGCCCAAGTCATTGGTCATGGACTCAGTCCACCACAGATCAAGACAGAATATAAATCTACGCCTCAGGATAAGGAGCATAAGTGGTTAGACAGCTTTGGCAGGAAAGTCCACTCCTCTGCCACTCCTTCCCCATATTGAATGACATGGCTCTGCCCGCGAATTATGTCCATGCAAATTATACTATCCTACAAGAACTTTTAGAAGATCTTCATTAGCAAAAGAGGTCCCAGCTGTAATCGATAATGGCGGAAGGCCTATCGATAGCATGGACAGCACTTAAGGCATCTATGGATGTGGCCGACATGGCAGCCAGGACTACAGTGACAGCAGTAGTCATGCACAGGGCCTCATGGTTGCAATCATCTGGTGTCCCGTGGGAGTTACAGACGAAGGTGGAAGACCTCCTGTTTGACAGAAACCAACTTTTCGCTGCTAAAACACATTATGTCCTTCATTCAATGAAGGACTCCCGTACAACACTCTGCACTTTAGGCATGTACATCTGTAGTGAGCAGGGGTGGCCGCTCACTGACCCCGAGGAGGAGAAACCCCTCTTTTAGCCCCGGTGGGCCGAGATGGAGCTTTCCCCTTTAAGTTCACAAAGGCCTAGGGGTGGGGCAGGAAGTATAAAAGCCCAGCCCAGGAGTTCAGTAGGGGCCAAACCACTATAGGGAGTAGAGGCCTATGCTGAGCTCTCATGCTTAGGCCCTGAGGATCTGGCAGAGGTGGACGACTGGCCTGGATGGCCAGGCCCAGGCACTGAAGAGGAGACTTTCTATACCCTGTCCCCACAAGCAGAGTACCCAAACTCTGCGAACCCGTCGCTGACTGGGAGTCAGGTGCAGATGGAGGGGGAGTTCGGAAGTGGCCCAGGGGAAGCAGCTGTTGGTCAGGTTGACCTAATAACTCTTTGACGTGTGTTGGCGTGTTGCGGATTAGATTCCCAGCTGACCCCAGTGGTAGCTGAAGCCACCACTGGTAGGGCCCTGGGCCAGGATGCGGTGGATTAGGGAGGGCCTGCATCTCCCCTGCCATTCCACCGACTGGGTGGCAGTCTCCCTCTCCCCACTTGTTCTGGGAGACGGTTTGTTTGTCTGCCCCACTCTGAACCAGGGCCTGGGTTAAATGGACTCCAAGAACTGGTTGTTAGTCTGCCCCACTCTGATCTTGGACTGGTGCGAGCAGAGCAGCCTGCCCCACTGTCTGAAAGGGGCTGTGGGCCATTACTTAAGGGCCTGAACACAGGTCAGGGGCCCAAGATTAGGCGAGACTGCTTACAACACCGCCAAAAAAGAGGTGCAGGTATACTCCCTACCAGAGACCGAGAGATACAACCTACCAGAGACAGCAGAAGAAATCCTATGACCACAGACCTAAGTTACAGTCCAACAGAAGAAGGGTGCAACACAACCAGTCGCCCACCAATCGACCACTGCTAAGCAGCAAATTTGAAGATGTGGTTGAAGATATAAGCTACCACCCTAAGGATCCAGTGCATACCATTCATATTTTCCACCACCACCTGAGGTCCTTTTGTCATCAACGGGTTCTTGAGATCATCAATACTGGCTACACAATTCCCTTTACTTCTCTGCCTCCTACTGAACCCCTCTTTCTGTCCCTCTTCAGGGATCCCTCTCACAAGCCCCTTCTACAAGTGGAGGTGTAAAAACTACTGAGATTGAGGGCAGTAGGGTGGAGGAGGAGGAGAAGGTGAGCCAAAGGATGACAGAGGGAGTGGAAGGGGACTAAATTAGTGCCCCATGGTGCCCGGGGGCAACTGCTCACCTCGCTATGCCACTGACATCAGCCGATGAGGGGGGGGGGTGCCCAATCACTATGTGCAGAGGCAGTCAGGTTCTGGACAAACTGAGCAGACACTCCTCGGAACAGCATGAGTGGAAGCTCAGCCGCAGCATCATCCTCCCAATCTTCCAACAATGAGTTTTCTGACCATAGATGTGATCAACAAGATTTGCATAGACTGAACAACAATGATTCTGATACCACCCTATTGACCAAGAGAAGCATGGTTTCCTTATCTGCACCATCTGTCGATCATCAAATCGATCCTTCTCCCCATCGGACCCTGCTTGATATCGCAACATCAAGGGAAAACTCACCACCCAAACCTGAGGGTTCTTCATGGTTCCAAAATGAAGAGCTTACCTGTTCGGAGAGAGTGAAGCAGATCCTCTTGAATAGTCAGTGCTCTGAAGGCATTTTCAGGAATGGTGCAGTCAATGCCAATTACAACCAAATATTACCCCAATACTTACTCACTGTGATAGACCTCAGTGACTCAGGCCTCTTCATCAATACCACTGAGCCCACCTATCCGCCATCACTGTCTTCCACACGCCAGTGAATGACTTATTGCTGTTTTCACATCCCATCCAAAATGCTTCTTAGCAGGTTTGCGAAAGACACACCTAAACGTATGTCCTCTGGTACCACCTTAGGATTTAAACTTTATGCTTGGCATACTGACAGGACCAACTTTTGAACCACTAGCTACTGCTTCTCCCCAACATCTGGTCATGAAAGTTGCCTTTATAGTAGCAGTCTTTTAACTTCTCATGTGAATAATTGCAAATCAAGCACTAGAAAAACCAATGCTCAGAAGTGGCAACATTTTAGTCACTGGGCCACAGAACATTCACTAGCACCCCTGTAGTGGGGTAGAGTGGCCACCCACTGAGCCGGAGGCGGAGAAACCCCTCAGGGAGCCATTTTGGGCCCAGCCTAGCCCCGCCCCCTCACCTGACCGGAAGTCAAAGGGTGGGGCTAGGAGTATAAGAAGGCCGCCGGGGAGCTCAGTCAGGGCCCAGCCTCTGAAGAAGATGGAGGCCTGTCCAGAGCTCCTGCCGGGGGAGGTTAAGACCGGGCCTAGACCGCCCTCAGCGGCCTCCCCGGAGGCCAGTCAAGGCTTCCCTGCCAGGGCTACGGAGGCGTGGCCAAGCCAGCCAGCCGAACCTCCCGTGGACCCAGAGGACTGGCCTGAGTCGCTGGACCAGCTGGAACCCCGATGGGTACTGGAACGCCGGGGCCAGGCGAGCCCACGGGACGCTGCAGAGTTCCAACCCCTTGACCCCCTGGATTGGGCCGACTGGACACTGCTGGGATGACAGCACTTCGACTCCCTGACAGACCTGCTACCCGCGAAGGGGGAGACAAGAAGTGGCCCAGGAGGTAGCATGGGCTGAGAGCAGCAAATTGCCAGCAAGTTGCGGGCTGGAGCCCCTGCTGAGCCCGTAGCAGCTGAACTGCTGCATCCAGGGCCCCTGGGCCGGGGCGCAGTGGAGTGGGTGGGCCTGCGCCCCCCTGCCACCCACTAACCGGGTGGCAGTCTCCCCCTTGCCACTGCCGCAGGTGCCCTACCTGCCCAGCTCTTGAACTAGGAGCTTCTACAAACCTGTATGTTTGTCTGCGGCCACGCCTTGCGTCAGGGCCTGGCCGCCATTTGCTGCCCTGCCCTGAGTTAGGGCCGGCTTTGCTTATTGTGTTGGTTGTCCCGCCCTGCTATAGGGCTAGGGCTTACTCACGCTGTCTGGTTTGTGGCCATGCCTTGTACTAGGGCCTGGCCGCCATTGTTAATTAGCTACCCCGCCCTGTGCCAAGGGCCTGGGCTCAGCTTACTGTGTTTGCCGCCCCGCCCTGCTTGAGGGTCTGGGCTTGCACCCGGTGCTCCGCTGCCCTGCCCTGCCCTGCTCAAGGGCCTGGGCTTCCGTATGGTGGTTTTGGTACCCGGCCAGGATCCGGACCGGACCTTTTAAAGGGCCAGGACTAGGACTGTTGCCCTGCCCCTAAATGAGTTAAGAGACTTGAATATATGGAGAATTTCTTCCCCCGTGGCCCGGGCCTGAAGCAAGGCCGGGCCCCTGAACTATTGTCTCTCACCCCAACCTGAGATAAGGCCGGAGATAGACTCATAGACTTGGACTATTTTAAGGCACGGTAGGGCCATAGGGCGGACGAGCCACCCATTGTACCAGGGTGGAGGAACCGCCTCCTAAAGGCCTGCCGACCCACAACTAACCGTCCCCTGGAAGAGGGGAAAAGGTCAGGCTATTGTGGACATTGCCGGAGGGCAGTGTCCTGAAAATACCGCGCCACCTGCCGGCAGATCTAATTCCCCGAACAGACGGCAGGGGACGCTGTGGTGGAGCGGGAAGCCCGCTACAACCCCATTCAACTCCTCTACTGAAATTGTTGGACTACCTGCTCTCTTTAAAGAAACAGACTTTCAAACTCTTCCATTAAAGTGCACCTGGCATCGATATTGAGTGATCACTGCCAAATAGAAGGGCACACAGTCTTTGGTTATCCAGTTACAAAAAGGTTTTTGAAGGGACTCAACAATGTGTTCATTTCTTTTAAACAGACACTACCTTGCTGGGACTTAAACCTGGTCCTTACAACATTGACAGGGCATCCCTTTGAGCCAATGGCAATTTGTTCACTTTTACATCTCTGAATGAAGGTTGCCTTCCTCATAGCCATCACCACGGCAGGAAGAGTTAGTGAGATTCCTGCACTCATGACCAACCCTCCATTCACAATATTTTACAGGACAAGGTGCTGCTCAGACCTCACCCAAAATTTCTTCCCAAAGTGGTTTTTCCATTCCACATTAATACATCTACATACTTACCTGTTTTCCACCAAAAGCCACTTCCAGATGTCTACGATGTTTGTATCCACTCTTAGATGTACATCAGGCAATAGCCTTCCACCTAGAACAAACAAAACAATTTAGATGTTCTGACTGTTCCTATCCATAGCAGATCATTCGAAAGGTCAAGCCATTTCTAAACAAAGACTTTGTAAATGGATTGCCAACTGTATTAAGATGTACTACTCAATTAACAAACAACCATTCCTAGACCAAACTGTACCTTAGATATATATGCCTCACAACACACACAATTTGGGTTGGCAGTTCTATGTGCTGCCTACACTAAATGTCCGAAGCCCCTTCCTCCAAATTCTTGGGATACTGCTCCATAGTCATTTACAGTACAGCACCCATTGGGACACTCCTCGAAGAAGAAAAAGAGGTTACTTACTGGTGCACTGGTGTTCTTTGAGATGGGTATCCCAGTGGGTGCTCTGTGGCCCTTCCTCTTCCCTTCTGCTTCGGAGTCAACATCTCTCTGCAACAAAGAAGGAACTGAGAGACAGTTGACAATGCGCACATGTTGGCACACTTGCTACGGTGTGAGACAGCTCTGCGCATGTGCATCACCCCCCAAGGTATTGCTGCTAAAAATATCCAACTATAAGTCTAGGGGTGCCGAAACACCTACTGTGGAGCATCCACAAGGACATCAATCTCAAAGAACACCAGTTACTGCACAAGGTGAGTAACCTCTTTTTCTTTCCCAAGTGGCTCTGAATAGTCCCACTTATGTATACTATGCCACCTAGTGGTGCATAAGAGTAGAACTTTTTCCATCCAGTGTCTATTAAAGTACATATTCATCCACTTCTGCTTAGCATTTCTGAATGCTCTGAGGGCGAGTCTATATAAAAGGGTGATATACTTCTTGTCACTGCAGGCTTTCATTGATTGAAGAACAGATAATGACCATTGTTGCTTTGAAATCAGTTCCTATTTCCTACATATACACAGGCAATTAGTTGCATTGATTAGCATACGGCAATTAACCATTCAAAGGTTCTTAGCTTAATACAAACATCACAGAGAAATAAGGACAACGATATTATTACACTACATTTCATCTAATTGCTAACATTCACTTTTGATCTCTTA
Organism: Pelodiscus sinensis; assembly: GCF_049634645.1. Classification (NCBI taxonomy): domain Eukaryota; kingdom Metazoa; phylum Chordata; order Testudines; family Trionychidae; genus Pelodiscus; species Pelodiscus sinensis. The sequence continues at coordinate 10,385,185 of NC_134739.1, read as the reverse complement.
ATCAATAGACTATAGAGCAGTGGTCACCAACCTGTAGATCGGGATCCACTGGTAGATCTTGGAGCCTCTGACAGGTGATCCTAACTGGTTTGGCCAAGAGTCTATCAAGTGCCTGCACTTCATCTGCACATCTCCTGCCCTTTGCTTTGGAGTTGTCCCCTCAGGAGCCTCCTGCTCACTGTGCAGGGCAAGGAAGAGATAGGAGGGGTGCTGAAGTCAAGGTGCCCCCCCCCTCCTACTCTGTATCCTGTCTCCACAGAGCAGAGAGGGGGCACAACAGAATTTGGGATGAAATTTGTTAGCAGCTTTTGGAAGTGGTGCAGGGCCAGGACAGGGGGGAGCCCGCCTTAGCCCCACAGCACCGCCACCCAGGGGCCACCTGAGGTTAGCAGTACCCAGCTAGAGCCTATATCTCAAAACCCTACCCCAGTCATGAACCCCCTCTGCACCTCAAGCTCCTGCCCTAGCTCCGAGTACCCCTGCATCCAAATGCCCTCCCAGAGCCTGCACCTAGAACTCCCTCCGGTACCCCAACTGCCTGCCTCAAGCTCAGCTCCGAGCCTCTCTCACAATCCAGATCCCTCAATCCAAGACTAGAACCTGCACCCCGACCCTCTGCCCCAGCCTGGTGAAAGGGAGGGAGGATGTGGGAGGGAGGGATTATGGAGTGAGCAGGGGTGGAACCTCAGAGAAGGGGCACAAAGGAGGTGGGGTCAGGGGTTTTGGGTTTGTGGTAGATCTTGAATTGCACTTAAATTCAAAAAGTGATCTCATGCTTAAAAAGGTTGTAGACCACTGCTATAGAGATTTCTAATCTATGAACTAATGAGAACATATTGCGAAGCTTCTAACATATCAGTAAACACAGAAAAAATATTTACTTCTAAGTCTCTGACAATAAAACTTACATTTCAAAGGATTGAATCTACTTACTTGGCTTTGGTAACTATTTACAATAACTACCTATAAGGATTTACCATTTCATTACTTCTCTAATGTGTAATTAAATGTTGATTTTAGATCACTTAGCCTGCTGGTTGCTTAGTCCTCACTGGCTGAGTGTCGTGAGAATAATTCATAGTTTAGAGATAAGCAAAGTTAGTTCTTCTTCGAGTGCTTGCTCCTGTCCATTCCATGGGGGCGACTCCAAAGCAGCACCCCCAGAAGGAGGGATCAGAGTTCTAACATTCAATGGAATGAAGGACAGGCCTACCCACGGCAGTGTCCTCCCTTACTTGGTGCACCAGAGCATAATGGTCAGCAAAGGCATAAACTGAAGACCACATGGCGGCCCTGCAGATGTCCAGGATGGGCACCTGGGCCACAAAAGCAACACATCTCGAAGAACAACAATTACAAGGTAAGTAACTGTTCTTTATTTAGCATGGTACTAGTTGTGAGAGGGCACCAAAAAAATAAAAATAAAGCCAGGATTCAAGAGATGTCCTTCATGCACGGCTGTCTTCCCAATGTTGGACAACCACTTTGATCATCCGAAGTGGTTTGAAAAGGGCCAGTCTCCTGGATGTTCAATATGCCAGAATTCCATGCTCAAAGTTCACAAGGAGATCTAGAACAGATTGCAAGTGTAACCCACGCACCTCCTGGGTGTGATGCTTTGTCCCTTCTAGTAACTGAGACCACTTGGAGATTAATGAGTCTGCTAGGGTATGTCTACACTACAAAGTTAATTCGAACTAATAGACGTTAGTTCGAATGATCTTTGATAGGCGCTACACAGGCAAACCGCTAGTTCGAACTTAAGTCAAACTAGCGGAGCGCTTAATTCGAACTAGGTAAACCTCATTTCACAAGGACTAATGCCTAGTTCGAATTAACTAGTTCGAATTAAGGGCTGTGTAGCCACTTAATTCGAACTACTGGGAGGTTAGCCCTCCCCAGCTTTCCCTGGTGGCCACTCTGGGTACCACCAGGGAAACTATTCTGCCCCCCTCCCAGCCCTGGAGCCTTTAAAGGGGCACGGGCTGGCTATGGTGCCCGTGCCAGGTGCAAGCCTGCCAGCACCCAGCCAGCAGACCCTGCACCTGGCACGGCTCGAGCCATCCACCTGCTGCCACCCAGCCCTCCGCCTCTTCCCGGGACCAGGCTGACAGCTCCCGGGAGCCTGCCCAGGTCCGCAAGAGGCGGGCGCCCGCCTGGTCTAGTGCAGACATCGTGGACCTCATCCACGACCTCTGCACTAGGCACAGGAAAGTGGCCGTCTAGGGCAGGATAGCTGCCAGCCTGGCCACCCAGGAGCAGGTTTGCATGAAAAACAAGGTGGTCCACTGAGACCCCCGACCCTGAGCTTAGAATGGCCGTACTGGGTCAGACCAAAGGTCCATCTAGCCCAGTAGCCTGTCTGTCAACAGCGGCCAACACTAGGTACCCTGGAGGGGATGGACCGAAGACAATGACCAAGCCATTTGTCTCGTGCCATCCATCTCCAGCCTTCCACAAACAGAGGCCAGGGACACCATTTCTACCCCCTGGCTAATACCACTCCATGGACCCAACCACCATGACTTTATCCCACTTCTCTTTAAACTCTGTTCTAGTTCTAGCCTTCACAGCCTCCTGCAGCAAGGAGTTCCACAGGTTGACTATTTGCTTTGTGAAGAAGAACTTTCTGTTGTTAGTTTGAAGCCTGCTACCCATTCATTTCATTCGGTGTCCTTTAGTCCTTATGGGAACTAATGAAGAACTTTTCTTTATGCACCCTCTCCACACCACTCATGCTTTTATAGACCTCTATCATATCCCCCCTCAGTCTGCTCTTTTCTAAGCTGAAAAGTCCCAGTCTCTTTAGCCTCTCTTCATATGGGACCTGTTCCAAACCCCTCATCATTTTAGTTGCCCTCCCCTCTCCCACCTCCTTTTCCCAGTCTCCCCGAGTTTTGTTCAATAAAGAGAGATTCTATTTTTGAACACAATTGTCCTTTATTTTGTACATCAGGAAGGGGGGCTAGGGAGAGGTAAGTGGAAGGAGGTGAGGGAGGAATGGGGTACGAGCCCCCGATGGGGAGGACTGGGCTGGCTCTGCGGGCTCCTCGGGGTGGAAGCTCTCCTGAAGCCCCTTGATTGACCCCCCCTCCGGATGGCAGCCTGCGGCAAGTGCAGCCGGGCTGATGGCCGAGTGCTGTGATGTGCCGAGTGTGGGAACTGTCTGTCCGGGGTGGGGGTCCGGTCCTTTTAAGCACAGCCCTCGGCTAGCCTGAGACAGCAGCTCCATGCTCTAAGTCCTAATCTGATGCCCTGCTGGCACTGCTTCCGGCCATCCTTAACCTCGGTTCAGGGTACACTCAGTGTGGACATGCTAGTTCGAATTAGCAAAATGCTAATTCGAACTAGTTTTTAAGTCTAGATGCGCTAATTCTAATGGGTATGTCTACACTATCCCCCTAGTTTGAACTAGGGGGGGTAATGTAGTCATATGGAGTTGCAAATGAAGCCTGGGATTTGAATTTCCTGGGCTTCATTTGCATAAAGCCCGCCGGCGCCATTTTTAAATGCCGGCTAGGTCGGACCCCGTGCCGCGCGGCAAACACTTCCTTAAATGAGCATTAAAATTACTGACATTCACATATAAATTGTATGATTAAGCAAGGTACTGAACAGAAAAAAATTGTTTGATAATGACAGTTCTAAAGTTTTGATAGCACCTCTCAAAGAGTACTCATTTTAAAGGTTTGTTTATTCCTTTTTTATTGGCTAAAAACTGTATATGAAATTAAGAATAGAAGAGTAATTTATATTGATTTTTCACTTCTCAAAATTACAGATAAAAAGCCTATGGTATAATAAAAAACTGAAAATTTAACTTGGACACTAGAAATCTGTTTTTTTTCAGTTATCTTTTAACACTACAGTACTACAATAGCTGGATTTGAATTGTGACTATATTTTGAAAGCAATAAAGGCAAGTATAATTTGAAACAGAATATTTATTTCATTATCAAACTTTAGAGGATCATAAATGTATTTTTGTTTTGTGTAAAAGAAATCAAAAGAAAAAGAAGGCAAATTGTATTCATCACTTCTGACAAAAGAATATGCTCTCTCAAAGTTATATCTCTTTATTGGGATGCTTGTCAAAGAAACAATATAATGCACATGCTGTTGCTTATATCTTCTCTTCAACTTCCTGTACTTGGGATGAGACAATTTTACCATCCACCACCTCTTCAATGATTGTTTTGATCTTTCTGGTTTTGGTTGGATCTAAAAATTAATAAAAACAAAAAAACAATTAATTTATGAAAGTATTAAGATTATTTTAAAAACCTCCAAATTCAGAATGGAAATTGGAATGCTGCCTAAGGAATGCGAAGGATGTCAAAATAAGCACTAAGATAAATGTCTTCTGTGCAGTTGTGCTTACAGTGCTTTTGTATGCTTGTGAGACATAGACACCATATTGTCACCACATTAAAAAACTTGATCAGTTACATATTCTCTGTCTTTGGTCTGTTTGCAGGGTCAGATTGTGTGACAGGATTCCTAACATTAAATTCCTTAATCATTGTTGGATGTCTGGCATTCAAAGGTTCGTTTCAGCTTTGAACTCGTTCACATGGTAAACTTGAGAAAATCCAAGGCCATATGTTATAGTCAGCTAAAGCAAGTCACTTGTTTTCATAGTAGCCAGAACAAACAATATAAAGGCACACTGAAATCAAACTTGAAATGTTGGGTTGATCCCAGCAACTAGGAAGCAATAGCCTATGACAGAGCAAGAGAGAGGAAAATTTGTCATGTTAACCATTTACCATTTCGAAGCAAGGCACATTAACAGCTTTTGTGAAAACACAGTCATCACAAAACAAAGATACAGCAGCCTGCAATCAAGAACAATCTTTTCTGTCCCACATATAACTGTGTTTGTGTCCTACATTTGTCTGACCTCCCATATACATGTTTGCTGAATCTTCATATGTTAACATTGACATGAGATTTCATCAATTAAAGTTCTAAAGCAAGACAATCTACACAGGATAACTTGTTATGCCCTTAATCCTTTAAAATTAAAGATTAAAGTTTCTTGCCATGATGAACTTTACAGAGTAGTAGAACAGAATGACATTTATTAATTTAGCTATAGCATTTGTTTTATAAAATCATTTTAATTGATATTTGCTCCTCTGAAAAAAACTTTTAACAATAAATGTTATCTCAGGAGATTCAACCCACCATTAGAAGAATCCAGCGATTGTGTTTGTGATTTGGAACTTGTCAATGATGAACTTTCAAATGAACCTCCTTGTCCCCCAGTAAATGCACTTCTGCAAAGAAATCACACATATACAATGTTACATAATAGTTGTCAGGATCAGGAGTATAGAACAGTAAATGTTGTTTGTTTTTTTAATCCTGCATGAATCAGGAACGATAAGAAATAATCTTATTTCTTCTTGTTTTAAAATACTGAAATCATAAGCATCATGGGTGAGAACTTTACTTAAAGAAAAGTTGTTATATTATCCTTCTTTGATTAGTCAGTACAATTGCCAGATCAATTCTTACCAAGTCACAATACATATTCATTGAAAAGGCCAAATTATGTAACCTAAAAAACATATATGACTACATCTACTTCAGAATTTTCTTTAAAATTTTCCAAAAAGTCATTAGTTTGGTAAATTTACAGGAATTATGTGAAAAATATCAGTTTCTGGCATAAAATGGTCCAAAACCAAATAACAATATTTGAATGAAATTTTGTGTAAACAGTCTCATTACTTTTACAAGTTTAATTCTGTCATACCTTCGTTAAGTCCTGAAATTGCATGTGTCTCTAATTCAGGCTATCACACAGATGTAGACTGTCTTTACAATCAACAAATGTACTTTTGAAATCTGTGTGTGTCATAGGCCTTACTTTCTGTTGTGGACTACCAGTCTCTACCAATTTTATTTCCTTTGAATTTGCATTGAAATATTGGGGGAAATCACTTTGGATTCACCATGGGAATGAGTAAAATGGGAATTTTCATGTTCAGATCTTTGCTTACCCAAACTCTCCATCTAGCAGGCGGCGGTAGGTCTCAATCTCCATTTCCAGCCGTGTCTTGATGTTCAAGAGCTGCTGATACTCTGCATTCTGGCGCTCCATATCAGCCCTGACCTGGAAAAGTTGGCTCTCCAAATTCCCAATCTGAAGTTGAATTTGGGAGAGTTGAGCACAGTAACTTGCTTCTGTTTCTGCCAGTGTGTCTTCAAGGGATTTTTTCTGCATAAAAAGATATATTATTAAGTAAATACAATCTATGACTAGAGAGAAGAAACCCATTAATGAATTAAGAAAAAAGTGGGCTAAAATGTTGGAAAGAAGTGGTACTATTTCTCTATATATGTAACAACACATTTAAAAATTTCTTCTTATAATGAAATTCTTGCCTTTTGTTTCGTATTAAATATTATCAGCTGAGGCCCATCATTTTCCAGGCAAAACCATTTTGCATAGATTACACTTATAGGAAAGTTTAAAAAATTAAATATATGTAATAGAATTTTTTATTAATGTGCTTGCAAAAGGGAAGTAAAACAGCAGTTTTAAATGTGTAGGATTTCAACTTCAAACATTATTCATTTAGCTGAATAATTACCATACATAGTACATTTGAATCAGAAACTTCATTTATTCTTTCTGTAACTAATTTGAATTATTTTGTGATTTGTAATAGTAAAAATGTTCTTTGCACTAAAATGACAGTTGAATAGGTGATCCTGTTTTAATTTTGTTAGTAAATATTTTATGAACTCTAATTATAATAGTCATGACTTTTTTCCAATGAAAAACAAAAATAAATATTTAAACCAGTGTTTCTCAAAGTGGTCCGTGGACCCACTCTGAGAAAGCTGCTACTGGATGCTCTGGTTTGTTTACTTACAGGCTTTGCAGCCATGGAACCTCGTAGCTTTCACTGGCTGCAGTTCACAGTTTGAGAAACACTGTTTTAAACCTTTCACCCAGAATATTCCAGTGAAAAAGTAGTGCATTCAGCTAATTTAAGTGGCAGGTTTATGCAAATATTGTTATTTGTAGGTAATCACGAAGTATGAATTTATTTTGTACAAACAAATACACAAACTCTTCAAAATATATAGTAGATATAATCCTGTTTTTTGCAGTTCCCAATCATAATGATGTATTTGCCATGCAGGTATTCCAGCTATTATTGCAGTTTATGGACTAAAAAGAATACCTGGAATAATTAAATGTTAATTTTAAACAGTAGTATATCTGAAATTGGAAAAGGTACTGTGTAGTTTATGATTGTTATTCTATCAGCATACCATGGAAAGTTGAGACTGTAGTTCAATTTCCAGGCCCTGGAGAATGCGTCTTAAATCTGTGATTTCACTTTTACCTGACTGAAGCTGTTCAGTGTTGGTGGAAATTTCCCTTTTGAGTTCCATGCTCTGAAATGTCAAGGAAAAATAAAATGTAAATCAGCGACAACAAATATTTTTTCCTATATTTAAATGTGTTTGGCTGAATTGATTATCTTGAAGATGTTTACTTTTTCACTGAACCATGCTTCAGCCTCTTTACGGTTCTGTTCAGCAATGACTTCATACTGTCCTCTCATATCATTCAGAATCTTGGTCAGATCAATTCCTGGAGCAGCATCCATTTCAACACTAACTTGGCCGGTGGCATTACCTTGGAAACTTTGAAGCTCCTAGAATAAACGGAAGTAAAGGTATTTCAGTATAATAATGAACAAAATGATTAGCTCTAAATTATTATAAAGAAAAGTGTATAATTCAAGGTCCCTTCAATATTAAATCTTCCTAGTGCAATCCTATCTGCTACTATCTGTACTGTTACATTTACCCTGTTTTAAATATGAATATCTTTTCGTTGTATCACAGCAACCCATGCAATGCATATCAACAATCTTGCCATTTCAGTTTTTGCAACACTTTAGATAGATCAGAAATACTCAGAAGTCATTTCTTCCCCACCCAGTGCCCTAGGCTATTAGGAAAAAAAATCATTAAAGGGAAAGAAATATAGAGTACTGGTTTCATTGACTTCACAGGTTCCTCTGGTTCATTTCTGTATTAGCTTTCAACTTGAGAGAAAATTTATCCTTAGTGGAAAAATATTTGTCATACATTTTAAAATATTTGATCCATAGAGTCATAGAATAATAGGACTGGAAGGGACCTCAAGAGGTCATCGAGTCCAGCCCCCCGCCCTCAAGGCAGGACCAAGCTCCGTCTACACCATCCCTGACAGATGTCTATCTAACCTGTTCTTAAATATCTCCAGAGAGGGAGATTCCACCACCTCCCTTGGCAATTTATTCCAATATTTGACCACCCTGACAGTTAGGAATTTTTTCCTAATGTCTAATCTAAACCTCCCCTGCTACACTTTAAGCCCAATACTCCCTGTCCTCAGTAACCAAGAGGAACAAATTTTCTCCTTCCTCCTTGTGACACCCTTTTAGATATTTGAAAACCGCTATCATGTCCCCCCTTAATCTTCTTTTTTCCAAACTAAACAAGCCCAGTTCATGAAGCTTGGCTTTATAGGTCATGTTCTCTAAACCTTTAATCATTCTTGTCGCTCTTCTCTGTACCCTTTCCAATTTCTCCACATCTTTCTTGAAATGTGGCGCCCAGAACTGGACACAGTACTCCAGCTGAGGCCTAACTAGTGCAGAGTAGAGCGGCAGAATGACTTCACAAGTTTTGCTTACAACACACCTGTTGATACAACCTAGAATCATATTTGCTTTTTTTGCAACAGCATCACACTGTTGACTCATATTCAACTTGTGGTCCACTATGACCCCTAGATCCCTTTCCGCCATGCTCCTTCCTAGACAGTCGCTTCCCATCTTGTATGTATGGAACTGATTGTTCCTTCCTAAGTGGAGCACTTTGCATTTCTCTTTGTTAAACCTCATCCTGTTTACCTCTGACCATTTCTCTAACTTGCTAAGGTCATTTTGAATTATGTCCCTATCCTCCAAAGAAGTTGCAACCCCACCCAGTTTGGTATCATCTGCAAACTTAATAAGCGTACTCTCTGTCCCAATATCTACATCATTGATGAAAATATTGAACAGTACGGGTCCCAAAACAGACCCTTGAGGAACTCCACTTGTTATCCCTTTCCAGCAGGATTTAGAACCGTTAACAACAACTCTCTGACTACGGTTATCCAGCCAATTATGCACCCACCTTATTGTGGCCCTATCTAAGTTATCCAGTTTTGCTACATCTGTTGAAAATACATGTAAACATCAATTGCATCAGAATAACACATTTGGTTGATTTTCATGATATTTTGAAAAAAAAACCTATGAAAAGGTCTTGCGACCCAGTTTCATTTCATTCATCACTGAATAGACTGACAAAAAACTAAGAGCTGTTGTGATGAAGTGATAGCAAGAGTTTAAAATGTACTGCACGCTAACAAAAGCAAATATGCTGACAATTCAGAGCCCTGTACATTTTCAGAACAAACCCAGAAATTCTAAAGCAGCTAGAAAGAAAACATGTTGCTGCTTATCCAAAGTCTAAAGGTTAATAATTGAACTTTGCAAAACCAAAACCTGAACAGAATGTAACATGCTAGTGTATCTTAACGCTCTCTTGCTTTAAAAGGTGAAGTCTGAAGTTTCCCCCATTATTACATTGGCAGATCCAAGCCTATTTAATCCTTTTTCAATAAAGTAGTCTGTTGTTTCTTCACCACACCCATCTTGGCCTTTCTATTGTACCTTCCCACAGGGGCCTTACACAAAGCATATATTCTTGGGACAATTGCGGTGAATCTGAGAAATCCTGTAATACTAGCACCATTAAGAGCAAACAGCTTGTATTTTTGATTTTTTCTGTGTCCCTTTATCCCCCAATTCCTTGATTAAACTGAAAACAAACCCAACAGCAAAAAGGACTCATTACCATGCTGAAAAAATCAGAAAAATGACTGACATTGCACATCTCATCTTTTTTTGTAGTATATATTGTGTTTTACTATGAGTCTTTTTATGAAAACACTGCAGTCCAGAAGCAAACACTCTGTCTACCTCCTCATGGTTCTTCTTGAGGTAAGCCAGTTCCTCATTCAGGCCTTCTATTTGCATCTCTAGATCAGTTCTGGTCAAAGTCAGCTCATCCAGAACTCTACGGAGACCATTGATATCAGCCTCCACACTCTGCCGAAGAGCTGCTTCATTCTCATACCTTTAGAAAATCATATACCGGCTTTTAAACAGTTGCATCATGTACTACTAATTCAAAAACAATGTATTATGACTATGACTGCTATTCAGTTGAACAGTTATACTTCATATACATTTTCTAAGAAAAATATCTAAAATGTTCTGGATTTATTTGGCATTTTTAAATAAAAGCTTAGTAATAGGATTCATAATAGATTGCATAATAGTACTTGCTACCTACTTCAGTCTGAAGTCATCAGCAGCCAGTCTGGCATTATCAATCTGCAAAACGATCCTGGCGTTGTCAATAGTGGCATTAATTATCTGGAAAGACAAGCAGGATGCCCGGATAGTGATTCTGTAACCTGATGGCCTTACTGTTCAACATTAGTAATATAATAATGTAAGAGACATTCATTAGACTCTTGTACAATATATAACTAAAATATTTAGGACCAGACTCTCTGTTATTGTAAGTAAGCAACACCAGTTTATATCAGTGAATATAAATTAGCATTAGAATTTCAGTTAATCTCTTTATTGCAGAAATTGAATTGAGGTGCAAGCAGTATGAACACGAAAACCTTTTAAAAATTTTTTTGAAGAAAAATAATTATCTAAGTTAACATTAGTTAATTTTATCTCTACCTTCTCTTTAATTCAAATGAGGTCAGGTGAGTTCACATCATTAATAGCTACACAATTTCAATACATTTGTTTCATCTGCATTACAACAAAAATATTCATGTGATAGAAGACCGTTACAAATAACAGTATCTTAGAGAAAATTTGCTTTTAGTTTCTCAAAACTATTGTAATTTTTGCCTAGGACAATATTCGGTGAGTTTAGATTGTAAAAAAATGGAACAGTTCGGTGATTTTTTTACCTTATTCCTGAGGTCTTCAATTATTAGGTAATATTTACCATAATCATGGCCAGCTCCAGGGCCACTAGCACCAGGACCATTTTTTTCATACCATTCACGGATTTTACACTCTAGTTCAGTATTGGCCTCCTCCAGAGAATGTACTTTGTTCAAGTAGACAGCCAGACGGTCATTCAGGTTTTGCATGGTTTCCTTTTCCGTGCCAGAAAGAAGGCCACCATCACCACCACTACCAGCACCAAAGCCACCTCCAAAACCAGCTCCTAAGCTGCTACCAAAGCCACCTCCAAAGCCTCCCCCTATGCTGTTGCCAAGACCTCCACCAAATCCAGAACTAGAACCAAGCAGAGAAGCAACACCAAAGCCTCCACCAGATCCCCCACCAAAGCTTCCTCCACCACTGGAACTAGATACTCTTACAGATCCCCCACTAAGACCACTCCGGGATGAAAATTGCCGTGATCCTCCCCCTGTACGAATAGAAAAAGCCATGGTGTTCTGTTTGCTCTGATCTAGTGTAACAAGTAGATGAAATAGAATAGGGTAGCTCAGAAAGCAGTTTTATATACAGAAAGAAATGGGTGTTTCAGCTCTATAGTCCACACCTCCTCAAACAAAACACTTCAGTCACTTTCTTTTCTTTTTTTTTATTTGTCAGATCAACATCTCCTGATCAGACTAAATGATATGTGCAAATCTTTATTGTCCATTCATGTGAAAATACATCACCCTCCAGATATTTGTTCTACTAATAGGGGATATGGGTGGAGGTAGAACTAAGCTTTCATTATCATGTTTAATCATGTGCAACTCAGCACAAAAAAGTCATCTTTTCAATTGCTCGTACATTATTTTTCCTATTTTAATATTTATCTTATTTATTATTTGTGACTGTTCCTAGAGGAGTGAGAGAACCTTGTGGAAAGATTCCTTTAATCTCATTATATTTTCTTTCAGTTATCATGTAAGAGAAGGAAAAAAAAATATTTTCTAGAGAAAATCACTAAAGATTGAGCAGAAAGCCATACCAGCACTTTGATGCAAATAATGAGTATGTATGGAGAAGAGTTTACAGAGATTTATTTCTGACATATCATACAGCCATTTTATATTGGACTTTTTAAAGGTTTTGTCATGTTTCTCTAATTTGTTTGAAATGATTCAAGACTGTACTGTCTTTGTACTTTGTCCCAATGAGAAGGGGGTTTACAGCATAAATAAAACATGGATATCTACCAGGATTTGTATTTGAGTCTCCCTTGCACTACCATCCCAAAGTTATGTATCTATGAGTAAAGAAGGAAATATTAGGTCCAAGAGTCACTTTTTCTGAGCACTAATTTTATTATTCAGCTATATTAATACTATTTTCCCTATTGAACTCAGACTGTCCATAGACTGGCATATCCTTTTTGTTTTGTGTTCCTTTGAACTGTGTTTCCTTCACAGACAACTTATGTAGTAAAATTGTGTAGTGATGGGAAGAAAAAGGGAAAGGGAGGGAGTTGAGTTGGTACACCTGAAACTTTTTAATATATTTGTAATTGGATATATAATGTGCTACCATATCAATTTTATGTTTTCAAAGGAATTTAGTTCTTGGAAAGTTTCTGTTACACATGTAAATCTGGATTAAAGGATTGTACCCTTCTCTAACCAACTTTTAAAGTTAGGAAAAAATTATATATAAAAATCATATAGAAAGTTCAATAAGAGGTAATATACATAAAATACACAAAGACTTTTTATTGTCAAACTGAAGTCACCATTGTTTTTTATATAATTTGCTAATATCCCAAAGTGGGGGTACTAGTCTCTTGGGTGGATGATGGTTGTCTTCTGTTATGACTAGAGCGTAGTGAAACTTTTAGACTGAAACTTTTTGATGAGAAATGAAGATTGAGAGACACCTAAACATTTTGTGAATTAACATTAATTTTGCCTAATTGTTTCCATCAAAAATGTCAAAAAAATAAAAATAGTTAACTGAAAATGTCAGCAAACTTACTTCTTGGTTTGTCCTGAAATAATAGCAACAATGCTAATTAATACTAATTAATAATCCATATAATATTTTTATTGCCACTGAAGCAAAATTCATTATTTTCCCAGCTGTACTTACGATAGTTGACTCAAGAAGAGAGGGATAACCTCCTAGGTACAGTTGTTTGGGGACTTTAGTACCTTTAGATTTTTAATTAATAATGACTTATCAGCCCATTTGCAATGTGGGCAATTATTAGATAGTGCTCTCTCTTTTCTAGCCATTCCTGTTCCATATGAGATTAGTTGTGAAAATCAGAAAGTTTAGTGGGTTATCTGAAAAATATCTCTTTCCCTGCTACACAACTCGTAAAGTTCACTGGAGAATCTTAAGTAAAATTGTATCATATGACAATACACAAACTGGTAGATTGCCCATGCATCTTTGGCAATTTTTGATGTTTGGGTTTTTAACCATGCAACCTTAATGGGCTTTTAACACAGTTTTTTGTGTGAAATACTACAGTGTTTTACAAGATGATTTATAATCTCCTACCATTACATATTTCTTTTCTTTTTTCCCAGTATCAAAAACTGTATCATCTTTAGGTGTGAATTGTACTACTGTTCAGGAGACTCAGAAAATGGCAATTTTATTTATAAGTAGGTTCTCATAGTAGTGCTCATCACCATATTATTTATTCCTTACTAGCTGGAGTTATCTGGCATTGTTCGGGAAAGTTGATATAACTGAGGTGAGGAGCCTGAGGGGAGGGAGTGAGAAGGGAGCCGTGTGCCTGCTGCCGGCGCCCGAGCCCGCCCTCCGCTTCCTTGTTCCTTCTCTGGTCTAGTGAATGACTGTCCCCGCCGCTTCCCCCGGGAAGCCGCTTCTTCCCGCACTGACAAGCTCCATGCAGCCCTGGGGAAAGGCATCAGTCTCTCATCTCTTCCCTCCTGCAGTCCCTTAAAACCTTCTCCTGGAGGAAAGGTTATCCCATGCAAAGTTTGGTTGCGGTAGTTCTTATAGTGTCCAAGTTATTAGAACACAAACAGACAAACATTCTCCTTTATATATTAGATTAAACTGTGGAATGTGAAATTTGTGCTCTCCTGTGAGTGTGGTTTTTTGAGGTGGAAGAGCAGGAAGCAGAGTCTGAAAACACCTTGCACTACACTGCCAGCACTGCACTGTGCTATGCTAGCTAGCAGGATGCTTTATGTCAACACTAATTTGAATCATGGGAGGCATATATAACATGGGGCAGGCAAAATGATTTCATCTGTAATAATCCTCAAGGAAAAAGGGAAAGGGGAGACAATCTTATACATTTATTGGGCGAACAATTAAGTTAAAATCCTTACACAAATTTCTTGGCTATAAAAATCTCATTTTCAGGTGTAGATGTGTGTAGATCTTTAAAAATAGCTATTGGACTGAAAGCTGATAGTGCAATATTATTTTCTGACTTGTATCTAAAGATCAAATATAAGTTATAGGTTTAAATATGGGAATGCTTTAAGTCAAGACATATTTTCAGTAAGCAGAAAACTTTCTTTGTCATAACTTGATTATATACTCGTGTCACTGTGAGTTTCTAACTTTTTAATTTATCCACATCCTGCAGCATGGGTATGTATTTGACAGAATTTTGGTCTCAGTTGTATTAGTGCCAGAGAACAAAGGAAAAGTCAGGTTTCATTAAAAGCATTTTTTGTTTAGAAAAGAACCAGCCGGATGGTGTCTGATTCATGGTTGTGAAAGATAAAAAGTATAATCTTTGACAGCTGAGTGTAATACAGCTCATAATAGAATGAGCAGGTGACTTTTCAAAAGGAAAAAGATTTTTTGTGTTTGTTTTGTCAAGAGGATAATGTGTACTTACTAAACTAATACTCTGTGTGAAAGACGATATGCAGTTTGCATTTACTACTTGAAAAAGGTGTTTGTACAATTTTTCTTAATAACTTTTAGCCCAGTGATTCAGATACTCTCCTAGGATGTTAGTGACACCCAGTTCAAGTCCTCTCTCGATGTGATGTGAAAAGGGATTTAAACAATAATCTGCCATCTCTATGTAACCATTGGTACATGGCATGTTCTAATGTGGCAGATGCTTCAGTCTCTCCTATGGAGGCCGTGGCAGTGCAGATAATATAAATAATTAAAAACTCATTCAAGCAGGGGGACTGGCATGTGGGTCTTTCACATTCTGATTGAATACTCAAATAAGCAGGTTATAGTATCATGGCCAACCAAACAGGAAAGAGATGCATATTGGTAGTAGCAGACTATACCATTAGTTACTCTGAGGCCGTTGCCTATTCTAATACAGAGACTAAAACACTGGCTAGGGCTCTGTTCACTGTATTCAGCTAAGTAGATTTTCCAGAGATCTTCTCAGAGTGAGTGTCAAATTTCATGTCCCAGTTATGGTGAATTATGGTAGATGTGTGGGGTAAAACATCTGCCCCATATCACTCAGAGACAAACCATTTAGTTGAAGTGCTCAATGGAACTCTAATATTTATGCTGAGAATGTATGTAACCAAGAGGTTAAGTGACAGGCATGTAATATTACCCTATCAGTTATTTGCTTTTTTCTACTTGCAATGATAAAAATAAGAGCCAATGCAGCCTAGAAACTTGCAGATGCAACTTGGAGTGCATCAGTGTCATGAACATCTAGTATATTTAGTAGCTGCATATTGTGCACTGGTATGGAGCAGATGCAGCCACACATGACTTACGGATACCCAGTAGAATAGAGCGATGCACTACCTCAGTGGTGTGCAACCAGTGGGTTGCGACCCCAAAGGGGGTCGTGGATGTCTTCCCAGGGGGGCGCGGGGCTTAGCTCCACCTGGCTGGTTGCTGGGCCCGGCAGTTGGTGGCCCCCATGGTGCGGTGCTTAGATCTGGCCAGCTGGGGCCTGGGCCCAGCAGTTGGAGGCCTCCGCAGCGCGGGGGTCGCATATCAAAAAAGGTTGCACACCACTGCACTAAGTTTCTTTGCAGTCTACACATAGCCTAACTCTGGGTACATCTAAACTACATGGCTCCATCTACAGAGCCATGTAGTTTAGACATATGCAGAGTTAGGCTCTGTCTAGACTGCAAAGAAACGTCGAAAAAAGATACACAAATTGTGAATGCAATTTGCGTATCTTTTTCTGCTTTTTTTTGGAAGAGGCTTTTCCTAAATTTGGCCCATCTACTCCTCTTTTGGAACATCCCTTCTTCCTCATACAATGAGGAATACAGGGATGCTGAAAGAACATGTCCGCTTTTTCAGAAACTGTTCCGAAAAAGCAGATGCATTCCTTAGATACAGCATAACTTTTCTGGGATACCTCAGGTATCCCGGAAAAGTTCTGCAGTGTAGATATAGCCTCAGCCTACAACAAAATCAAACTTATTAAAAGCAAAAAGGGGACCCAACATTAATTTGGGAAAACATTGAAACCATAATTCAAAAGCACATGACCATAAGTAAGCACTTGCCTCTATTTTTCATCTAGCAGCATGAAAGTACAAAAATAAATGTCCCTTAACACACTTTCCCTTTTCCCTAAATGGCACCCTACTCACCATCGGGAGTCTTTGGTTAGCAAAAGTTCAGAAGTGTGTTCATGGGCAGGACGGATAGCCTTGGGCAACACCTCTGCTGCTGCTGGCCCTCTGCCACCACAGGCTGCTATCCCGCTGCCTCTTTCTGCTCTGTCATCACATTCTGAAGTTCTATCATTTATGCAGCTCTCAGAGATATCAGCAGATAGTGAGGAATCGCACTGCTAGGGCAGTTTCTGGGTTACCTTTGTCTGTTACTACACAAAATCTAAGGCTGTGTCTACACAGCTACTTTAGCAGTAAAACTTTAATCATCCAGGCGTGTGAAAGCACTTTCCTGAGCAGCAAAAGTTTTAGTGCTAAAGAGTCGCAGTATAGACAACTCTTTATCACAGTGTTTCTTAAACTTTTGAAGACCGAGGAACACCAAGCATTTTTTGTTAAGCAAAAAAAAAAAAAAAAAAGTTGCCTGCCCCTTTAAGGGTGGCCATTTTGAATTCTGTTGTTCTCCCCGGCACACCTCCAACTGCTTCACGGCATACCGGTGTGCCACGGAACAGTTTAAGAAATGCTGCTTTATCACCAGGAGCCATGCTCCTAGCCGTCTAACTACCACTCCTCATTAGGGATGTTTTTTAGTTGCTGGGAGAGCTCTTCCCTGGCAATAAAACATGACTACATTGCCAATGTCATAGTGCTGAGTGGCAGCGCTGCTGCACCCATGATAAAATGAGGACATATTCTTAGGCTTAGCCCTTAGACTTGCTCAGCAACCAGAGTAGCTCTTGGAATCACCAGCTAGAAACAGAACTCTTAATTGAGTCTAATCAGCTCTGTCATGCAGCTGAGGAAGGTAGGCTAAATGGTGTCTAGAACTAGGCAGCAGTCACAACACCACTGGGAAAAACTGTCCCCACCCAGCCTCATCTTCACGGGGATTTGGCATTCCTACCTCTTGCCTAGCAAGTGAGGTTCAGTTTGGGTGACTCCTTTAGTCAGGGCATGTTAAGTAAGTACAGTTCTGCTGCCTTTTACTTGTACTTGGCTTATAGAGGATTCCATTTCATTGCTCCTGCATTCAAATATTGAGTGATTTGTAATCTTGTTCCTGCTGCCTGACTGACTTCCTGGTATTGTCACTTTGCCTCTCTTCTTGACCCTGACTCCTGATCTGCCCTGTCCCAGACTCTGACAACCCAAGTCTTCCTGACATTTGGCTTGGTCTGCCTTCTGGCTCATCTTGGAACTCTGATATCCTGTGAACTTGATTCTTGCTCTGCCATTTGACCTATCTGAAATTCTGGTCCACGCGTATCCAGATCTGGCTTGCTTCCTGCCTCCCAACTGCTGCTCTCACTGCTAGATCAGGCCACCTCTGTGTTCCGGTCAATGACAATAAGCTCTCTAGAACTAACAAAGGGTATTTATTGGTAAATCCCATTGGACAGCAACGCACAGACAAAAGCCACTTTCATTACTTATTTAGGACTTTTTTAGTTCAAAGTGTTACTTTTCTGGTTAATTCAGGGATGGGGAACCTATTGTCTGCATGGTGCATTTAGCATGAGGCTTAGGCTTCCTCCCCTTCTCTGCAATGGGGTGAGTTGGCAGGGGTGCTTCAGCCCCATGGCATGCCTCTGGGCCTCAGTACCACCCCACTTGGCTGGAGCATCAGTGCTGGCTCCCTGCTGCAGGTAGGTGGGTGCCTGGAGCCTTGCTGGCCAGATCAAAGCAAGCTGCCAGCTTCATCTGGCTCGTGGGCTCTGCCTGGCAAGGGGAGGGCGTGGCTTTGTATGCTGCCACTCCCCCTCCACTCCCAGCTGGGGAAGGGGTAGCACAGAAAAGCTAGTTCAGGGAAGCTCTGTTCCTGAGTTCACATGTAGGCTCCATCCCCATCACTCCCATTGGCCAGGAATCGTGGCCAATAGGAGCAGTGGGGAAGAGGGCATTGCATGGAGCCACCTGTGACCCCCCTGAGGTAGGCACCCCAAATCTCTGCCCCTTCCCAGATTCCCCCTCCCCATCCAGACTCCACACTCCCAGCCTACTCCTGCATCCTCCTTCCCCTCAAGGCTCTCCACTCCTGCACCTTACCCCTCCAATGTTAACTGACCAATAGCCAAGACTAAAAAGCAAAACCAATCTTTCATAAGCTTGGCTAACTATTATTGCTGATTTGTAAATGGTTTCAGTGACATTGTGTCTGCTTATACCAGAGGTGTGCAAAAAGACAACTCAGCAAACAATGTAGATGACAACTTGTCAGACAGATTTCAACGAGGTAAAGAAAACTCTGTCCTGGTCAGTCCAGATTTCGATAAAATGTTTGACCTGTCTGTGTGTCTATTATTTTATGTGTACATTTGAGTATTGTTGAGAATATTTGAGGGATAAACATAGGTGTCATGCATTTTATGCAGAGAAGGTTAATTAAAGGTGAAAATTAACCTTTTCAACTTGGATTAACTAGGGTTACCAGGTGTCCGATTTTGAACCAGATAGTTCAGTATTTGAGCTTTCTGTCCGGGAAACAAATTGAGAAAATACCGGACATATAAATGTCCAGTATTTTCTAATTAAATAAGTTTTATTATTATCATGAGTATCAATACATAGTTGCATACTTCCTGGCTGGAAGACACGCTCACGCAGCATGAATGTGTATGCCAGCCAGGCAGTACGCAACTATGCAGTAGGGGGGGAGGGGAGGTGGGATAGAAACCCTAGGGCTAGACTCTCACCCGTGAGCTCTTCTGGGACCATGCGTGGGATGGGCAATGCCCTGGGATGTGCATGCGCCAGGGCCAGCCATGCTCCCTGCTGGCTGGTTCCCCCTCACCCCCTGCTCTACTTCCCCAGCCAGCCCTGCTCCCCCTGACTCCCTCCTGTCCAGCTCCCCACCCCCCTGACCTCTTCCTGGCCAGCCCTGCTCCCTGCCGGCCGTTTCCCCCCAGATCTCCTCTGGCCAACCCCGCTCCCCCCAACCTCTTCCTGACAAGCCCTGCTCCTCACCAGCCGGTTCCCCCCAATCTCTCCCACCAGCCCCACTCCCTCTGACCTCCTCCCAGCCAGCCCTGTTCCCCACTGGCTGGTTTGGTTCCTCCCCCCCCCCGGATGTCCCCTGGCCAGTCCCACTCCCCACCAACATCCTTCCGACCAGCCCTGCTCCCCACCAGCTGGTTCCCCCCATCTACCCCACCAGGCCTGCTTCCCCCAACCTCCTCCGGTATTTTTGTCGAAACACTCTGGCAACCCTAGGATTAACATATTTTGAGAAAAGTTTGGCAAATTGTTGGAATTACTAGGACCACATTAATCTTCACACTCAAGAAAAGCAGACACCAGTAGGCTGTCTACTGTAACACCAGATGCACAGATACCATATGTTACATGTAAAGTTTATTACCAGAAGTACAATGGAAGTAATATTGATAATTTAAGTTTCAATAACATTAAAGTACACGGCAGAGATATCATGCTAAATCTTTTGTACTTGTATGATCACCATAATTAAGCTTTTTCATAAACTTAGAACTACATAGTAATTGCATATTACTGAACATTATTTTTTAATTATTCTTAGGAAATCCATAGTAATTGCTATAATTATAGGTACCATAGTTAAGATATATAGAAATAATTATGGATTTATAATAGAACGGCATTCACTTTGTCTACATACAATATTCTCTCACTGAATGGCCCTCATTTTGTAATCAACCCACCATGTAAGTAAAGAGCTTTTAAAGATATTTGTGTCTTGTAATTTAATGATGCAAAGCAATTTTGATTAATGGTCAAAAATGAGGATAAAGCACGTTGTTTACCAGTCGAAAACTCCCAGATTATCTTTCAGCTTGATTCAAGTACCATTGAAGTAAATAGAAAGTCTACCATTGGACTTATGTGGAGGTTTCTACAATATAGAGTTTTGGTGCCAAAAAGGCAGCTTTTGGTAATGAAACTGTGGAGGTGCATACATTAAAATTCCATTTTTGCTGACAAAACTTTTCAGTTTTGGCAGCAAAATGAAACCACCTTGATGAGAGGCATAAAGCTTTTTGTGGCAAACTTAATGCAACAGTACATCAATGTAGAAGATGAAGATTGCTATATTGCCATATTGACTCCAGTATCCCATAATGCCTGCCTGGACCACTATTCACCATTTGGAACTCAGCAGCCCTTCAGACATGCATCCCTCCCCTTTTACAGCTCTGGGGATGTCCTGACAGCATTAGGAAAATAGAGGCAGGCAGGCAGAGCTGGATGTGCATGTGCTTGAGAGATTTCTGTGCCGTGCAGAGCCAGGGCGGGAGGCAGAGGCTGATGTCAGGCATGTCCCCCCTCCCCTGCTCCAGGCCTTATTGCTTTCTGAACTTAGAGACAGCTGGCTAACACACTCGCTCTCCCTTAACACGTACAATCCCGCAACACGCTCTGTCTCTCGCTCTCCCTCACCTACATACCCTTTTTGTCACATGTTGTCCCTACTCCAACCAACACTTTAGTTGAAAAGCAGCTAGCAAAATCTAGTAGGATGCCCATGGATCGATGGAATCGAGAAACCTGCAACAATGTATGTACCTACCTCACGAGGCATTGCAAATCCTTTCCAAAACGCCCTATGCTCATTTGCACAATGGAATGGCTATCTAGTATGGATTTACTCTGCTGACACGAGGAGCATACTGTGAACATGCAACAGAGGTTTAATTACAGCAGTATAACATTTGGTGATAAAACTCTGCAGTGTAGACATAGCCACAAACAGTCCAATCCAACTCCTGTTGAAGTTTAATCAAGTACTTTTTTCCACCAACATAAAAAGCTTTGAGGCATCTCCTTGCTGACGCTGCTCATATTTTCTCTTCAATCTCTTTGATTTCGGAAGAGACAACTTTGCCATCAACCACCTCCTCAACAACTGTCTTGATCTTCCTAATTTTATTTATTTCTGGAAGTAAATTGACAAAGAGTTTTAATTAAGAACATTTATATTAAAAGTGGAATGCATTTTTATGCTTACTTTAGTAAACAGTGCTATACTTTTTGTTTTTGAGCTTGCTGAGCAAACACATTTGGAAGGAGTCGCTTAATGCCCCATTAGCATAATCAAGTGGCACACAGAAAATTGGAATCAATATGAAAAAGAAAAGTTAAATTACTGAGTATGTATGATTTTGCTTTCCAAATTAAAAGGGGCTTTATGAATGAATGTTCAATTTATTGTAAAATAGATACTGAGCTTCTTCTGCAGTGTAAATGGCATGCTAATTTCAGTCTGAAATAAAAATTCTAAGTAATCAAGTGTCATATTAGTAGAGAACCTTCTGGTCATAGCCGGGAGAAATGGAAAGATTCATGTCCAGGTGTTGGACAAAATTCCTCATTACGGAAAAGAATAAACAAAGTACAGGTCACAGCTCCAAAAACCAGCCCTTTCTGGTCTGGCAAAATCTATGATCCATCAGGACCACAGATGATCCTATAACAGAGAAGCTTGGAGCCTAATGACTGGAGGGCCAACTGGGGCTAGGGGCAGCAGGGCTGGCAGACCAGCTGGGGGCAGAGTCAGAGCTCCACAACAGCCCTCAGCAAGTGAGGCTGGGGCCAGAACCCTATGGCACCCCCGTGGCAAGCAGAGCCAGGGCTGGAGCCCCACGGCAGCCCTTGCCAGTGCTGGGGCTAGGGCTGGAGCAGCATCTGTGTGAGCAGCCTGGCCAGGCTAGCAGGGGAAGGAGGAGGAGAATGTCAGAGGCAGAGTGCCTGCTGGAGCAGTAGCAAGCCAGCAGCAGATGGAGGGTTGATGCAGGGGACCTTCCCTGGTGCAGCAAATTCTCTCATTTGGGACTGGTCAGGTCCTGAGGTTGCCACACCAGGCAGGTCCAATTCAGGTATGGGCTGAGCCAGATCAAGGGTGAAGGTGTGGAAAATATCTATGTGAAAAGGAAGTATCAAGAATAATGCAAGTGATCGCTTGAAGAATATACTGTTTAACACAAGGAGGCGCCAGTACTAGCAGACATTTTTTTATAGGAAACTTTCTTTCTTGGTGTACAGAATACGGTTTCCCTACCTACTGCATGTCCTGAACGTCACCCTGAACTTTTACAGAGCCTTGTTCTGAATGAGTCCTTTATTCCTCCTGAGCATATTTTGATGCTTGAGTTTTCTGCAAACTGTATCGTTCTAAGATGCTTGTAATAGAAACATTTAATTGAAAATTTTATACTCAGACAAATATATTGGCAATTTTGCCATAAGAATTCACTGATTTAATATGTATTTATATCTGAAAAACGTATAGTGCCTCAATATTGTATATCAGTTTAATTAATTTTAATTCAGCCAAATTAGTAGCAACCAAATATAAAAATATGGAAACAAAAATTTAAGTTACATACCTCTCTGGGTCTCTTCTATCTCAGATATCTCTGTTTGGGAATGTCTGTTAAATATATGAATAAAACATACTTTATAATTAAGTATCAAGGAATATAGAGATCACTGATCTTGGTACATTTAATTTGTTCACATAAACCCCAGTACAGCAGGGTACTTAACATGTGCTAAACACTATTTTTCTTGTTAAATTCCTTGGATTAATCTCACTCGGTTCTAAAAGAAGTTATTTCCAAGGGCGGAATGGAACAAAGCCTAAGCAAGTGAGCTTTGTGTCAGGTAACTATGCGTACGTCTACACAGCAGCGTTATTTCGGAATAACTGGTGTTATTTCTAAATAACAAAGTGCACATCTACATAGCAAGCTGTTATTATGAAATAATTTTGAGATGGCAGACTTCTTACTCCAACTCCTGTTAACCCTCATTTCATGAGGAGTAAAGGAAGTAGAAGGAAGAGTGGTTAAGATTTTAGAGCATTATTTCCTTCTCAGTTTGCTTGTTTGTCTAGTGTTGGCCAGACTAAACACCACCAGGAGAGTATCCAGCATTGTCAGGAACATTGTCAGGAAGATTTTAATATGCAGAAGGATCCTTTATTTCTTCCTTTTATTAAATGCAAGTGTAATTCAACATCTGTCCTCTTTTTACCCATAGCCAGCCTTTATAAAGAGTAATTACAATGATTTCTGACTTGATATAAAACAACTAAATAACGACCTTCACTGATACTCAATTCCTTACCCACTATCATCTCCCTCCAGTAAGCGTCGGTATGTGGCAATCTCCGTTTCCAGCCGGGTCTTTATGTCCAGGAGAATATTGTACTCACTACTCTGGCTTTCCATATCAGCTCGAAGCTGCATCAGCTGTGCCTCAGCATTGCCAATGGCAGCCTGTATTTGGGCAAGTCGTGAACCATAAAGTTCTTCAGTTTGAGCCAGGGTGTCTTCTAAAGCCTTTTTCTGCAGAAGGTGAAATAATAGAGGACTTTATGGATTTGTATTATTCAAGTCTCTGTGCTAATCTAAAGAATTGCCTGGTAAAGATGTTCTCAATGTTACATTTTATATATGCTTTACCATACTAAGCTGGGACTGAAGTTCTATCTCCAGGCCTTGGAAGTTGCGTCTCAGATCTGTGATCTCCGTTTTTTGGTTTTGCACTTGTTCAATGTTAATAGCGACTTCCTGGTTCACTTCTTCTGTCTGAAATATACAGAATGAAAAAGAAGGTGTATAGGAAGTGAAGCTCAATTTTCAATCTTCCCTGAATTCCTTGTGAGGTGCTGCTGCTATGTGATCTGTGAGACTTTACCAGTTTATCAAAGCGGTCTTTGGCCTCTTGACGATTCTTTTCTGCCATGCTTTCATATTGCTCTCTCATGTTGTCCATAATCTTGGCAAGATCAATTCTTGGAGCAGCATCCACTTCTACATTAACTGTGCCACCTAGCAGTTTACGCAGTTGACCGACTTCCTACAAACAATTAATTATATAATTATAGATCTGTATTTATGAACAGCAGTGAAGCTTTTAAATAGGAAGAGAAACACATTCAAAATGCATAGCAATAGCAGAGCTATCTTCCGAGAATCTCAGTCACTTTTCAAATATAATTAAAGCCTCACAACACTCCTCTGGTGCACTGTTTTCCCCATTTTATGGCAAGGAAAACTGAGATACACAGAGGAGAAATAATAAGGTGATAATAAGGTGATAAATAACAGTCAGGACTGATTTGTAAAGAACAAAATTATGTCAAACCAACCTGATAGCTTTCTTTGATAGGATAACAAGCCTTAGGAGTAAAACTTTAGTAAAACATTTGATACAGTCTCACATGGCCCTCTTAGGGTACGTCTAGACTACATGGCTCCATCAACGGAGCCATGTAGATTTGTTGTTTTGGCAAAGGCAAATGAAGCCGCGATTTAAATGATTGCGGCTTCATTTACATTTACATGGCTGCCGTGCTGAGCCGACAAACAGCTGATCAGCTGTTTGTCGGCTTGCGCGCTAGTCTGGACGTTCCCCCTGTCGACATCAAAGCCCTTTGTCGGCAGCCCCGGTAAACCTCATTCCACAAGGAATAACGGGGCTGCCGACAAAGGGCTTTGATGTGGGCAGGGGAGTGTCCAGACTAGCGAGTGAGCCGACAAACAGCTGATCAGCTGTTTGTCGGCTCAGTGCGGCAGCCATGTAAAAGTAAATGAAGCCGTGATCATTTAAATCGCGGCTTCATTTGCCTTTGCCTATGTGTCTAATCTATATGCCTCTGCCGACAGAGGCATGTAGTCTAGACACTGCCTTATAGATAAACTAGGGAAATACAACCTGGATGGGGCTATTATAAGGTGGGTGCATAATTGGTTGGATAACCATATGCCATTACGTGCCAGCAATGCCCCAATGCCATGTATATTGGCCAAACTGGACAGTCTCTATGACAAAGAATAAATGAACACAACTCAGACATCAGAAATGGTAACACACATAAACCTGTAGGGGAACATTTTAACCTGTTTGATCACTCCATCATGGGCTTAAAAGTAGCCATTCTACAAAGGAATGTCACCAGCCAAATACAGAGTGATATTGTGCAATTAGTATTCATCTACAAATTTGACGAGGAGTTCTGTGGCACCTTATAGACTAACCGAAGTGTTGGAGCATAAGCTTTCGTGGGCAAAGACCCACTTCGTCAGATGCATGTCAGATGACGAAGTGGGTCTTTGCCCACGAAAGCTTATGCTCCAACACTTCTGTTAGTCTATAAGGTGCCACAGGACTCCTCACCGCTTTTGCAAGATTCAGACTAACACAGCTACCCCTCTGATACTTGACATCTACAAATTGGTATTCATCTACAGATTTGACTCTGTTTCCCTGGGCTTAACAAAGACATTATAAAGCCAGTCCCCGCCTGCAAGCGCCGCGCGCCGGGGGCCGCTGCCCCCTCCAAATGCCACGCGCCCGAGGCCGGCGCCCCCACCTCCCTCAAGCGCTGCGCGCCCAGGCTGGCGCGCCTCCTAAGCGCCGTGCACCTGGGGCCAGCGCCCCTCCTCCCCAAGCGCCGCGCGCCATGGGCACGAGCGGCCAATTCGCGGCGCTCCCGGGGGCCGGCGCTTACCATGTGCCTGGGCCGGCTCCGGCACGATGCATGCACCACGTGCCCGGGGCCAGGCCAGCCCCGAGCACTTGGCGGGCACACACAAATGGCCCTGCGGGTGCCATGGCGCTTGCGGGCACCGTGTTGGGGATCACTGGTCTACAGTCATGTGGGAAGGGCATAATAAATAGGATCATGCAGGGATCAGTTTTGGGACCAGGTCTGTTCAATATCTTCATCAACAATTTAGATAATGGCATAGAGAGTACACTTGTAAAGTTTGTGGATGATGCCAAGCTGAAAGGGGTTACAAGTACTTTGGAGGATAGGATTAGAATTTAAAATGATCTGGACAAATGAGAAATTGGATGATATAAACAGGATGAAGTTCAGTAAGGATAAATGCAGAGTACTCCACACATACAAAATGGGAAGCGACTGTCTAGGAAGGAATACTACAGAAAGGGATCTTAGTGGACCACAAGCTAAAAATGAGTCAACAGTGTGACACTGTTGCAAAAAAACCAAACATCATTCTGTGTACGTCTAGACTACAGGCTTTTGTCAGATACTGTTGACAAAGCCTCTGTCGACAAAGAGCATCTATACTGCATCCAGTTCTGTCAACAAAGCAAGCCGCTTTGTTGACATGACAGTGTAGACACAAAGGACAGTGTAGATGCAATAACGCCTTCTGTCGACAGAACTCTGTCAATAGAAGGCATTATTTCTTGTAGAATGAGGTTTACCGCCGTCAACAAAACTGCCGCGTTCTGTCGATGTTATGTCGACAGAACTCGGCGGTAGTGTAGACGCAGGTATAGTTTTGTTGACAAAAGTCCACTTTGTCGACAAATCCGTGTAGTCTAGACACACTCTGTTGCATTAACAGGACTATTGTGAGCAAGACATGAGAAGTAATTCTTCTGCTCTACTCTGCCCTGATTAGTCCTCATCTGGAGAATTGTGTCCAGTTCTGGGCACCACATTTTTTGAAAGATGTTGAGAAATTTGAGAAGATACAGAGAACAGCAACAATGATTTAAAGGGCTAGAAAACATGATCTATGACGAAAGACTGAAAGAACTGGATTTGTTTAGATTGGAAAGGAGAAGACTGATGGGGGAACATGATAGCGGTTTTCAAGTATCTAAAAGGAAGTTACAAGGAGGAGGGGGAATAACTGTTCTCCTTGGCCTCTGAGAATAGGACAAGAAGCAATGGACTTAAATTGCAGCATGAGAAGTTTAGGTTAGACATTAGGAAAAACTTCCTGTCTGGGTGGTTAAGCACTGGAATAAACTGCCTAGGGAGGTTGTGGAATCTCCATCATTAGAGATATTTAAGAGCAGGTTAGGTGTACCGGTAGTTTGGAATAGGAAGCCTAGTCCGAACTACCTAGTTCGAGCCCCGTGTAGCCGCGCTGCACGGGGTTCGAACCAGCGGGGTTTTAAAAATGGCGGCTCCCCGCTTATGCAAATGAAGCCCGGGAAATTCAAATCCCGGGCTTCATTTGCAAGTGCGGTATGCCTACATTACCCCCCTAGTTCAAACTAGCGGGGTAGTGTAGACATACCCTTAGTTCCCATTGGCTAATCTCTCAGGGTATGTCTACACTACCCTCCTAGTTCGAACTAGGAGGGTAATGTATGCATACCGCACTTGCTAATGAAGCCCGGGATTTGAATTTCCCGGGCTTCATTAGCATAAGCGGGGAGCCGCCATTTTTAAATCCCCGCTGCTTCGAACCCCGTGTAGCGCGGCTACACGGGGCTCGAACTAGGTAGTTCGGACTAGGGTGCCTATTCCGAACTACCGGTACACCTCGTTTCACGAGGAGTACCGGTAGTTCGGAATAGGACCCTAGTCCGAACTACCTAGTTCGAGCCCCGTGTAGCCGCGCTACACGGGGTTCGAAGCAGCGGGGATTTAAAAATGGCGGCTCCCCGCTTATGCTAATGAAGCCCGGGAAATTCAAATCCCGGGCTTCATTAGCAAGTGCGGTATGCATACATTACCCTCCTAGTTCGAACTAGGAGGGTAGTGTAGACATACCCTCAGTTTCTGTCCAGTAGGAGCTGAGAATTTTTCCTGGCAGCAGGAGCAGTGTAGGAAGCCTTCTCCCTTCCTCCTTGACCCCTTCCCCCTCCCTCTCATGCCTGGAGTGGAGCCATGTGGAGCGAGCAGCTGCCTCAGGTTTCCGCTGGTAAGCGCCTCCCAGCCAGAGCCTGCCTCCAGCATCCCAGCCTCTCCCTTCTCCAACCTTCTGCCCCCCTCTACATACCCATACCCTCTGCCTCCTCCTACACCCATACCCCCTCCCACATCTGGCACCCCAATCCCCTGCCCCAGATCTCAATCCCCTCCTACCCCAGGTCACATCCCAAAATCCTGCATACTAGTCCCCTGACATAGGTCACAACTGCCTCCTTCACCCAAACTCCCTCCCAGACCCCATTCTCCCTCCTGCACCCCAGTCCCTTTTCCCAAGACCCCTTCTGCACCCAACCTCCATCCCAGACTCGAATTCCTCCATTAATATCCTGGAGGAGTGCGGCCCTTGACCACTTTCCAAAATCTTGGAGTGGCCCCCGTCAAAAATTATTGCCCACCCTGATCTAGATGGTGCTTGGTCCTGCCATGAGGGCAGGGGACTGGACTTGATGACCTTTTGAGGTCCCTTCCAATTCTGGGATTCTATGATTCTATGATTAAGTTAAATGAGTTCCTCAAGATCATGGGTTATGTCTACACTAGCCCCCTAGTTCGAACTAGGGAGGCTAATGTAGGCATTCAGAATCACAAATCAAGCCCAGGATTTAAATATACCGTGCTTGATTTGCATTTTCCCGGACGGTCACCATTTTTGAAATTTACAAGCCCGGACTAACTGCCCGTGTCTACATGCTGCAGCGAAACGGGCATTTGAAATAAAGACCTAGTTCAAACTACCTGTTAAACTTTCTGCAGTAAGGGAATTCTGTGGGAATTCTGAACGAGTTTCTCTGAATCTCTCACCCACGGATGGCCACCCCATTACAGGCAAAGAGCCAAAATAGTGGTGGACATAGCACAAAGAGCTGAGGGGAAAAAAATTTTGAAAAAAAAAAAGATGCCGTGCCATTTTGCCTTGCCGTGCCAGACGGCTCCCCTGCATTCGGTGAGCACAGGGGGCACAGGAACGGCGCCACAAGCCACACTTTCTGCAGTGAAGAGCCACATGCGGCTCACAAGCCATGGGTTGGCTACCCCTGCTCTCACCTCTTCATGGTTTTTCTTGAGGAAAGCCAGCTCTTCATTCACACCTTCAATCTGTAGCTCTAAATCTGCCCTTGACAAGGTCATGTCGTCAAGGACTCTAAGTAGTCCAGCAAGGTCATTTTCCACATTTTGCTTGATTGCTAGCTCACTCTCATACCTGGAAAAGAAATATTCATTACAGCATCATTAGTATGTAATTGCTAATGCACAATTAATATGTAATTACTGATATGCTTTATTATAATAAGGTGGGACTGCAGGCCTATCTCAGAGACTCACTATTACAAACTAGAGACTCAGTCTGCAGGTTGCCTTTTTACTAACTCTAGAGACAAACAATTTGAGTCTCAATTTTAACTCCTCTAAATTTATTATCAAGACAAGCTATACAAGTGTATATGTAGGGTTTCTCAATGGGAATATGGCAGATGGGTTTTTACTAATGTGTCCATTTTGTATTACTGTTCAATTTTAGTGGTCTGAACAGATTCAGTTCCCTCCTAAAACACACAATTGCCAGAAGACCCACTGGCATTCAAAGAGATCACCTGAGTATCAGTGGGGAAGAGATCATATTAATTGATCGTAAAACTTACTTTATTTTAAAGTCATCACATGCCAGCCTGGTATTATCAATCTCCAGGATGAGCCGGGCATTTTCCTGATGTGCAGTACCGATCTAGAAAAGAGGATGATAGATTATCAAGTGATCTGGAGTTCACACACCAAATCAATATTTAAATATTATGAAAATAGCTTTGGGTGACATTTTAGAATATGAAATCAGATTGTTTTGATATAGAGGCGTATACATTCCTCTCTAAACTTATAGTGTTAGGGAAGCCAATCTACAGTTACCTGTACACTTCAGAGACCTTTTACTCTGAGACCATCCATGGGGGGGTCTGAGCTCCCTCCAGACAAAGGCTGCTGCAGTGGGGATGGGGTGGGAGGCTGCCCTGAAGCAGCCTCTGACTGAGGTAGCCTGGGATGGCCACAGACATAGGCTTCTCCAGCAGTAGCTCCTGTCCACAGGATGTTGGGACCCCCCACGGCAGCCTCTCCTGTCTCCTCTCTCCCCCACCCTTTCCTAGGCATTGGCTCTTCCAATCCAGTTGGAGCAGCCTCTGCCTGTGCTCCCCCTAACCTGAGCCTGTCATGGACTCATGTCTGAGACAGAGACAGCTCCAGGTATCCTTTCTTTTCCACGCTGAAAAGTCCCAATCTTGTTAATCTCTCCTCATATGGAAACTTTGTTCCTTACCCGTAATAATATTTGTTGCCCTTTCAGTACCTTTTCCAAATCCAGTGTATCTTTTTCTAGATGGGGTGCCCAGGTCTGCATGCCGTATTCAAGATGTAGGCATACCATGACTTTACATAGAGGCAATATGATATTTTGTGTCTTATGATCTATTCCTTTGCTAATGACTCCCAATATTCTGTTAGCTTGTTAGACTGCTACTGCACATTGAGCAGATGTTTTCAGAGAACTTTTCACAATGATTCCAAGAGCGCTTTCTTGAGTGGTAACAGCTATTTTAGACCCCATCATTTTTATATATGTATAGCTGGGATTATATTTTTCCATGTGCATTACTTTGCATGTATCAACACTGAATTCCATCTGCCCTTGTATTGCCCATTCATCCAGTTTTGTGAGATTTGGTCTTAACTATTTTGAGTAATTTTGTATCATCTACAAATGTTGCTACCTCATTGTTTATGCCTTTTTCAAGCAACAAATAATCATTCATGAGCTTTCATGGGGAAAACCCACTTCCACAGATGAGTAGTGTTCCAAATGCAGATCTTTTAAGCAGAGTACTGTACAGGCAGTCCCCGGGTTACGTACAAGATAGGGACTGTAGGTTTGTTCTTAAGTTGAATCTGTATGTAAGTCAGAACTGGCGTCCATATTCAGCCGCTGCTGAAACTGATCAGTTTCAACAGCGGCTGAATCTGGACGCCAGTTCTGACTTACATACAGATTCAACTTAAGAACCCCAGGCATCCCCAAGTCAGCTGCTGCTGAAACTGATCAGCGGCTGATTCCAGGAAGCCCGGGGCAGGGGCTTCCTGTAGTCAGCCACTGGTCAGTTTCAGTAGCGGCTGACTTGGGGACGCCTGGGGCAGAGCAGCTGGGGTGCTGCTGGGTTGGTCCAGTAGCGCCGCCGCTCCTCGGCGCTACTGGACCAACCCAGCAGCACCCAAGCTGCTCTGCCCCAGGCGTCCTGATTCAGCCGCTGACCAGAGCGGCGCTACGGGACCAACTGGCAGCGCCCCAGCTGCTGTACCACAGGTGTCCGGAGCAAAGCCATGGAGCACGGGGGCAGCGGGACAGCCCAGACACGCCATGGCTGTCCTGCTGCCCTCGGGCTCCGTGGCTTTGCTCTGCTTTGCTCCCCGTCCCCCTGGTCTGCAGACCAGGGGGACGGGGAGCAAAGCGGCGGAACACGCGGGCAGCGGACAGCTGACCGCGCGCTCCGCGGCTTGGCTCTGCTTTGCCCCCCCTCCCCCGTCCCACCTGTCCCCCTGGTCTGCAGACCAGGGGGAGGGAGGGGGCAAAGCAGAGCCAAGCCGCGGAGCGCGCTGCCAGCTGACAGCCCAGATGCGTCTGGGCTGTCAGCTGACCGCGCGCTCCGCGGCTTGGCTCTGCTTGGCTCTGCTTTGCCCCCCCCGTCCCCCTGGTCTGCAGACCAGGGGGACCGGGGGGGGCAAAGCAGAGCCCAGCTGTCAGCTGACCGCGCGCTCCACGGCTTGGCTCTGCTTTGCCCCCCCCGTCCCCCTGGTCTGCAGACCAGGGGGAGGGAGGGGGCAAAGCAGAGCCAAGCCGTGGAGCGCGCTGCCAGCTGACAGCCCAGACGCGTCTGGGCTGTCAGCTGATTGCGCGCTCCGCGGCTTGGCCCCCCCCCGTCCCCCTGGTCTGCAGTCCAGGGGGACGGGGGGGGGGGGGCAAAGCAGAGCCAAGCCGCGGAGCGCGCGATCAGTGGACAGCCCAGACGCGTCTGGGCTGTCAGCTGGCCGGGCGCTCCGTGGCTTGGCTCTGCTTTGCCCCCCCCTCCCTCTGGTCTGCAGACCAGGGGGACGGGGGGGGGGGGCAAAGCAGAGCAAAGCAGAGCCAAGCCTCGGAGTGCGTGGGCAGCGGACAGCCCTGTCCGCTGCCCACATGTTCCGCCGCTTTGCTTCCTCTCCCTGGTCTGCTGGAGACCAGGGAGAGGAACGGCCCCGTTCGTAACTGCGGATCCGACATAAGTCGGATCCGTGTAACTCGGGGACTGCCTGTACTTGGCAATGTTTTCATGATGATCTAACTATCCTTCAATTATTTGAATGACAAGCCTTTTGTTATCTTAATCACTCTGCACTCCCTGCTCCAAAGGCATAGTTAGGAGCAACACAAAATCTGTTGCAGCTAAGAGCTGCCTCTGGAGTTAGAACATGTGCTTTAAACAGACTTCAAGTATGAAATCCAATCCAAGGGTTCAAATTTTAGGGGAGTGGGCTACTGACCCCTTCACAAAACATTTCATAAATGGTGCCCTTGAGGCAAGGCCTTTTCACAAAAGACCTGAAGCGTATATGGACCACATCTAGGGTTGCTTGGACAGCCCGGTAATTGCGGCTTTTGTCCTATAAAAAAACATAGAAAATAACGGACATGTAAAATGTCCGGTATTTTCTGTTTTTCTTGGATGGAAGGCCACTTGGGACATTCTTCCCCTGCCACATCGAAGGGGGGGGGGGGGGGGCGCACCATGACCTTTTTTTTGGTGCACTGGAGTTTTTTTCCTCAACAACTTTGGTCCCCATGGGTTTTTTTGCTCAACCATTTTTTCCCACCATGTTCGGTATTTTTTGTGAAACTATCTGGCAATCCTAACCACAGCTAGTGTGGATCAAAACGCTGATTAAGAATGCAGGCAAGTCAGAATTGGCAGTGAAAACTAGGTACTGTATAACATGAACAGATGCCAGATGGAGGGAAGAATGCTTTGACTGCTTAAAAAGCCCAATAAACGTTAGTGCAAGCCTGACCTACACAAGCTTAATCTCTTCTGCACCTTCACAAGCTTGATACCGCTGCACACCTGCAGTAGCTGTGCATGCATGCAAATTAGTATTTGGGTGGTCAGTGGAATTCTGTTCACTCAATTCAAGAATACGTATACACCAGGGCTCTTCAACTTTGGAAGCCCCGGGGGCCACAATGATATTCATTGCATATGCCGAGGGCCCCAAATTAAGTGTGGTTGCATAGACATGCAAATATATATACAAATATATGCAAATAGCTTCTTTCACACTGACGGGCAGAATACAAAGATTAAGCCACGGCACCAGACCCAAACGTGGGAGGTGTGAACCAGTCAGCACCTCTCAGGTTCTGCCCACTAGGCTAAGCAGCCAGCACTTCCCACAATGCTTCTGGCATCTCCTCCCTGGGGGCTAGAAATGCCGACACCCTATATTCTAGCCAGCCTGTCCGCTTGCATCTTTCAGTGCTCAACACGCCTGGGAGATGCCTCACTATTGTGGAGCATTTTCCCAGTGGAGGCCATGTTCAAAGGATCCCACCTGCGGGCCACATGTTGAGCCCCGTGTAAACCCAAACTGCACCGCAGGCTGCAAAGGCAGCCCGTGGGCCATATGTTAAATAGCTCTGACATACACATTTCTTCAAGTGCATTTTTGAAAATCTGATGCCAATTTAATATCAGCCTTTTCATATAACATAAAGTCTTTGTAATGTGATCATAGGATCTTTGTGCCTGCTCTGAAACCAAAAATTCAGGTGTTCCTTAATATTCATAGAGCAGGAGGAGTCCAGTGAGCACTGACAAAGCTCTATTTCAGTATTTCTTAAATTGTGCTCCTTGGTATACCCGTGTGCCGCGAGGCAATCAGAGGTGTGCCATGTGCCATGGAGAACAACAGAATTCAAAAAATGTAACTTGTAAGCTGGCCAAAAGATATCACTCAGGCCACTTGATGCTGTAAAAAAAGAAAAATCACAAGTCCACCAAAAATTAAAATACAAACCATGGGCAATGTTGAGGAGAGGCTTATCAAAATCTCAAGGTTCATATTTGCAACAGAAAAAAATGAAATGGAATAGAGAGCCATTTTATTAAAATTAAGAAGAGAGTTTAACGCCACTTTTTAAATTTTTTTTTAAAGCTTCAGGAATATAAAAAGCCATGATGCAAATTAAGTGTAGTGTAATATATGTAATTGATTCTTTCCATATTTTCCTCCCTCATGTCATAACCTTAATAGCATGCTTTCTGTTAATGGTGATATGCTTTCTGTTAATGGTGTCCCTAGCCTCTGTTTGTCAGAAGCTGGAGATGGATGGCACGAGACAAATCGCTTGATCATTGTCTTCGGTCCACCCCCTCTGGGGCACCTGGTGCTGGCCACTGTCAGTAGACAGGCTACTGGGCAAGATGGACCTTTGGTCTGACGGCCGTTCTTATGTTCTTATGATATTTTGACATGGGAGATCTTTGGCAGGTGTACAAATGGAACCTCATGAAGAATACCTATTGATCAGCGATGGGCAATGTAGGCTAGTGAGTGGACGGCATGTGTGGCCCTCCTTCATCACAGTGGGCTGCAAGATTGTCGTAACCGAGATGGTCTCCTGGGATGCAGTAGTTTTGCTAACTGCATTTGCATACATAGAATTTGTGGGGCGTTCTGGGGTCATCATAGCACTTTGACTGGATGCAGAGGGAGTCAATGTTGTGTGCAATCAGCACGCCCGTCACTTCCCGTGGCCTTGCTTTATGTGCATGTCACTTTAGTAATACCAGTCGGGAAAAAATGATGTGGATGGGAACCAGTGGAATCTGGCAATCCTGCATATGGGCAATGGTAAACAAAATGTGTCACAGGCCACGCATAGAACCCCAATGGGCCTTGCCCAGAGTCCACAGATTACCTGCCACTGCTATAGGTCAAATATAGGAGAGCATAGGTGTGCGCGGGGAGTGTGCTGCGTGTGCCCAAGCACACCCTAATGTCTCAAAAAAAAAGGCTTTGCGTTTTAATTTAATCGCATGAGAAGCTCTTTTAAGTAAAGTTTAGTAGTTAATTTTTAAAAAATTAAGTTTAGTTAAGTTTTAGTTTCTTTAGTTTGTTTGATGAATAAAAATAATGTCCTTTATGATTGAGTATTCAATAAATGTTCGCCTTAAAAAAAATTCCATATCACCCTAATGAAATGTGCTGTGCATGCCTATGTAGGAGAGACAAGTTGGCAGGATGTAATACCTTTTGTTTGACCGTGAGAGAGGCAAATTTGAGTTTCTATATAACAGATAGATAAGAGAATAAGATAACACTGTCATATGGAGAACATAGTTTAATGACTAGTTTACAGTAAATGAAAAAGCTGCACTTAGTTTGCTCAGCAGTCAGAAAGTGAATTCCTTCTATATCTACAATGAACTGGATTTTCAAATCAGGTTCAACACCTTAATCCACATTGCTGAACATCTCGATTTTAGAGACCATCTCTTGGCAATGTAAGATTTGTAATGCTGGCAACATGGGGGCCAATATGTGAAATTATGAGTCATTTTCCTTTACTGCTGCTTTGCCAGTTGAAAAGATAGCTATTTATGCAAAAATTAATACTTAAAACAAAATATTTACATAAAAATGGTTACTGAAATTACTTGGGAAATTTAGTGAATTATGAGACAGCAAGGAGTACTTTGGATTTTTAGATTTCCTCAAAAAACAGCCCCTCCCAGGTAACAAGAGTCTGTTTATTTACTGTTGTCCAGGTATAAGAGAAGAGATTAGATTAAGCACGCACACCTGTGCATTCACGCGCACACACACACACACATACACGCACACGCACACACACAGAAAGTTAAACAGTCTGAAAGTCTGACACAAAGCCCACAAATACAAGTCAATCCATTAAGAAAACCAAAATGCTATCTTAAGACTCCCCGTAGTAAATAAATAAAATTGATGGATACTGGCAGATCTTTTAAAGAGTCAAATAAAGATGAGCTAAGAAAGGAATGTTACCATTTACACTACATTTCCTGCCTTTGTAGGTGTAAAACTGATCCATAATTTCACTTTATCCTGAACTTTTTTGATTTAATAATATTGAGATAGTACTTGTCAATGATATGCACATTATGACAAACTGTGATAGTATTTTCAAAACCTTTAAAGCCTTCTCTGGAAATGTATACTTAGAATTTTGGAAATAATTTACATTAAGATGAAGGTAAGTGGTTTGACTTGTAACAACACTGAGGAAAGAATTAAAGTTTTATATTCCCACACTCCACTTGTGAGTGTGATTAATTAAATAGGGCACTATAATGATAGGCATGAGACATGAGTTCTATCCTCTATCAGTTTTATGACCTTGGCCAGTGACCTCAGCTGTAAAATAGGGATAATTTTGTCTTCTCTGGAAAGCCCTACTTTGAAATCTATAGCTGAAAGACTCTATATTATGTAATTATAGAAGAATTAATTCAGTCTTTATGATGGATTTTGAACTGGTATAGCAATATAAAATATGCAAAGTCAGTTTGTCACATCACAGTTTAACCTGCATTTTGCTAAGGTTTGAATGGTCAATGTACCTACATTGACATGCATCTGACGAAGTGGGTCTTTGCCCACGAAAGCTTATGCTCCAATACATCTGTTAGTCTATGAGGTTGCTACAGGACTCCTTGTCGAATGTATCTACATTTAGACTGCAGAGAATTGAAAAATATATGTTCTATAGCTAGCTGACTGTCCTCACTCAGTAATAATTGGAGTACAGAAGCATATCAAGTTGCAAAATAATGGATAATTTTTGATTTCTTACCTGGTTTTGGAGGTCTTTAATGGTTTTAAAATATGGACTGTGGTCATGCCTTATAGCTGAGGAGCTATTTGAATACCACTCCTTGATCTTCTTTTCAAGCTCGATGTTAGTCTTTTCTAGAAAATTTACTTTCTCCAGATAGGAAGCCAAACGTTCATTCAGATTTTGCATGGTCAGTTTCCCATTTCCAGCAAGTAGGACGTCACTACCGCTGGTTCTAAGCTTAAATCCACTGCCAAAGCCGCTACCCAAGACTCCTGCATAGTTAGTGCCGGTGGAAATGCGGGTGCCATAGCCACCAGCTCCCCCATAGACACTTGGTGCCTGATATTTTCGTATAGTTGCTTTCTTGTAGGTTGAACCACCTATGCTGGGTGCAGTAGGCTGGAAATTGGAGCTTGTACTGGTACGGTAGCTTTGACTAGAGAATGCCATTGGTGGTATTTGTTTTAATTTAATAGTTAAAGCACCACAAGCCTTAGAGCAGCTAGAATGGAGAGGACTGTCTGCTTCTTGAACCTTTATACTTTATCTGAAAAAGAGGCATGACAGATGTAAACTCCACCTCTGCTGACACACAGTTATATTGGGGTCAATGTCACCAACTCTCAGCATCTTGCCACATTACCTGGGTGAAGTAACAAAACTTTAATCTGTTTGTGGTGTTCCACTGAGCCCCTAGGTAGCGGGGGCCCTCTTTGTGATTTTTTTTATATAAAAGATAAAACACATTTAAGCTATAACAAGATTTATTGCATTATACCTATTACCACAGTCTCTATATCCCTTTTGAAAAAATAACAAAGGAGATACATTTACTCTCTATTTGTAGATTATTGTATAAAAAGCAGAGAGATGTTATCAGTGACATAAAACTTGGTTAGAGTCAATAATGCATTACTACAGATAATGAAGTCACTGCCTGAGAGATGGTTAGTATGTTTGAGGGGAAAAAATCTAATTAGGTCAATGATTAGAAAAATTACATTCGTGTTTACCATGTTCATTTATTTGATAATAAATGCACAACAGCATCCATATTTAAAACAGTCATTAAGCATTTGTAACATTAGCAATGGTCAGGCATTTTACATATAAACACAATTCTGGTTTTAAACAAGAAATCAGTACTATAATTTAAAATGAAAAAACTTTAGTACACTTGAAAATAAAACAAATATTACTTTGTCATAAGATATATGTAAATGCAACATAATGGGAAAGAGCATTTGAAATCTCATTGCTCATCTCCATTTCCACAGCAGCAACTGAATCAATGGCGCTAAACCAGGCATTACATTTAGCCAACTTAATTTCTCTGTAGATATACTTTCCTACCAAATTTAGTTTGTCTTGAGTACTCTTGTGTGGCTGAAGTTAAAGTGAAACCAATAACCTTTCATTAAATATTCTTTTCATGTTATATACCCTCATAAGATAAAAATAGATGTATTAATTTGAGCTGCATTTTGGCAACTAAAATAGGTTGTACTCTGTGTGTAAATGATTAACATTAAGCAGATATGTAGTCAAAACCATTCAGCTGTTCCAGTGCACGTGTTTCCTTTATTCAAAAACATTTTCAAAATAATTTCTTAAAAAACATAGACATTTCTTTGCTCTAGTTCACCCATGCACACGCACACACACACACACACACACACACTGGACCCCTGACATTTCACAGAATAGTTTCCTTTCCAAATGTCAGTGATATCACATTTCCCTTCTACACAGAATTGTTATAACTCAAAGAAACAATTAACCTTGAAGAAAGATATATCTGTGAGTCATTCAGGAGCAATAAAAAGGTAGGTTAGAGTTCACAAATTACTTAGGAGTCTGGCATCATATGCACTCTTTCATTTTCTTTGTTACAGATATCTGATAAACAGAATAGGTTGTGTGTCCGTGAGGCTACGTCTACACTTGAGGGCAGGGAGTATGCTAATGAAGCACTCATTAGCATTTTTTGCACTGTCAAAAAAGTAGGCATACGGATCTTGCGCAAAAGGGAGTTTTTGCACGAAACGGATCTGTCTATGCTGCTTGTTTTTGCACAAAAACCCCTTGCGCAAAAAGCCTCGGGCAGAGAATATGCTAATGACAGTGCAACAAATACTAATGAGAGAGAACATTTACTGTACAGTAACTGCGTCTTTGACATGTGTTGTCCACAAGGATTCCACAACTTGCACTCCTTCCCTGCTTCAGCAGAGACCTACTCCTCTGGGATTCTGTATTGGTGAAGGAACTGAGGGATGGTTGTACTTGTTCCACTCTTTATGCTGCCACTGGGTAGGGGCAGGGTGATGTGGGGACATCTAAGGCCCAGGTAATAATAAATCAGTTTCACAGCAGAGAGCAGATATTATATCAGGGCTGGACAAACACTGAATCTGGCATGTGGGCACAGCAGGCACCTCAGTCAGCCTTCCTGCCTGCCCCACCCCCGCGTTGCACTCAGGAAAGCTGCCTGTGGTGCCCTACTTGTCTTTAAACAGCTGCAAGGCCTGGGGAAGAGAGGAAAAGCTTCATGCACTGTCCCCACCTGCAGCACAATCTTGTAGCTTCCATTGGCTGGTTTCCAGCCAATGAGAGCTGCCTGTTTGAAGAACAGGCAGTGCACGAAGTACCCTTCCCCTTGGGCTCACAGCTCACAGGTGCACATGGCCCTACAGCCGGCTGTTCTGAGTGGCCTGCCAAGGCATGGAAGGCAGGGAACCTGCTGGGCTGCTGGCCTGGAGTCACCCGGGTAAGTGTCTTCTGTCCAAAGCCCGGCTCCCACACCCCTAGACTATTTGTTGTATTTTTAGAATGATTTCATTAGGATTGATCATGTTTTGAGCAGGGAGTAGGACTCCTGAGGTTCCTTTCAACTCTAATATTCTGTAATTCTATGATGTAGAGTGAGGCAGAGAATCTGGAAGCAATACCCTAATGTTTCTGATGGCTTCCTTCCAATTTGGCGCAACACAGATTGGCCATAGATTTAAACAGTTTAGGTATATTTTGAGAATTTGCACTTCCTTCACACTTCCTGAAAATCACATAAAGTGCAATTTTCAAAGTATGAAAGTTTTCCAAACCAATCTGAACAACCTTTAAAATGTTATCTCATGTTAACTTTTTATTGATGCCCTACCCTCATCAATGTGAATTGTCTTTGGACTTCAGTCCTCTGTGGGTGTGGCCGATACATGTAAACGAATGATGAATATTTATAGAAAGTCTATGCCCAGAAGTAATCCACATGATTCCTGTTTGAAGTGTTTGGGAGAAGGGCATCAACCCCTCCACACTGGACATCTCAAAAAAGTCTCCTCACCTCAAAAAAGATATTTTGGCATTAGAAAAGGTTCAGAAAAGGGCAACTAAAATGATTAGGGGTTGGAACGGGTCCCATATGAGGAGAAGCTAAAGAGACTGGGACTTTTCAGTTTAGAAAAGAGGAGACTGAGGGGGGATATGATAGAGGTCTATAAAATCACGAGTGCTGTGGAGAGGGTGAATAAGGAAAAGTTATTTACTTGTTCCCATAATATTAGAACTAGAGGATACCAAATGAAATTAATGGGTAGGAGGTTTAAAACTAATAAAAGAAAATTCTTCACACAGCGCACAATCGATCTGTGGAACTCCTTGCCAGAGGAGGCTGTGAAGACTAAGACTATAACAGAGTTTAAAAAAGAGCTAGATAATTTCATGGAGGTTAGATCCATAAAAGGCTAATAGCCATGGTGCCCCTGGCCTCTGTTTGTCGAAGGCTGGAGATGGATGGCAGGAGACAAATCACTCGATCATTGTCTTCAGTCCACCCCCTCTGGGGCACCTGGCATTGGCCACTGTTGGCAGACAGGATACTGGGCTAGATGGACCTTTGGTCTGACCCAGTATGGCCATTCTTATGTTCTTATGACACATTTGAGGCCCTGCGTGACCTCATTGAGCTGACCATGCAATCCCCACGTGCAGAGATACTGTGCTGGTGCAGGCGGAACTAATAGCGCAGCCCTCGGTACCAGCTTCGGAATTGGTTTTGGCACCAATGCCAGTGGTAAATATGGCAAAAGCAGGCACCCCATTGGGGGCACCACCCCACAACAGCACCTCCAGTCCAGCACTGAAGGAAGCCACTATCAATGTTGCGATGGTCACCGTCACCAATACCCAGCACCAGTAGACTCTGCACCACCCTGGTCTGCATCCATGGGGGAGTCATCCACATCGGGCATGAGCAGCGACGGATCCTGTTCCCGGCACTATTCTCAGTATCATGCACAATGCCATGACTCGCAGGGCCTGCCAGCTTTGCCATCGCAATAGCAAGCGGTTTCACAGTGGCTCTTTTGGACTCCTTGGGCTTATCACCCCGCTACAGAGAAGGGCTCTTGGGCTGCTTCAGTAGCATCAATGCCTCAAGGTCCTCCTTCCGCTGCCTTGGCATCACATATAGTGACAGCATCCACTCTAGACGAGACACCACTGTCAGGCTTGGGAACGGTTCTAGCGGTTACAGGACCCACATCTATGCC
Source organism: Pelodiscus sinensis (assembly GCF_049634645.1). Taxonomy (NCBI): domain Eukaryota; kingdom Metazoa; phylum Chordata; order Testudines; family Trionychidae; genus Pelodiscus; species Pelodiscus sinensis. The sequence continues at coordinate 10,343,387 of NC_134739.1, read as the reverse complement.
CCAAGCAGAATGCATGCAGCTCACAGACTCTCAGCCGGTACTCCAACGAGGATGGGGCATGTGGGAACTAGAGGGCCAGGAGGACCTGGTGCCTAGGGCCTTTTCATTCTCTTCCCTTGATGAAACAGTGGCACAGGCTTCCTCCACTTCCATGCCCACTATAGACTCAAACAGCCATTGGGACCTCCGTAAGAGTGGCACAAAATCTACACGTACAAGCCAAAGAGATTGTTGAAGAAGTAGTCTCTATGTTTGACGTATTTGCACTGGAAGGACCCTGTCGAGTGGCACTGCCACTCATTAAAACTGTTAATTCCACCACAAGGATGCTGTGGCAGGGTCCAGCCTCCATATTTCTCCTGGCAAAGTGGCGAAGAGGGGGCGCCGATCGCGTGTTCTGCCTGGGGTGCCAGCTGCCGCAGCCCTCCTGAGGCCGCTCCTGGTCATCCGTGCATTCCTTCGCAGCCCATTATGCCATCACCAAGTGCACCATGGATGATGTTTCCTTAGATAGGGTAGTCCTACAATCAGTAACTGAACTCCAACTTCTCCTCCAGGAAAATTGCTTGGAAGCATGGCAGTTGGCGGCTTCCCTGGGCTCCTGGGCATGATGCAGGGGAGCCAGAAGGAGTGGAGTCTCAGGTGGAAGGGGCAGGGTTATAGCCATCAGCCCTTGGCGCCACCGAGAGCATAGCACTGCTCCTCAAGCTCTCGAAGCCACACTCTGGCTACGTCTACACAGCAAGGTTTTTGCGCAAAAACCTGAGGAGCATCCACACCTCAAATGCGCTTTTGCTCAAATAAATCAGCAGTAAAACGGCAGAACAGAGGGCTTTTGCCGGTGTATGTAAACCTCCTTCTACGAGGCATAACTCCCTTTTGCGCTACAGCTATCATGCAAAAAGGCAAGTGTGGACACTCCAGAGAGGTTTCTTGCGCAAGAAACCCCTCTGGGAAAAAGCACAGGGGCTCTGATGGCCATTCTGTGCACCTGTGAATGGCCATTAGAGCTTTCTTGCGCAAAAGCATCCATGCAGTGTGGACGCTTTCTTGCACAAAAGCACATCGCTTTTGCGATGCGCTTTGAGGTGTGGACGTGCTCTTGAGGAAGAAATTTCTGTGCAAAAACTCTTGTACAGAAGGCTTCTTGCGCAAGAAGCTTGCAGTGTAGATGTAGCCTTAGTCAGCAATTCAAAGGGGTCTGGGGCTCCGGCCTCTGCTGTAGTATCAGCAGCAGTGGCTAGAAACCCTGGGCCCCTTTGAATCACTAGTAAGATTCCTCTCCTCCCAGTAAGAGTCATTCCTGAATGTTCTGTAAGGAACAAGTTACAGATTCATGTACAGCAACTACTTTCAGAGAAAGGAGCTGCACAGGCTGAGTGGTTTGTGTTTAGTGAAATAAGGTGCTCTCAAAAAACATTCAGATTATTTAATATCTGGAAGAAGTTTTACTTGTGTAACTGAAGTTAAATATACGTTAGAAGGCAAATGAGGATGATTCATGCAGGCGCGTGCTAATACGTGCATGCCATTGAGTATTACTCATCTATTTATTAACCAACACTGAAGTGCAAGAAAGGGGACACACCTCTCATCGGTTCTGTATTCATGCAAATCTTTGTGTTTAAACTATGCTTTTATCTAAAAGAGATAAAACAAAAACTGAATGACTTTAGGAATTGCTAATGGAATATAGAACCTTTCATCTGAGCCTTCGATAGCTGCCCAGGTTGAGAGTGTACAAAAGTTATGGGTCTCTGCTTCCTGTCAGTGTGAAATGAGTTGCTCATCTCAGTCCAGGTCTTAGGTTGAACTTGATAAGTAGAGTACTGAAGAACTTCACTGATGCAGTCTTGAAACTCCTGGGCTGTGTCTACATTACACACTACTTGCACAATACTTGCCGGCTGTCTACACTGCATGTGTGTTCGTGCGCAAGTAAATTTACAGTATAGCATTGGAAAACAGGGCTTCTTCCAGAAGAGTTATTCCTCTCCCCACAAGGAATAAGCCCTCTTGTGCAAGGGCTCTTCCACAAGAGGGCAGTGTAGACAGGCAACATGAATCTCTTGCATAAGAAGCCCTTATGGTTAAAATGGTCATCAGAGCTTTCTTGCACAAGAGAGTGTCCACACCACCATGGATGCTCCTGCGCAAAAGCACATCTCTTGCGCAAAGCACATGGCAGTGTGGATGCTCTCTTGTGGAAGATTTTTTGCACAATAACTCTTCCGCAAAACTGTTCTTGCGTAAAAAGCCTGCAGTGTAGACATAGCCCCAGTGTAAATGTGCATTTGAGGGAAAAGGGGTTCTTTTTTCCAATGTTGCAACATACTTCTTCAGAATTTGCCTTCCACCTTTCTAAATCTCAGCGTGGGAGAAGGATTTCTCTCTTGGGTGCTACGTCTACACTGCAGGCTTCTTGTGCAAGAACTTTTTGCGGAAGAAATCTTCTGCAAAAAGTTCTTGTGCAAGAGTGCGTCCACACAGCCATGTGCTTTTGCGCAAGAAGTGCTTTTGCACAAGAGAGCATCCACACTGCCATGGACGCTCTTGCGCAAGAAAGCTCTGATGGCCATTCACAGAATGGCCATCAAAGCATTTGTGCTTTTTTCTCATAGCATTTGTGCTTTTTTTCTTGTCCATCCACACATACCTTTTTGTGCAAGAGTTCTTGCACAAAAAGGCTTATTCTTTGTAGAAAGCGGAATAACTCTTGTGCAAACAGCCCTGTTTTCTGACGAACTACTGTACTTTTTCTTGTGCAAAAACGCGCTTGTAGTGTGGACACTTTGAGAGTTTTTGAGCAAAAACTCTGCAATGTAGACGTAGCCTAATTGTCTACTAGGGTGGTTTTTGCACATAAGAAATTATGTGGAACAAAAGAGGCTATTTATAGAGCCATTAAGATGAATTCTGCCCCTTGTGCATGTGCCTTGTCAGGGCGGGGCAGCTTGCATATTCTTATGATCCCAGGAGCTATGCCGGCAGGAGCTTAGTGCTCCTGGTAGGTTCAACCAAGCTGGAAAGGTCAAGGGGAAAGGAGCCAGACTGAGCATACACACCGGTCCTCCCGGATTGGGGGTTTGGCTCAGGGCTAACAACCCTGACCTAGAAAAAGCTTTTGTTACAGAAACAGCAACAAAGAATTCCTTCTCAACTGTGTTTGATGGCCTTCCAGAGTCACTTACAGTGACTTGTATGGCTGCCAATGGTAAAAGCAGAAATGAAGCTATTGACATGAAGATGGAAGTCCTGAGCTCCAAGATTAAGACCAAAATTGGATCCTGGAATGTACATACCATGTATGAAATGCTGGAGATGGATTGGGCACATGCTCAGGAAAGATGGAAGCTCCATAATAAAGATTGCTGTGCGCTGGACCCCTGAAGGGAAGCAGAAACGAGGACGACCCAAGACAACATGGCGCCAGACCATTGAAGTAGAAATGAAGAGCATGAAGTACACTTGGGGCACTGTTGAGAGGCTGGCCAGAGACAGTCAGAAGTGGAGGATCTTTGTTGCTGCCCTATACGCAAATGGGTGTGAAGGACAATGATGATGAAGATGAAATCATAAATATGGGTAGGAAACTTTGAGCAGAAATAGCAACATGGTGGCTATTTGTTTTTCCTCTGAATTGGAAATCAAACACCACATGTTTCATATCAACTAGTATTTGTGTCTCATATGGAGCATAGCTGACAACAAGAAGATGGATATTTCTTATGCTACATTTTATCTTTTTTTATCTGCTCTTTGCTGTAACACTATGGTGTGACATACCATGGTTCCCCAACACATGAAACTTGGTTAATATTATTCCAAGAATAATAATGATGCTTTAGACTGTGACATGGTATGGAGTGGAACAGCTGAGATCTATAACAATGCCAGCTGTGTAGCAATTGCCTATATATTTTACAGCAGACTAGAATGTAATATAAGGATAATGATCAGTTCTAATCCTCACCAATTCATATGATTTTCATCTGCTTTAAATAAAATATTTGTTCTGTGAGGCAATGGGAGAAGAGAGCTTGGGACACTTCTCCATCTCCCACTTCCTATGTTTAGTCCAAATGGCGCATCCTCAAAATGCCACTGTCTGTATTTAATGCTCAGAATGATTATTTCTCTTGCGAGACGTGACCAAGAGGTACCATGTGTTGAAGTAAATTAAGAAAAAAGCAAGTCCCCTGCTCAGTGACAACTGCAGGAAACAATAATTTGTAGGAGCAGCTCTTCTTCTGAACATATAGACTTGGATTTGTTGTCCTGAGTTCTGCACTTTATATTATCCAAGGTAACAAAAGTCCAGCTCAATCGTAAGAAATTGCTTGTTTGTAAAAGTAAGCAGAAGTTTAGCATAAATGGAATGACAAAGACAAAGATTAACATACATGGAATGTTTAAGTTAAAAGAACTGTGATAAGGGGTAAAGGCATGGACTGGCATAACAATGAGCTGAAATATTGTAGAAATGGGAGGAAATATTTGTGGTTGAAATCACCAGATACAGAGACCAAAGTCTGTACCAGAGTCAGAAGAGGCTGCATTTTCTACTTTGCTATTCTTTTGAGACAGGATTGGACTTCCGTGACAAGTAACAGCTTAGGCCATCTTAATTAACCTTTTCTCTTTTTCCTCCAAAAAGAGCAGTGAACATCATATTTAATACCATTCTAAAGGAATATCAAGCAGTGCTTTTTCTTTCTAAAAGACTAGAAGATGAGACCTTCAGGGCAGGAGGCTGGTCATGTAGAAGGTGCAGGAGTCAGAGTAGAGCCTTGGGATTGTGGGGGGTTCAGGGCAGGAGAGCAGGAGTATGGGGGATGCAGGAGTCAGGGTGGGAGGCTGAGGAAGGACTCAGAGCAGGGGGCTTGGATGGGGGGGGGAGGGATTTCAAGGGTGAGGGCTGGGGATATGGTTGCCAGATGGTTTAACCAAAAATACTGAACACCCCCGCCCCCCAAAAAATACACCATTGAGAAAAAAAGGGGGAGACCAAAGTTGTTGAGCAATAAAAAAGGACACTGACAAAAAAAAAATAATAATACAAAAAACCCAGCATGGCCCCTTTAAGACCTTTGGGGAGGTTTTTTTGCCATCTTATTTTCTTCCTCTGTGCCAAAAGATAGCTTCCCTGCAGAGCCAGGTAAGTGGGGGGAAGAGGGAGCTGGGGGAAGGCCAAGAGGGGCCCTGGGGCTGGGGGCTGGGCCCGGTTGCTGAGTGTCATAGGGTTGCCAGGTGTCTGGTATTTTCGCCTCCTGGCAGGGATAAAAATTAGAAAATACCAGACTTTTTAGGTGTCCTGTATTTTCTGGTTTTTTTACTGGACAGGAGGCAAAAATACCGGACGGTCCAGGTCAATACCGGACACCTGGCAACCCTAGCTGGGGGTAAGGAGTGGCTCAGGGCAGAGGGTGGAGGGCGCAGGAGTCAGGATAAGGAGTGTGGAATGGCTCAAGGCAGGGGTGGTCGTGCAGGAATCAGGGCATGGCGGAAGGAGGGGGGGCGCTAAGGGCATTGGGCTGGGGTGGCTGCTGATTTCTCCCAGGGACAACCTGGGGCGGGGGAGCCATGCATCATGCCACCAGCTTGTCCCCAGGGAAGGGAAGGCTGTGCACCCTGCCTGCCAGCGTGTACCTGGGGGCTGGGCCTCAGCAGCACTCCTTGGGCCCAGCCAGGTAGGCAGAGAGGGGGGACTATGCAGGCTGGCCCAGAGGTGGAGGGGAAGGGCCTCGTAGGCCATCCCTGGTGGTGCTCTCTGGGCCTGTTCCGGGAGATAAGGGGTGGGCCGTACAGGCCATCCCCACCAGTGATGGGGGAGAGGGCAGGCTTTCCTGCCTTCTCCCCAGTCTGGTGGTTTCTGCCCTCTATCCCTCTCCCTCTGCTGTAGTGCTGCAGCCAAGGGCCAAATTTGGTGGTCCTAGCTCTTGCCATTTAGGAGGAGTTCTTGAATAAATGGACTCACAGACAGATGGACAGACAGATGCACATTTCTAAAATATATAGATAGACTATGAAGCTAAAAGGAAAGGATTCCTAGATTGAGTCAGGGAATGAAGGAGGTTCACAATAGGGATGTAAACGGGGTCAAACACATAGTTAACTGCAGCGGGTTAAATATATCGTTTAACTGGTTAACATGTTAAATGCTCATAAGCTTCAGGGGGTACCTGAGTTAGTCTGTACGGGTATGTCTACACTACCCTCCTAATTCGAACTAGGAGGGTAATGTAGGCATACCGCACTTGCAAATGAAGCCCGGGATTTGAATTTCCCGGGTTTCATTTGCATAAGCCGGGCGCCACCATTTTTAAATCCCGGCTCGTTCGAACCCCGTGCCGCGCGGCTACACGCGGCACGGGGTTCGAACGAGCCGGGATTTTAAAATGGCGGCGCCCGGCTTATGCAAATGAAGACCGGGAAATTCAAATCCCGGGCTTCATTTGCAAGTGCGGTATGCCTACATTACCCTCCTAGTTCGAATTAGGAGGGTAGTGTAGACATACCCTACAGGATAAACTTAAAAAACAACAAGTAGTCTGGTAGGACTCTGAAGACTAACAAAACATGTAGATGGGATCATGAGCTTTCGTGGGCACAGTCCACTTCTTCAGATGACCAGAGTGTTGGATGTCCAGAATTAAAATAAATATGGGAGAAGAGAGAAAAAAAATGGGAGGGGGGGGCAGACAAGAAGAGTCAGTGGATATAAAAATATCAAGGGAAAAGCAGAGCTGGAATGTAACAGGAAAAACAAATAGTTTATAAGCACCTAAAGACTGGATAGTCAAAAGAGGCAGATAAAAACCATTAGTAGGCAATTAGAGAGGAAACATGAAATGCTATTTTACATCCCTACTTCACAAGCATTTTAATTAGGTTTTTGTTGTTGTTGTTGTTGTTTTCAAGAACTATGTTTTCTCCATGCCACATTTGAGGGGTGGGTATTAAAGCCAAATAGTTTCCCTTTAGCATTTCTTGTACAAAGCATTCTAACCCACTTGTTTTATATATATATATATATATATATATATATATATATATATATATATATTCAGCAGTAGAGGGCACCACATGCCTTGTTAAATCAGTCACTTGTGGTGTAACTAGGGCATTATTTCATAGGAAAAAATCCACGCTGGAAATTGAGCATGGCTAACAAAGCAACTGCTTCCAGCTGAAGCAAATGTATTTCATCACAGCAGTCTTTTTATATATATATATATATATATATATATATATATATATATATATATATATATATTACTCACATTTTTTACATATTAAACATCTGTTTGCGCTATCTAGTAGGCAAAAGGATTAAGGACTCATATCTAAATACTTAAAATGCTGTGAGGATTTAACGTCATAATCTCAAATATTACATAAACATGTAGGGCGCATCTAGACTGGCAAGATTTTGTGCAAAAACTTGCCAGCTGTCTACACTGGCCACTTGAATTTGCGCAAGAGCACTGATGTTCTAATGTAAGAATTCAGTGCTTTTTGCACAAATACTTTGACGCTCCCGCTCAGGGATAAGCCCTCTTGCGCAAGAAGGGCCAGTGTAGAGAGGCACCTTAATTTTTTGCGCAAGAAAGCCCAATGGCTAAAATGGCCATCGGAGCTTTCTTGCGCAAAAGTGCGTCTATACTGGGCACGGATGCTTTTGTGCAAAAGCACTTTTTGTGCAAAAGCATCCGTGCCAATCTAGATGCTCTTTTGCGGAAATACTTTAAACGGAAAAACTTTTCCATTAAAAGTATTTCCGCAAGATCATGCCAGTCTAGACGCAGCCCTGGAGTTTAAAGTACAAATATATTGCACTGATTTTTGTAAGCAACAGGATCAGCTATGATGCAGCATGCAATTTCTTATGCTCAGAGGTGAAAGTAACTCACATTTCTCACAGATACTATAACCCAGGCCAGGGAGTTCGGAGTGTGAGGGTCACGATACAACAGTACCTATAAGGCATTTAAGTGTGGAATGGGTGCCTCAAGGTGGGATGCTAGGGGTGTGCGGGGAGATGCAGGAGTCAGGGCAGGGAGCTGCTGTGCAGGGCTCAAGGCAGAAGGCTGAAGGTGTGGGGGCATGCAGAAGTCAGGGCAGAGGTCTGGATGTGTGTGGGCGGAGGCTCAGGACAGGGGCCTGGAAGTGTGTGTTTAGGGGGAGTGTGCATGGGAGGGGGCTGGGACTGGGTTATCTTATCTGACTGGTGAATGTATCCCTGCTCCTCCTGTTTGCTGCCAAGGGAAATGTGGGCCGGCTGTGTGGGTATATTGCTGCAGGCAAATGGGCAGCAGCAGTGGTGGGACAAACCCCCCTGGCCTGCTGCTCCCTTTCCCTGGCTTCTTCCCAGGGACCGCCAGCAACAGTGCATGCCAGGAACTGCACATGCACTACCCAGAATCCAGCAAGAGAGGAGCAGTAGGACAGACACGGACACACCTGGAGCCCGGCTGGGAACATGTACCCCTCCTACAGTGCACCTTCAGCCAGCCTCTTTAACCTGCCGACCTCACCCAGCTGCCTGCCACTTACTATGGCACATGGGGTTGCCAGTGGCAGGCTGGAGCAGGAACCCTGGGCACGTGTACACTAAAATGATATTTCAAAATAATTCATGTTACATAAGAACGTACGAACATAAGAATGGCCAGACTGGGTCAGACCAAAGTTCCATCCAGCCCAGTACCCTGTCTGCCCACAGTGGCCAGTGCCAGGTGTCCCAGAGGGAGTGAATCGAACAGGTAATGGTCAAATGATCTCTCTCCTGCCATCCATCTCCATCATCTGAAAAACAGAGGCTAGGGACACCATTCCTTACCCAGCCTGGCTAATAGCCATTGATGGACTTAACCTCCATGAATTTATCTAGTTCTCTTTTAAACCCCGTTATAATCTTAGCTTTCACAACCTCCTCAGGCAAGGAGTTCCACAGATTGACTATGCGTCAATCTGTTCTTTCGAAATAACAAGGTGAGCATCCCCACAGCATGCCCGTTATTTTGAAATTATTTTGAAATAACCAGCTTCTTATACTGGAATAATAAACCCTCATGAGGAATAACACCTATTTTGAAATAGCTCCTCCCCAGGACTATTCAAAGTATTTACTCTCCAGTGCTTCCTGGGACTCTGAGTTGAGGTAACGCATCCACATTACGGCAGCCTGCCTCGGACTAATTTCCAGGCCTTCCCTGTAGCGTGGATGTGCTACTTCGAAAAAGTTATTTTGGGAGTTATTATTCTGAAACAACTTATTTCAAAATGCTCTTGTAGTATAGATATACTCTCAGGGAGTTGGTGGGAGCCCAGCTGAGAGAGTGCACCACAAACTGCACTGGGCGCCTCCATCTGCAGTAGCATGCCCCAGCCGGCTCTTACCGAGCAGTGCGCTGGGGTCCATCACTTTACTTTCACCTTTGCTTACATATCACTGTGTATGGTAGAAGTTGAATTTCTGAAAACATGACTGTTTACTAGTGGATTAGCATTCCTTACGCTTTTTAATAAGTGCCACGGTAGCCTTTAACTTCCACATAGCAAAACCACTAGGGATCAACAGAAGAGACCTTTGTTAACACCTTATTTAAGGGCATCTCCAACAGCGCACCAACACTCATCCCAGTATTGTACTGTGCAGCTTATGGGACTTAAGATCATGCATCTGAAAGATTGTTGTAAATTTTTCTCCTTAGTGCAAAATTGAGAAAATAAGATCTGGACACTGATTATAGAAACAACCATTGGGTAGATGTGAATAACATTCCTCCCCCTCAAATAAAATGTTGTACTCTCCCGGGGCGAGTAGATTGCAACCCAGAAGAGCTGGGTGTGATCTGCGCATGTGCAGATCGCTGGACAGCGCAGCTGGCGAGCAGGGCTCGCCGCGGTTCGGTGAGCCCTGCTCATCCTAATAGACAACACATCATGTATGTATTACATCAATTGCCAGGGAGAAGAGTCCAACTCCGTTTGTACCAAGGCGATTAAACTTTGAAACTGGTGCATAAGGCACTAGATTACTTCTACAGCAACCTACCTACTGGGGGCTCGCAATGATACAGTGGACAATCTTAGCTGCCTGTTCTCAGACCAACACAGGTGGGAACTGGACACAACAGCCCTCCAAGAAGAGTTCCCAAATGATGTAAACCCAACATAGACCTTTTTGTGACTTGATCCAACCAGCGCCACAAATGTCACTAGTTTTGCTCCAGGGCAGCCCTGGGAAAGGGATCTCTAGGAGATGCATTTCTCCTCAAATGGGAGGCCTCACTCCTGTACCTGTTCCTATTGTTTCTCTTGCTATATCGAGTAATCATGAAAATCAGACAGGACCGAGCACGCTTCATATTAGTAGCAGCATTGTGGTCCAGACAGACCTGGTTTCCATAATTACAAAAATTTGCGATCTCTGCTCCCCATGCGTTTCCACCACACCACAAACTTCTATCCCAGCATCATGGCAGGACCCTCCATCTGGATCCCGTCATGCTTCACCTCAAGGCCTGGCTCCTTCATGGCTCTATGATACTAAAACATCCTGCTCTGACAGGGTAAAACAGATACTAATTGAGGGTATGTCTACACTACAGAGTTAATTCGAACTAACAGACGTTAGTTCGAATTAACTTTGATAGGCGCTACACTAGCGCTTCGCTAGTTCGAACTTAATTCAAACTAGCGGAGCGCTTAATTCGAACTAGGTAAACCTCATTTTATGAGGACTAACGCCTAGTTCGAATTAGCTAGTTCGAAGTAAGGGCTGTGTAGCCACTTAATTCAAACTAGTGGGAGGCTAGCCCTTCCCAGCTTGCCCTGGTGGCCACTCTGGCCAACACCAGGCAAACTCTAGTGCCCCCCTCCCAGCCCCGAAGCCCTTAAAGGGCCACGGGCTGGCTACACTGTTTGTGCCAGTTGCAAGCCTGCCAGCACCCAACCAGCAGAGCCTGCACCTGCCACAAAATGAGCCAGCCACCCGATGCCACTCAGCCCTCCACTGCTCCCCAGGACCAGCCTGGCGGCTCCCAGGAGCCTGCCCGGGGACGCAAGAGGCGGGCGCCTGCTTGGTCAAGTGTGGAGATCGTGGACCTCATCCAGGTTTGGGGGGAAGCCTCCAACGTCCATGATCTCCGCACTAGCCACAGGAACGCAGCCGTCTACAGCCGCATGGCTGCCAGCCTGGCCGCCAGAGGCCACCAGTGCAGCCGGGAGCAAGTCCGCTGCAAAATTAAGGACCTGCGGCAGTCCTACTCCCGGGCCTGCCAGCCAGGGGCTGATCTGGAGGCATGCCCCCACTTTCAGGCCCTGGACCGCATCCTGTGGGCTCCCGCCGTCCATGCCCCCCGGGTGGTGATTGACCCCGGGGCAGAGGGACCACTCCCGGAGGAGGAGGAGCCAGAGGATGCCGAGAGCCAGGAGTCTGCCCAGGACCCAGGACCCCCGAGGCACCCCACTAAGCACGTCTCCTGTGTCGTCTGAGGCTGGGGAGGCCTCCACCTGTGAGTACCATCATGATCCCCTTATATGTACGGGGGGATGGGGGGGAGAGGGAGCCCAGGGACCGTGTGCCTGGGCCTTGCCCACCACGGAGCAGCAGCTGGGTGTCATGCAGGGGCCCTGGTCTTGCAGAGGGGAGCTGGGTTTCACCCACCTGGGCCCAGGGAGAATTGACTGCTGCTCTTGTTTCACCACATCCGCAGCACCTGGGACTGCAGGGTGCACCACTCCGCCTGCAACAGCCACCCGCGCCCAGGCCAGCAGGAGAACCAGGAACCAGGAGGACTACCAGCGGCAGCACCTCTGGTTCCTGGAGCAGCTGCTCCGCAGTCAGGAGCACTGGGTCCGGGAGGACCTTCGGCTGCGCCAGCGGAGTTTGGAGGTGCTGGAGGAGCAGAGCCGTGCCCTCAGAGGCCACCTTCAGACCCTGGTCGACAGGTTCCTGCCTCCTCCTGCTCCAGCTCCTGCAGCTGCCCTAGCTCTCGCTCCTCCTCCCACCCCTGCTGCCCCTGCTCTCCCTGCCTCTGCTCCCCCTCCCACTCCTGCTCCCCATCCCGCTTCCTCCACACCCCCATCCCTCCTGCCCCACCCTCCACACCTGCTCCCCCCCGAGGTCTCCGCACCTGCAGTGTTGCAAGACGGGAGAGCCAGCCGGACCCCCAAGCCCGAGCTTTCCCTTCCCTTCCTCCCCTTCCACCCCCTTCCAGCTCCCCCCTCCCATGTTTCCCCCTCCCCTCTCCCACCCTCACTCCTCCCTCCCCCCACCCCAGTTATGTACAATAAAAAGAGATTTTGTTTGCCAAAACAGGTGTCTTTATTTTACATTACTTAGGAGCGGGGGTTAGGGAGGGGAAAGGGGAAGGGGGGGAGGGTGGAAGAAGGCCCCAATGGGGCATGCAGGGAGAGTTCAGTCCTCCTCCTCCACCTGGAAGCTCTCCTGCAGGGCTTCCCGGATCCGGACGGCCCCCCGCTGGGCTTCCCGGACGGCGGCAGTGCAGAGCTGAGCGTACTGGCCAGCCATGCGGTCAGCCTCAGCCATCCAGGCTGGCAGGAAAGCCTCCCCCTTTCACTCACACAAATTGTGGAGCACAGAACATGCTGCCACCACGGGAGGGATGTTGTGCTCGGCGAGGTCGAGGCGGGTGAGGAGGCACCTAAATCGGGCTTTCAGTCGCCCGAAGGCCCCCTCTATCACGATGCGGGCCCTAGTCAGCCTCGCATTGAAGGCCTGGCGGGAGGAGTTGAGGTGCCCCGCGTAGGGCTTCATGAGCCAGGGCTGTAGGGGGTAGGCCGCATCCCCCACCAGGCAGACGGGCATGTCCACGTCCCCGACCCTGATGTGGCGGTCGGGGAAGAAGGTCCCGGCCTGCAGCCTCTGGCTCACGGAGGAATTCCGGTACACCCTGGCGTCGTGTGCCTTGCCGAACCAGCCCACATTAATGTCCGTGAACTGTCCCCGGTGGTCACACACGGCCTGCAGGATCATGGAGAAGTACCTCTTGCGGTTCACATACTGGGAGGCCTGGTGTTCCGGGGCACGGATGGGGATGTGCGTCCCGTTGATGGCCCCCCCGCAGTTGGGGAAGCCGAGGGCGCTGAACCCCCGGATGACGGCATCTGGGTCGGCGAGGTGGACCACCCTGCAGAGCAGCACCCGGTTGATGGCCTTGACCACCTGCGGAGAGAGACACAGCAAAGCGTGAATCAGTGGGGCGCCCGGGTGGCTGGGAGTGCTCGTGCCGTGGCAGTGCCCCGTGCCCCACTCCTGGGAGCAACCCCCCAGGCGGCGTGTAGTACGGCCGGGAGAGACCGGCCCCTCTAGTGCGGGGCACTTTTGCCTCCTCCCCCCCGACCCCCTGTTTTCCCTGGGGCGGCCCATACCCTCCTTGCAGCCACCCTCGCCCCCGGCCCAGTGGCCGGCGAGTGCCGCACCTGCATGAGCACCGCTCCGATGGTGGATCTCCCCACGCCGAACTGGTTCCCAACGGATCAGTAGCTGTCTGGCGTGGAGAGCTTCCAGAGGGCGATGGCCACATGCTTCTAGAGGGGGATGGCGGGCCTCATGCGAGTGTCCCTTCTGCACAGAGCAGGGGCGAGCCACTCGCAGAGCTCCAGGAAGGTGTCCCTCTTCATCCTGAAGTTCTGGGTCCACTGTTGGTCTCCCCACCGCTCCAGGACGATGTGGTCCCACCAGTCACTGCTAGTGTCCAGATGCCAGATGCGGCGGGGCACGCCGGCGCCCGGGTGCTGCCGCAGCTGCTCCGTGGCCAGGCGGAGAGGCAGGGGGCTGACATGCACCAGGTGGAACCAGGCAGCCTCCAGCCATTGCTGGCAGGCTTGCAGCAGCAAGTCCATAAACTGCACCAGAAAGTGCAGGGCGAGCTCTGGCTCCATGTTGCCACCTGCGGCGGCTTCCCCGAAGGGAAGCACCGACACAGACGGGCGCAGAGAAAAACGCTTTGCTGTCCCTCAGCGAGGTAGGAAAGCAAGCAGAAAAACTGAGAACCGGCTGTCCAGGGAGGTCCCTTTAAGCACGAGCCTCAGATAGCCTCAGACAGCAGCCACACAAAGCAACTACTGACCTGATGCCCTGCCGGAACCGGTTTCAGCCACCCTTAAATGCGCCCCTGCGTCCAATCAGTGTGGACGCACTAGTTCGAATTAGCAAAACGCTAATTCGAACTAGTTCTTAGTTCTAGATGTGCTAGTTCGAATTACCTTAGTTCAAATTAACTAATTCGAACTAAGTTAGTTCGAATTAGCGCTGTAGTGTAGACATACCCTAATAGTCAATGAAATTCTACCAGGCAAATCTATACCTATAAATGGAAGAGATTCTCTACTTGGATACGGGAAAAACATAACATTCCCCTACCACACACAACTCCCCCACCAATCATACTGGAATACCTCCTCGAATTGCATGAGCCGGGTCTCTCTTTTAGTTCAATAAAAGTCCACACAGCGACAATTGCAGCGTTTCATGAACCGGTGGATGGGGACTCTCTCTTTTCACATCCTATGACTAAACATTTCTTAGAGGGCTTGAAAAACACGTTCTCCACAGTAAGACCACCTACTCCCTTGTGTGACCTCAACTACATCCTTAAGTGTCTCACAAACTGCCCTTTGAACCACTCACCACATGTTCGTGTCTGCATCTATCAATTCAAGTACCCTTTCTTGTAGCCATCACTTCCAGCAAACGTGTAGGTGGAACAGCAGTTTTGATGACCATAAGAATTGCCATACTGGGTCAGACCAGTGGTCCATCTAGCTCAGTATCCTGTCTGCCGACAGTGGCCAATGCCTTCTAGAGGGAAGGAACACAACAGGTAATCCTGCTCCTGTCACCCATTTCCAGACAAAAAGGGGGATGGCAGATCTCCGGTACACAATTTTCAGCAAGGATAAATTCACATTCCACTGCTCTCCTTCTTCCCATACTTTGGAGCTTCTTCGGGGCATATCCAGGGTAGAGAAGGAATGGAGGCACTGTGCCACATGTGCAACTAATGGACACAAAATTGTGCATGCGTGGCACGGCAGGGCACTGCTAGAAAAGATCTCCAGTCACCGGCGTGAGGACGCACCAGTACCTAGAGTGGAGCACCCATGGGGACATGTATAAAAAGCAAGTGCATACCCTATCGTATTACGTTGTCAACTATGCACTGGTTTTCTGTTAAAAGGAACCTCATTCTCAATTATAAATCCATTAATACTGGCATCTGATGTGGCATTTTACAAATAATAATTAGCCTGGAGAGAGCAGCATAGCTTGTATATGTAAATCATTCCAATTTCGCAATAAATTTTTAAACATTTGCTAAATTTTACATTGAGTAAGGAAATGTTAGTAAGCAGCAAAAAACAGGTCAGATCCTAAATTATTTTGGATAAAAGCCAAGCTTACAAATGAAGCCAATCATTAAAATGGTTCCTCTGTATAATTTGGAAAGTACAAGTGCTAGGGATGTACAGGTTTCCCATTTTAATTCCTCTTCTTGTTTTCCTGTTGACAGATCCTTCCCTTTTCCAGATGATTCATTCACAGGAATGGGCATCTCCCAACCAACCTTCAGGGAGTTTTGTATATTGAGGGTGTGGACAGCACTGAGTTTCAGTGTTCCAGTTCTATTTTAGTAATAGTGCCCATTTCCTAATGTTACAAAGGTTTCATGTCTTTATTAATTGTATTTAGACTATTCTGAGTGGCAGGAAGTCTGAGCTAATTATGAAGAATTTTGTTTACAGGAAGTTATGGACTATTTTGAATCTTCAGTTTCAAAGTCTAAGTGATTATATTTTCCTGTTTGCTCTTCTCTGCCTCCGGCAGCTAACGTAAGTGGCAGTTTCCATCTTTCTGATGGCTCTTGAGGTGTAGCATCAGCCAGTGCATTCAAGTTTCTTGTGCCAACTTGTTTTCCATATTAGAAGAAGGATCTGATGGGATGTTTTTCAAAAGCCTCTCAGGGATTTAAGATAACTTAAGTGATGATGGATGGTAGCTTTTGAAAATCACCTCTTTTATATTCTGCAGGTGGTTGAAATAATCATTTTCCATCTCACATAGACTACAATATCAGAATTACTTTATAGAAAGAGAACAGTAAATAAACTTATCTCAACCAGATATAATGGTTTTCTTTAGTCAGTATCTGTAAAAATCAGGCATTTTTTGCATAGCTGTTTTCATTATTTTCCTTGTGACTTTACTCACACAAGTAGTTCCATTTTCATATTTCCCCATACATTCCATGATAAAACGGGCTGAAGTTAAGCTGTAGTTCACCAGGTGGTCCTTATTCTCCATTTTATAGATTGGCACTATATTTGCCCTCTTACAGCTCTCTGGAATCTTTCATGTCTTCCATGTTTTTTCAAAGATATTTGCTAATGGCTCAGATATCTCTTTAGTCAGCTTCTAGGACATATTTCATCAGGCCTGGTGACTTGAAGACATCTAATTTGCCAGTAGTTTTTAGTTTGTTCTTTCTCTGTTTTAGTCTCAGGTCCCTACTTCATTTTCACTGATGTTCCCTATGTTAGACATCAAGTTTCTACTGAACTTTTTGGTGGAAACAAGTGTTCCCTCTAAGGTTTGCCATCTGTGAGTGGAGTGAGTTTTGTCTTGTGCACCAACAATGAGGTCATGTGTGCTTGTCTGGAAGTGTGCCACTGGGGCACCCATCAGTGGCACTGGTCCCCAAGAGACTCTCCCAGGTAGTGTCCCTGCCACGTGGCCCCAGCCTGCACCATCTGCTAGAGCAGCCCTGCCCCCTGCCCCCACCATGCAGCCCTGGCCCTTCCACCATGTGGCTGCAGCTGGCCCCAGCCACTGGTGCAACCTCAACCCCCCCTCCCCTGCCACCACGTGGTCCCAGCCACTGGAGCAGCTGTCAGCCACTCGCCACGCAGCTCTGGCTTTGGCCCCGGCTAGGGCCACTGGAACAGCTGCTGGCTGCCTGTAATGCAGCTTCAGCTCTGGCCCTGGTTGGGGCCACCGGAGCAGCTGTGAGCTGCCCACTCACGACGTGGCTCCAGCTCTGACCCTGGCCAGGGCCACTGGAGTAGCCGACAGCCACCCACAATGCGGCTCCAGCTCTGGCCCCAGCCAGAGCTGCCCGCAGCTCCAGCCTTGGGAAAGGGGCTGAAGCTAGAGCTAGGGCCGAGTGGTGGCTGCCACCCACCACGTGGCCTCAGCCTGGAACAGCTGAGCAGCCACTGCGTGGCTCTTCTGAGGAGGTGGGCGGGCCTCAAATTCTTGACGCACCTACAAGCACACACCTTAGAGGAAACACTGATGGAAACTGAAATGAAGCCTGTTTGTCATTTCTACATTTTCCATTACTGTCTTTCCCTCATAGAGGGTACATCTACACCAACTCCCTAGTTTGTACAAGGGAGGCTAATGAGGGTGACCGAAATTGCAAATGAAGCATGGGATTTAAATATCCCGCGCTTCATTAGCATGTTCCCGGCCGGTCGCCATTTTGGAAATTGACTAGACCGGAATAACTGCCCGCGTCTACATCCTTACTTTGAATTACCAGTTAAACCGAAGGAATGAGGAAAATATTCCTCATTCTCAGGGTGGCTAAACACTGGAATAAATTGCCTAGCAAAATTGTGGAATCTCCATCATTGGAGATTTTTAAAAGCAGGTTAGAACGACACGTGTCAGGGGTGATCTAGATCAAGGATGGGCATAATTTCGGGGGGCGGGGCTACAAAATGTTGGTAAGTTGCCATGGGCTACAGTTTTCTATGAAGGGGATTCAGAGTGTGGGATGGAGGTTGTGCAAAAAAGGGAGCTCGGATAGGGAATTGGGGTGCAAGGTCTCAGAGGGGGCATGGGTGCAGAAGAGGGTGTAGGATTTGGTATGGGGTTGTGACCTAAGAGAGAGGGCAGAAGGTCTGAGTAGTGACCTTGGGAGGCTGGGATGTCAAAGGTAGGCTCTGTCCAGGAGGCGCTCACCCAGACAGCTCCTGTCGAGCAGTCCAGCCGGATCATCAAGCCATCTCCCTGCCTGCCATAGGTCCAGACCTCTGAAGCGGCTGATGTGCCTTCTGCACTATATGCTGGGTGGAGGGAAGAGGGAGAGGAGCTCTGTGTGCTGCCCCCATCCCCAGTACAATTTCTGAGCTTTGAGCAGCTTGGGGATGCTCCCTGTCTGAGGGTCCCGACAGGATGGACCATGGACTGGATTTGAAGGCTTGGCAGGTGAAATCCAGCCTGTGGGCCATTTCTTTCCCGCTCCTGATCTAGATAGTGCTTGGTCCTGTCATGAGTGCAGGGTACTGGCCTTGATGGCATCTCAAGGTTTCTTATAATCCTTTAATTCTATGATAGGATTCAGAAGGGGCAGAGGGAGAATCCCAAATCTTTGTTTACAGTCAGCTATGTCATTCTAGCCCAGATACTTTAAGTAACAGGTCTGGCTGGTTGAAGCTGCTGATCACTAAGGAAGTACAACTTCTATTAACCTAGTCACCTATCTAGTATTACCAGTTTTACCCAATTTAGACAAAACATTAAGTAATTCATTCTAGGCTCTTGTCCCAACTTGCCAGTAAGAAAGGGTTGAATCATGGGGGATTTTGTGTACATTTTTCTTGAGTCTTTGAGACTTTCATCCTCTTTTGTGATTCTTGTTTCAGTGCAGACCAACAAAATAATATTAAAATCCTTAATAGCTCAGGAAGGAACACAATGTCGTTTTCTCCCATTGACATAAGACTGGTCAGACCAAAACTGTTTTGCCTATTGTGCATATGTTTGCTGGGGAGTACAAATCACATGCAATTGCTCAAACTCCACCACATTGTCTGTCCTCAGTTGCTTCATTTTCCAGTTCTCTCTGCCAAAATATCCACTTGTGTTGATTCTGTTTGCTAAGAGGCTCCATTTATTTTACTTCACTGGTATTTATTCTATCACTGTCAGGACTTTCCCATGAGTTGATGAATGTGCTAATGTGAAAAATGGGGAGGAAATGAGGAATTGTCCCAGACTGAGGTGTGTTAGAGGAGGTTTTGGAAAAAAATTGATAAACCTTACTATAACAAGTCACAGGGACCAGATGGCATTCACCCAAGAGTTCTGAAATAACTCAAATGTGAAATTGCAGAATTATTAACTCTGGTTTGTAACCTATCCTTTAGATCAGCCTCTGTACCTGATGACTGGAAGATAGTTAATGTGACACCATTATTTAGAAAGGGCTCTAGAGGTGATCCTGGCAATTACAGACCGGTAAGTCTAACGTCAATACTACGTAAATTAGTTGAAGCTATAATAAAGAATAAAATTGTCAGACATATGGATTAACATAATTTGTTAGGGAGAAGTCAATGTGGTTTCTGTAAAAGGAAATTATGCCTTACTAATCTACTAGAGTTCTTTGAGGGGGTCAACAAACATGTGGACAAGGGGGATCCAGTAGATAGATCCAGAACTTAGATTTCCAAAAAGTCTTTGACAAGGTCCCTCACCAATCTTAAGTAAAGTAACTTCTCATGGTATAAGAGGGAAAGTCCTTTCATAGATTGATAACCGGTTAAAGGACAGTAAACAAAGGGTAGAAATAAATGGTAAGTTTTCCAAATGGAGAGAGGTAACTGGTGGTGTCCCTCAAGGGTCTGTACTGGGACTAGTCCTATTCAATCTATTTATAAATTACCTGGAGAAAGGAGTAAACTAGTGAAGTGGCAAAATTTGCAGATGATCGTTAATACCAAAGCAGACTGTGAAGAGCTTTAAAAAGATCTCACAAAACTGAGTGATTGGGCAACAAAATGGCAAATGAAATTTAATGTTGGTAAATGTAAAGTAATGCACATCGGAAAAAATAATCCCAACTATGCATATAGTATAATGGGGACTAATTTAGTTGTAACTACTCAAGAGAGAGATCTTGGGGTCATAGTGGACAGTTCTCTGAAAACATCCACTCAATGTGCAGCAGCAGTCAAAAAAGCAAACAATGTTAGGAATCATTTAAAAAGGGATAGCAAATAAGACAGAGAATATCATATTGACTTTATATAAAACCATAGTATGCCCACATCTTCAATACTGTGTACAGATGTGGTTGCCTCATCTCAAAAAAGATACATTGGCATTGGAAAAATTTCAGAAAAAGGCAACAAAAATGAATAGGGGTTTGGAATGGGTCTCATATGAAGAGAGATTAAAAAGACTGGGGCTTTTCATCTTAGAAAAAAGGAGACTAAGGAGGGATATGATAGAGGGCTATAAAATCTTGAAAGGTGTGGAGAAAGTGAATAAGGAAAAGTTACTTACTTGTTCCCATAATGTAAGAACTAGGGGTCACAAAAGGAAATTAATAGGTATCAGACTTAAAACAAACCAAAGGAACTTTTTCTTCACACAGACTGGGAACCCTTTACCAGTGGAAGTTGTGAAGACTCAGACTTTAACAGGATTCAAGAAAGAACTAGATAAATGCATGGACGTTAGGTCCATCAATGGCTATTTGCCAGGATGGGTAAGGAATGGTGTCCGTAGCCTCTGTCAGAGGCTGGGAATGGGTGACAGGAGAGGGATTTCTTGAAGATTCCCTATTCTGTTCACTCCCTCTGGGGCATCTGGCATTGGCTATTGTCAAAAGACAGGATACTGGGCTAGCTGGACTTTTGGTCTGACCCAGTGTGGCTGTTCTTATGTTCCTAACTGCAGGTCTTGATCACAGAGATTGTTGAGCTGAATTTTAGACATGCTGACTGAGTATCTAGAACTGCTATTTATTTCTGCTGCTATTCAGATTGTTCATTGTGTCTGTCAGGCTGTCTTTCTCCTTTCTGCTACCCCCTGAAGCTCCTTTTTACTAGAATTTGTTGAGAAATAATTTTTTTCATGCAAAATATGTGATGAGAATTAGGATTTTGTTTTCAACAACATTTTTTTTCAACATTTTATTTTTTTGGGGGAAAAAAATGAAAACCTCAAAGCTGAAAATGTGCCAGTTTTTGGCAATCAAACACCCAAACTCTTCATTTCTCATTCACATGGGCTATGAGCTTCTGTTAGGAAGACAAACAGTCAAGTGATTAATCAGATCTCAGAGAAAATTCAGGAATTCAAAGATGGAGACTGAGAGATATCTGGATTAACTGACTCAACTAGAAATGAAAAAGAGGAATTTAATTATTTTGACAGAGGAAGGATTTGAGAGGCAGGTTTCTCTACAGTTGGATTTCAAGGGAAAATACACATTTCCAGAATAGGCATTTCATTAAAATATACTTTAAAATAATGGTAAAATAATATCTTTAAAACCTGACATTTAAAAATTGTACACAGAAAATGGCTAATACACCTTGTTCAAAAAAATGGCAAGTGTAGGATTTAATGAACTGTGTCAACTCTTTTCTTTGGTTATTATTATATATTATGTTACTATCCAGACCCATGCTTGCCCAAGACACACAGGCTGGGTCTAGACTGGCCAGTTTTTCCAGAAAATCAGCCGCTTTTCTGGAAAAACTTGCCAGCTGTCTACACTGGCTACTTGAATTTCCGCAAAAGCACTGACTTCCTACTGTAAGAAATCAGTGCTTCTTGCAGAAATACTATTCTGCTCCTGTTCAGGCAAAAGTCCCTTTTGCGCAAAAGGGCCAGTGTAGACAGCTCAGATTTTTTTTCCACAAAAAAGCCCCGATCGTGAAAATGGCGATCGGGGCTTTTTTGCGGAAAAGCGCGTCTAGATTGGCCAGGGACGCTTTTCTGCAAAAAGTGCTTTTGCGAAAAAGCATCCGTGCCAATCTAGACGCTCTGTTTCAAAAATGCTTTTAACGGAAAGTTTTTCCGTTAAAAGCATTTCTGGAAAATCATGCCAATCTAGACGCAGCCACAAGGTTTTCAAGCTTCATGGATGTGCTGCCCCCCATTTTTAAATGTAAAAAAGCAACTACCAGCAGAAGTATTTTATTAGCGTTTATTGTTAAAGATAAAAAGAAACAGACTGATAGTGAAGGTAGAAAATTATTAAATTCACATTGGTTACAGTCAGTTTGGAAAACAATATGTCAATTATAGAAGGCAGATTCATGGCCTTGGTGAGAAATGTATACCACATTCAGTACCATTGCGGAGTTATTTTCATTGACTAGCTTTTCTTCCATGTCTTGGTGCATAAAAGAACTTTTCTTTAAAAACAAGATACTTCCATTTAGCTCTTATATAAAACTTTTCATCTGTGGCTTTCAAAGAGCTTTAGAAAGGAGATCAGGATGACTCTCCTTGATTTTTCACATGGAGAAACTGAAACACAAAACATGGAAGAGATTTGCCCAACGTCAAATATGAGGCCATTGATAGAGCTAAGACCTACTATGTTCCTTGCTTCAGATCTGCTGGTCAATTTCATTTACAGTGGAGTTCACCACCTGTCCATTCACGCTGTCCTCCATGATTGTTTTAATCTTTCGACTGGTTGTTCTAGCATGTTCTGAAGAGAAGTAAATAAGAGATTTGTGAGGCAAGAGGGAATGTTGAAAATAAATCAAGCAGGGGGGTAATTTATTTTTGTACATAGTTTATGGACCAGATCAACAGATATTGTAAATTGTCATAGTTCTTTTGAAGTAATTGATACTATTATGGTTTATACCAGCTGAAAATTTAGTACTATATGTTCACTGCCCCTGATCTGGCCTCACCTTGAAGAAGTTTTCTGGGGTAGCATAGTTTATAAATAGGTTTATGGTATATCATGTGAATACTAGAATTTTTCTCTTGTGCAATTATTCAAAAGCTTTGTGTGTTTCACCTGTGGGTTGAAATGGCAATGTTCTGTATGTTTACATTGACATTGAAATATGGTGCAAATTGATTGTCAATCTCTAATGCTGGTTTCTGACCCTGCTAGAGCTGAATTGACAGCATAAGTTTCTAGTCTGTGGATACAGCTCTTTGCTCTTACAAAAATTAGTATATATCTTTTTTGAAAAACACAACCACTTGGTGTTTGCATATTGAGTATTTGGCACCAATTCACAAAGGCAGATTTTTTCTATATGCAGAGTGGAATGATGATAGACACATCCAGATAATCCACTTTTCAATTATCACATAAATTAATGTCTCAGAGGGGTAGCCATGTTAGTCTGTAACTTTAAAAATGAGTAGCCCTTTGGCACCTTAGTCTACACTGCACCATTTTTTCAAGATAACTAGCGTATTTTGAAATAATGCGAGCTTCTACACAGTCATTCCATTATTTCAAAATAATTTCAAAATAACTGATGGCTTATTCTGAAACCTGTAAACCTCATTCTTTGAGAAATAACACCTATTCTGAAATAGCTATTTTGAAATAATGCTAGTGTGTAGATGCTCTACTGCTGCTATTTTGAAATAGCCCCTCGCCAGGGCTTTTCTAAGTTATTCCTCTCCAGTGCATCCTCAGGTTCTAAATCGCGATAGCATGTCCACATTAGAGAATTCTGCCTTGGACTAATTTTGAGGCTTCCCTGAAGTGTAGGGGTACATCTAGACTACAGGCTTTTGTTGACAGAGGCTTTGTTGGCAGATACTGTCGACAAAGCCTCTGTCAACAAAGAGCGTCTAGACTACAGCCAGTTCTGTCGACAAAGCAAGCTACTTTTTCGACAGAGAGTCTAGACAGTGTGGATGTAATCGCACCTTTTGTGTGGATGCAATAGCACCTTTTGTTGACAGTGTGGACCGAACTCAGTCGACAAAAGGTGTTATTCCTCATAGAATGAGGTTTACCACCATCGACAAAACTGCTGCATTCTGTTGACTTACTGTTGACAGAACTCGGCGGTAGTGTAGATGCAGGTAGAGTTTTGTTGACAAAAGTCCACTTTTGTTGACAAAACCCTGTAGTCTGGACACACCCTGGATGTGCTATTTCAAATAAGCATTTTGGAATAATTATTCAGAAATACCTAATTTGAAATAGCTATGCAGAGTAAACATATTCTTAGGGTATCTCTAGACTACATGCCTCCGTTGTCAGAGTCATGTAGATTAGGCTACCCAGCATAGGGAAATGAAGCTGCGATTTAAATAATTGCGGCTTCATTTAAATTAAAATGGCTGCCACGCTCTGCTAACCAGCTGATGATCAGCTGTTTGTCGGCAGATCCGGGCAGTTTAGACGCGCCGCGGTCAACAAGGAAGCCTTTGTTGACCAGTGCAGGTATGCCTCGTGAAACCAGGTTTACCTGTGCCAGTCAACAAAGGCTTCCTTGTCGACTGCAGCACGTCTAGACTGCCCCGATCTGCTGACAAACAGCTGATCATCAGCTGGTCGGCAGAGCACGGCAACCATTTTAATTTAAATGAAGCCGCGATTATTTAAATTGCGACTTCATTTCCCCATGCCAGGTAGCCTAATCTACTTGCCACTGATGACAGAGGCATGTAGTCTAGACATACCCTTCGAGACTAACAAAAATATATATAGTATCATGAATTTTCGTGGTCAAAATCCACTTAATCAGATAAGCACAATATCAAAATATGGCTTACCTAGGCCTTATATGTAAGCTTTGCACAGACCCTCCACCCAAGAATAAATTTCACCCACAGCAAATGTGATTATTATTTACTATAGAGAACAAAATATGTGATTTTTACCTTTAATGCTTGATTCAGAGTTTTCTGTTATACTGTAAAGATAATAAAATAAAGATAAAATAAATGAATATTCTCAGTTCAAGTATCCATTCATATATGCACCAATGGTATTTTTAATACAGAATCATAGAATCATAGATTACAAGAAGTGGAAGGTATCTTGAGAGATCATCAAGTCTAGTCCCCTGCCCTCATGACAGTACCAAGCACCACCAAGATCTAGATGACCATTTTACAGATATCTAAAGGGGAAAAACAAAAACTGAGCATGTATTTTTATCACAAGGGTTTTTGCTCTTCATTAACCTTGGGGCCACCCACTTTTAACTTGAATTCCCCTCTTTGTTTTTTACTTTTGAGGAAAAGTGTATATTTCATCATGTTGTTTAAATGGTTAGAGTTGGACCCATTGTGGTTTCTGGTACAAAGTTCAATATTTGGAGGAAAAGTGTTTGCTGGGAGTTTAAGTAGCAACGTTGTCAAATAGTAATTTATAATCTTCCTTCATCTGATTTTTTAATTCCCAGATTTTATGAATTTGAAGCAAAATGTGTATTTTAATTGACAGCCCAAACTAAGAGGTTTCCAAATGCAGAGATTCATAGAAGTCAAAGAGGAATGGATTAGATCAGGAGTGGGCAATAATTTTTGAAGGGGGGCCACTTTGTGAATTTTGGAAGTGGTCAGGAGCCGCCCTGGAAGAGGCGGGGCCTCGGGCAGAAGGGGCAGGGCCAAGAGACTTGATTGGCCTGAGGGTGGGGAGTGCATGATGTCTTTGACCCCCATCCTGTTGGGGCACTTGGCACCAAGAGGGAACCACTAGCTGTTTTGAACAGCTGGTGGTTCCCTCTAGGTGCTGCATGCCCTTGGTGGCATGAGGAGACTTTGTGTACTTCCCCATACCCCCTGGCCAGTCGGGGGGAAAGCGGCCCGCGCGTGAAGTCTTTGCCTCCCTAACAAGAAAGAAAGAAAAACTGATGGGTGTGTGTGTGGTGGGGGAAGGTAGAAGGACCTTATTCTCTCTCTTCCTAGACAGACTCCCTCCAGGGACCCAAGGTGCACAGTCCTACTGCAGTGGGGAGAGGCACCTGTGGTGCAGCAGCTATATCAAGAGAGGGCCAAAGACTTTCCCTTTAGTTTGGGAAGTGCCTCCCCTTCCAGCTGGTGGGAAAGTGGACAAAATCTCTTGCTCCCCATTCCATCAGGAGCACACAGTTCCCTCAGGATCTGGGGGCAGCGAGAGCATGCAAAATCTCCTCCCCCACACTAGGGATATACAGTTCTCTCTGGTGCCCAACCACTCCCTGAGTGGGTGTGGAGGGGGGCTGGGACTTGAACCTACAACTCCTGGGTCCCAAGGCTGATGTCTAACACCCATGGACACTGTTTTGCCCATCCCTGGATTAGACAGTGTGTGTGTGTCTGTGTGTGTAAAACTTCAGAGATACGTTATGGAGGAAATTATGAATTTGGATGATTAGACAAAACCTACACAAACATATCTCCTTTTTTCTTTTTAGGTAACAAATTAAGCTGGAAATAAATGTCCGTGCCTATAAAATAGAGTCAATTAAATGAATTTACCTTACATGAACATTGTGAATTTATTTTTTATACATTTCTAAAATGCTCTGAGTGCCTGAGATGGAAGTTACTATACACAGACAAATTTAATAATTCAAGTATCCCAGTTATCAGTCACTAGAGCAATACAGAGGGGTAGCCATGTTAGTTTGAATCTGCAAAAGTGGCGAGGAGTCCTGTGGCACCTTATAGACTAACTGAAGTGTTGGAGCATAAGCTTTCATGAGCAAAGACCCACTTCGTCAGATGCATGCACTTCAGTTAGTCTATAATGTGCCACAGGACTCCTCGCCACTTTTAGAGCAATACATACAGGCATTTGTTAAATACATGTAGCTAATCAAAGTACTATTGATGCAAATTTTACTGAGCAGCATGTGTCTCGTGCGTTTTATTATGGTCCATTCACACAAAAATGCCATAGTTTTCTACAGGTTGAACCTCTTCTCAGGCACTCTTGGGACCTGACCGGTGCTGAACCAGAGAATTTTCTGAATCATGGAAGGTCAAAATTATCTAGCAGCATTACCAACATTTCTACTGCTTGCTGAGCTTTTAGAAGACATTTAGGGGTAAATTAGAACTAGATAACAGCACAGGACTCTCAGAGCCAAGACAGGTGTCTTTAAACACACTTTATGGGACTGCAGGAAACTTGACTACACCCACGATCAGTGGACATCTGGCTAAATAAAATCATGTCAGACCACAGATGTTGCCAGACCAGAGATTGCCGGACTAGGGAAGTTCAACCTGTACCATCTTCATGATGCACACAAGTACTGATTAAACATAAATAAATATGTCACATAAACATAATGATCTCTGTTTCCTCTACCCAAATCAGGCTAGCTTTGTCTTACCCACAAACTTTTCCCTCCAGGAGCTGACGATAAGTCGAAATCTCCTTTTCCAGGCGGGTTTTGATCCCAAGGAGGATCTTGTACTGATTGTTCTGGCACTTGATGTCTTGACGGAGTTGGCTCAGCTCTTCCTCACATTTGGAGATGAATTGTTGTATATTCTGGAGCTCAAGAGTATAGTAACCCTGGGTCTCAGCCAAAGTACCTTCCAGTGCACATCTCTGAAAGGATAGAAAATGTCAATATTCATATCATTACATATGAGGTGGTGTCACATTACTGGATCTTGAGGGGAGCAGCCAGATCACTGATGCACCCATAGGTGGGGGTGTTGGCCCCAAAAATGGTATAGAAGGGGGTGAGGTATTGAATAGGAGCTTACTGTCTGTTGATCCTATGTACACTAGTCATATGATTGTATAATGTCTGTGGGTATGTCTACACTACCCTCCTATTTCAAAATAGGAGGGTAATGTAGGCATACCGCAATTGCAAATGAAGCCCGGGATTTGAATTTCCCGGGCTTCATTTGCATAAGCGGGGCGCCGCCATTTTTAAATCCCTGCTGGTTCGAACCCCGTGCCGCGCGGCTACACGCGGCACGAACTAGGTAGTTCGAACTAGGCTTCCTAGTTCGAACTACCGTTACTCCTCGTGGAATGAGGAGTAACGGTAGTTCAAACTAGGAAGCCTAGTTCGAACTACCTACTTTGTGCCGCGTGTAGCCGCGCGGCCCGGGGTTCAAACCAGCGGGGATTTAAAAATGGCGGCGCCCCGCTTATGCAAATGAAGCCCGGGAAATTCAAATCCCGGGCTTCATTTGCAATTGCGGTATGCCTACATTACCCCGCTAGTTCGAACTAGCGGGGTAGTATAGACATACCCTATGTGTGTAGTTAGGAATCTGTGTAGATACTGAATATTTCTCTGCATGTAGTTGAGCAGTGGGCAGAGCCCGGCCTATGGACATGCTAATCAGCGAGGCCTTGTGGGACAATGGCACTCAATGGGCCAAGGACACACCTAAAGAATGAGTGGTGACTCATACCTAAAAGCTACCAGCAGGGGACACAGGAATAAGCCGTGGACTAGGTGACCTGCTGTAGCCAAGAAGAGACCAGGAAGGAGGGATAAATAGGCCATGTGGTGGTCTCCATCTTGGTCTTCAGCTCAGCACTTCATCCCAGAGGCAGCAATGCAGGGATCAAAGAGCCAGAAAGACCTGTAGACCCATCCTGATCCTAGGATGCACAACAAGGACTTTTAAACCAGCAGCTGTAACATCTCTGCTAGAGCCTGCATTGAGAACTGGGAGATTCGATGCATGTAATGTACTATTCTTTAACAACCTTACTCTCATGCTTTTCTTTATTGTGGTAATAAACCTTTAGTTGTTAGATGCTAAAGGATTGGCCCAGCGTGATTTGTGGGTAAGGTCCAGAGGGCAAATTGACCAGGGATCTGTGGCTGGTTTCTTGGAACCGGACAGAACTTGTTCGGAGTAGGTGGGATTGGGTGCTAGGACCCCCCACCGGTGTATGAGGCCCGGGGCCATCTGGGGCACGGATATTGCTGGTGTTTCGGAGGGGTTTTGCTCGTGAGGCTTCAGGCAGGCAGCTGAAGCGCTCTGTGGGACTGGTCTGTGGCCTGTTTGGAGAGGTCACCAGTCAGGGGGCTGTAAGGAGCCCCGGATTTGAGC
The DNA here is from genome assembly GCF_049634645.1 of Pelodiscus sinensis. NCBI lineage: Eukaryota > Metazoa > Chordata > Testudines > Trionychidae > Pelodiscus > Pelodiscus sinensis. Next base: position 10,314,586 of record NC_134739.1, on the reverse strand, counting down.
AATTCGCCCTGAGCGGACGCCCTCAGCTGTGCCCAGACCGGCCCGGTCCGTCACAGGTGGCCACAATGTTTACTGTACAAAAATACCAGAAGGCAAGTTCCTTAACCAGAAGAACGTACAAACTTAAGGTTCTAGTCCTTCAAATATTCAAGTAAGAAGTTAAAGAGTTCATGGAAAACTAGTTAGAAAAAAGCAACCTGCCATTGATTTCTCCAGAAGATACCTTGCTAAATTGTGCTTGCAACTCAATCTCCAATGCCTGAAAAGTTCGCCTCAGGTTCTTGATCTCACTCTCATTGCTCTTTATTTCTTCTGGGCTGATATTTGCCACAGGGGACACAGTTGCAGTCTGTGGAGCAAAAGTAATGGAAAAGTTTATTGATAGTGGTCAATCTTTTATGGAAATAGTTCTGAGAAATCAGCAGAAGGAAGTTTGATGTATTCCATTGTTACCTGCTCTTTGTACCAGGCCTCAAGGTCTTGGTGATTCTTTTCAATGATGGCTTCATAATCCTTTCTTATCCCTGCTAGAATCTTGGCCAAATCTTGCTGCACTGCATTCACTTTCACATTGACCTTGACATCCTTTGATGAATGATGTGCCGCCATATCCTATACATATTAGCAGAGAAGAGAAAATAAGTAGACATGTTTATGAAAACAAAAGACATTCCCCATTCTCGCCTTATCTCCTTCATTCCTATTTTCAGTAAGTAGCACTAAAAGATTCTTATTACAGAAAATTAACTGCTATACACACAGTTAACTGCTGCTTATCTCACACTGATTTGACCTGGATAATCTTAAAGCACACGGCGATTTAATTTAAAAGAGCAAGCTATGTAAATTGTTTTTTAAAAAGATTATTTCTTTAGACTTCCTGAAGAAAGACTCTAACCTACGTATGCTTTCCAGATTCTTAATTTCTTAGTAAAAGCTTGTATTTCATACCATTTCTCTGTCCAGCCAGGAAAGTGTACTATCTACATTTACTCTTTATTTATAATAAGAGAACATACACATTTCCAGGTTTTAGCATTTACTCTTCCAACTGTTTATTTCAGATTCAAGACCCAACATTTTGGAACACTATATTATCATATGACAATGAGAGTAAATTATTATGAAGAACCAACTGCAATAAAGACACAGAAGCTCCAAAACATTAGGGAATTCCTTCTGACTGGAAAGGAAGTTGATTTTATTCCTATTGCAAAGTTCCATAATGGAAGAGTATGTATGATTTTTGTTTTTCTACAGCACGGTATATATTTAATCTGCAAAATATACAACCAAATATACAACCAACCATCCAGACAGGTACTGGAGCCCTCTAGGTCATAAGAATGCTTTGAATTTATTTTTCAATGTAGATGCCAGATCCAATCAGTTTTACTTCACTAGTCTCATACATATATCAGTCAAAAGATTAAACTCTAATAAATGTCTCATGCCAGCCTACAAACCCTTCCCCCATTTTGTTGCTTTGTCGACATACTTAACAGAGAACCTATGGCTGGAAGTATGCCTCAGTAGACTAACTGTTCATTCCGATATCTTTATACCAATACTGATGAGATGTGGCTATGCCCACCTCCTTATTATTCATCAGCGACTTGTGTAGACAGTCTCCAAGTCTACTGACTGCTCTTTTTCAAATTAATATTATATTGGTGAAATATGCTATACTGAGAAGTCATTTATATCCACAATAGAGGTACAGCACGAACAAAATTAATGCAAACTTCCTCCAGACCATCCATTAATATGACTACATGACTGGACCTTAAACTGAAAAGACCACTTCTTGAGTGATAAAATAGTTTGTTCTCTACTTGAGATGGATGATTTTCCAGCTAAACTCAATTATTCTTATGGACAGCCTGCAGCCCACAGGCCACACGCAGCTCATCAGGTAAGCTGCTGACAGGCCACTAGACAGGTTGTTTACCTTGCGTCCGCAATTACGTCTGCCTGCAGTTCCCATTGGCTGTCATTTGCTTGTCCCTGCCAATAGGAGCTGCAGGAAGTGGTGCAGGCCACAGAGATTTGTTGGCTGCTGCTTCCCACAGCTCTCATTGGCTGAGAACAGTGAACCGCTGAGAACAGTGAACGGCTTGCAGCCGTCCACCAGAGACTTACCCTGACAAGCCATGTGTGGCCTGCGAGCCATAAGTTGCCCACCACTGGTCTACAAACTAGTCTGGCCACAATATCTTATCTAAAATAATGAGTCCTATGACACCTTAGACCAGGTCTACACTAGACCCGGCAGGTTGGCTTAAAATACGCAACTCCAGCTACATAAAATGCGTAGCTGGAGCCAGCTTATCTTAAGCCAAGCTTTGGTGGTGTCCACACTACGGGAGGCCAAAAGGAGGAGTACTGGACACCATCAGGAGCTTCCCCTCAGTGTTCGATTTATGGGTCTATACTAGGCCTGCTAAATCAGATGCCAGAAGATCAACTTCTGAAGCGTTGATCTTCCGGTAAGTATAGACGTGCCTTTACAGTCTAACAGATCTGTTAGTCTCTAATCTGCCACAGGACTACTTGTTGATTTTGCAGATACAGACTAACACGATTACCCCTCTGAGACTTTATCTAAAATGTGATTCAAGCCAGCACTCGAACTCTTTGAAGGGTTTAGTAACATTTGATTCAATATTTTGGATAGGTAATGCTATATTGTATCTGACATAGCCAAAACCAGCAGCCTGCTTCTGCTCCCAAAGACTTCAGTGCATGTTAGCTTGGGTTAGAGAACGCAACAAAAAACAACTTGTTCTCATAATGTTTCAAGAAGCAAGACAATTGAAAGAAGTATTGCCACATTTGGATGTATATTTTAATGGAAACCATTCTTATTCATTCAGCTGTATTTGTAATTTCATCTTTTCAAGCATACATAGTATTTATGAAACCATAGACAATTTTATAGGAGGAGACTATAAACATTCTGTGTAATTAGTTGAGGAGCAATCAAATTAAAACATATAATTACTGGGTAAACAACATAATTATAGAACAAGTCAAACGGGTTTGGCAAAATTCTCTTCCGTGTAGCATAATCTCATTTTAAATGTCATTTCCAACCCCCCCTCTCCCGCCCCCAGAAAAAACAACACTCCAGGATATGATACTACAGCATTTGAAATGCAGGCTGACTTCTTGGCTGAATTACTAAAAGTATATAGCTTGTTTATATTTCTGAGTAGACAAGTGCGTCTGCTAATGGAAGCGTCATCTTTTATTATTCATCCTTGGATTTCTGTGTCACTTTTTCAATAACTATGATCACCAAATAAGGTACTTGTTATGTAGGTACTACAGCAGATAACAACTAAGGGCAACAATACAGAAGTCATCATGAAAATGTCATGTTGCCAAGCAGTGGCATGGTGCTGCACGAAAGTAGCAACATATACAGCACAACAAAGCAAGAATTCATAGTGGTAAGGTTTAGTTGCCAAGGTTTAAGTACATTAAGTATTGTCTATTTAATTGTGTTTAGAGCTTTGGCAAAATATGTAGTTTTCACTTTGGAGGGGTTTGTGCAAACATTTTCTTCAGTTTTGATCCGTCTATATTCATTTTTCCCTAAGGGTATGTCTACACTTGCACCCTCTTTCAAGAAAGGGATGCAAATTCAGCTGAGCAAAATTGCAAATGAAGCGCGGATTTGAATTTCCTAAGCTTCATTTGCATATTTGCGTTATGGCGCTATTTCGAAATAGCGCTGTTTCAAAATAACAAACTGTGTAGACGCAGTTATTTCGAAAGAAAACCTTTCTTCTGAAATAACTGGTAAACTTTGTTGTAGGAGGATTAAGGGTTATTTCAGAAGAAGGGTTTTCTTTCAAAATAATCATGTCTATACAGCATTTGTTATTTCGAAATAGCGCCATAATGCAAATATGCAAATGAAGTGGAGGAAATTCAAATCCATGCTTCATTTGCAATTTCATTCGGCTGCATTTGCACCCCTCTCTTGAAAGAGGGTGCAAGTGTAGACATATCCTAAGTCTCTTTCAAACATTCATTCTGAGTTCCGAGTTCAGACAAAATCAAAATCTCAAAGCAAACCTTATTTGCAAAAATGACATATCCAAAGTATCAATGTCTGGGGACACATATCAGTAACAATCATTTCATACATTAGGAAACACAATATATAATCAGAATAATTTCAGCACATTTCTAGTATCTGTTTTGCTGACTGTAGACATGAATGGTGCTAGACCAGCTAATGATAATAATTATTTTAGTGGTTTTAATCTGCAGTCATTCTACAAATATTATCTAATTATTTCTCCTGCTATTCCTGTAAGATAGGAAAGTTTTATTATATATCTGTTTTACAGGCTAGGGAAATGAGAGAGAAACAGGCAAAATGAACTTTCCAAGGACATATATAGTGAGACTTTGTCATATATGGGATTGGAATTCATAGAATGATATAATCATATGGGGGAACATTGAGAGGTCATCTAGTCCAGTTTCCTATACTCATGGCAGGACTAAAAATTACCTACATCATTCCTGACAGTTATTTGTCAGTATAATGAAAATATAATTAAAGAGATCCAATCCCAATGCACCAGATGATGTATGAATGCAAAATATGGATTGGACCCAACCCTCACTGCAGTCAATGAAAAGACTCCCATTCAAAAGTAGGTCTTGAATTATCTGCTTCATTTATAGGATGTAGATATTACTCACATTTCTCCATTCATTAGCAAAAATCTGTATTATTAGAACCTAGATTTTGCCTACCTTCTCATGGTCTTTCTTCCTGAGGATCTGCTCCTCCTGTATGCCTTCAATCTCCATTTCCAGATCTGTTGTGACAATGGTCAGGTTGTCAACTTCCTTACGCAGGTTCTCAACATTGATTTGCATTCCCTGCCTGAGTGACTGCTCCATCTGATACCTTTACCAGGAAAAAGGAGGCAAAACGTGCATGCTGAGAACAGGTGAGTTTATTAGTTCTCTATGAATAGCATTAAAGATAAGCAAATGCTTGGGCAAATTATAAGATAGAAGGTCTTTTAAAAACATTTTTGTTATTTTTTAGACATCTTTAAAAATGAAATGTCACTGTACCAAAAGGCAGCATTTTCTTCATTTCCTTGTTTGTGACTAGCCCAACTCTAGAAGTAAGGATTTCAACACTCAAAAAAATTGCTGCTAGGGATTTTAAAACAGCCTCTATAATTTAATATCTTCTTCAGTTTGTCCCAGTGGGTATGTCTAGACTGCATCCCTCTACTGACAGAGGGATGCAGAGTAGGCAGGTTGACAGTGCAAATGAGGCAGGGATTTAAATATCCCGTGCCTATTTTGCATAAAAATGGCTGCCACGTTTTGCCGACTCGGCATTTTGTCAGCAAAAAGTGGCAATCTAGAAGGGGATCTGTTGAGAAAGAAAGCCTTTTTCGACAGATCACTTATGCCTCATGCAAGGAGGTTTACAGGATCTGTCGAAAAAGGCTTTCTTTCTCGACAGATCCCCCTCTAGACTGCCGCTTTTTGCCGACAAAGTGCTGAGTCAGCAAAATGTGGCAGCCATTTTTATGCTAAATAGGCACGGGATATTTAAATCCCTACTTCATTTGTGATGTTGACCTGCCTAATCTGCATCTCTCTGCCGATAGACGGATGCAGTCTAGACATACCTAGTGTGATAGATATAAAGGCCTGGTGAAATCATTATGTGTAAAAATTGCTCAAAAACTAATAGCATGCCTTAAAACTCTTCAAGCTAGCCACATTTGGGAAGTTGGTGCCTCCAGGACAAAAAAAAAAAAAATCCCCAAACAAAACAAAACTTGAAACTCGTACTACTGCTACTTTCAGTCCTCTCTGATGGGTCACAACCTTGTCATGGTGGAGAGGTTTACATGAGCTAAAGACCTTCAGAGCTATATCATCCAGAGCTTTTATATTCCTGGTAGGGTCCTTCTTGGTGAGCAGGACTGAGGCTCGGCTCCTAATTGTGGTGCAAACTTTAGAAGACGATCTTGTACTACTCTGTGGCTGCGAAGGTGAATGAGGATTACAGCAGGAGAGAGTCCCCTATGGTCTTGGTTCTCCTTGCCACTGGCTCAGGGTTTTCCTTGTGTGGTTGCCACCTGCACACTGGTTTCACCACGTTAAATATATTTCACATGTAGGCCTCTGCTAAAGGTTTACACCCACACTTCCCAATTAACCCCCTTGCCAGACATATCCTTGCATCAAGAGATAGCAAAACTTTCAATTCTGGAACAGCCTTTTCTCTGGATTGTTCCCCAGTCTCAGTATGAGAGACACCAAAATCTCTTCCTCTCTATGTTTGTGGGGTCAGCTGATATTTCCTCCAATTAATTCACCAGACTCACTTTGGAATGTGGTAATCACACAGAAATCCTATTCTGAACAACACTGCCTTCCATTTATAAAGCTTCTCAGTCCCAGTATTTAGTGGCACAGCTTAATGAAACATCTTGGTAACCAGTAATCAAGTGAAAGGAAAGGAAGCACAGAGAAAGTCCAGCATAGCAACTTTGAGTCTTAAAAGAAAAGAAAAGTAATTATAAAAAAAATTGTCTTACTGTACTAGATCTCTAAGGGTACATCTAGACAGGAGCGCTATTTCGGGATACATCTGGTATCCCAAAATAGCATTTTCTGTGTCTTAACAGCATGCCCATTATTTCAAAATACAATTGAAATAAGGGGATTGCTATTCCGGTGTCCTATCAAACATCGTTCCACAAGGATTTAAGGACTTGTCAGAATAGCCGTCTATTTCAAAATTTGGTGCTGTGTAGACAGCACCAAATTTCAAAATAGACTATCTCAAAATAAGCTCAAAATAAGCTACGCAATTTGCATAGCTCAAATAGCGTAGCTTATTTCGAGCTAGCGTTGCTGAGTAGACGCAACCTAAGTGACTGAGCTTCTTTTGATGAATATAGGACTCAGTTCAGGGTCCATCAGGAAAGAGCTGACCATAATGTAAATTCTCCTCAGGTGCATACACCTGCCTGGAAGTTTGCTATTCAAATTAAAACTTTCAGTCTTCTTAGCCTGTCCTGGAAAAAGTCTCTTAATACTACGCATTGCCCACTAAGACAATGCACTAGCAGTTCATTGGGAACTGATTCAATTATGCTGACAAACCCATTGTGGAGACCAGCAGAGGAAAGTGAGGGAAAGGAAGAATGAACTGAAAACCACAGGAGACAAAATAATTTTGTTGAATTGAGGGAGAAGATGGAGTGCAAACAAGAGTTAATTTGTGTGCAGCCTTAACATCTATAAATACTTTTTGTGATTTAATTAAACACCTTTAGTAAAACCTGCTCTTCAGGCCCTCATGTACAATTCACAAACAGAGTGACTCACAATTGTTCAGCTGTCATTTGTTATGTTAATATTAAGTTTTCATTCTTCTATTGCTTTTGCTATACATTAATTTTATTGATCGGATGGCACCAAAGAACTTCAACAAAAACAAATTCTATTCTATAAAGCCTGGAGTTATTTCATTTTGCCCCCTCCTTACAAATATGAAGAAGTCAAAAAAGAACTTACTTGAGATTCAAATCTTCAGATGCTATTTTAGCATTATCAATACTCAGAAGAATTTTGGCATTGGTGATTTTTCCCTCTTCAATCTGTAAACCACATGCACAGAGTTAAGGTCCCACAGATTTGCCAAATAGTAGATGTCATTCGCTATTTTGCTATGCCTGTTGTTTGAAGTGTGATTTATAGTAAACATTTTAAATGCACCTTAATGACTTAGGCTCAGATCCTAAGGAGCCAAGGCTTCACTCTCAAAAATGACTTCAGTGTTTGGACAACTAAATCTCACTGAATATCATCTCTTGCCTAGGATAAGATTACCAGCAAAGTGAAATTAGTTAGTGACAGTTCCAGTGGTGACTTTTGTGATATGGAAGCCAGGCCGCTCTAAGGGAACACAAGAAAATACTGAGCAAACTATCAATAGTTAATGATTTTCAGTGTGCCTCAGTATTCAATTTCAAATCCTTAAGAGTAATCTAGTCCTCTTAAAACCATTAATTTAATAGGTAACTAGCATGAACTAAGACCTATGATGTATCAAGTCTTTTACTAATTAAGGGAAAGGAGGTGAAAATAGATAATCTAGGGAAATTTCTCACTGCAGCTTTTGCTAGACATTTAGGGTACGTCTAGACTACAGGCTTTTGTCGACAGAAGTTTTGTCGACAGATACTGTCGACAAAACTTCTGTCGACAAAGAGTGTCTACACTACATTCAGTTCTGTCGACAAAGCAAGCTGCTTTGTCGACATGGTAGTGTAGACGCAAAGGACAGTTTACATGCAATAACACCTTCTGTTGACAGAAACATTGTCGACAAAAAGCGTTATGCCTCGTAAAATGAGGTTTACCAGCGTCGACAAAACTGCTGAGTATAAAACTGAGGTATAGTTTATAAAACTGAGGTATAAAACTGAGTATAAAACTGAGGTATAGTTTTGTCGACAAAAGTCCACTTTTGTCGACAAAACTCTGTAGTCTAGACACACCCTTAGATGACAATAAAAGGTGAAGATATTCCTACAGTGAGAAATATCTTTATTCAATGAGAGAATTCCCAGGGGTTTTATAAATAAAACTTTATGCATCTAGTCAGCAAGAAACCCAGCAAAAATAAAACATGAAAAAATATCTTGAAGTGTCCCAAGTTGACTTCTGAATGGAAAAATCAAAGTGTCCTTGGAATGCATTAATCAATCAATAATACAGAACATGCAGCACCTCTTGGCCAATTACAGCAAATGTCAGGTTTCCCCTTAAGGTATTAGGAAGGCCAGCTGAGTAGGAAAATATTATCCTAAATGTTTGGCAGCCTGGGGTTTGTTATTGCTGACAGGGAAAAGAACTAAAAATAATAATTGAACCCATTTCCTGTGCATTATGGATTACTCCGCGGAAGAGAATAACAGAGAGCCAATCAGAAACCTCCTTAAGTGTCTTGAATTTTGTAATCATTTTATAATCTAGCAACAATAATCATATAATTATTTAATAACATTGTAAAGGGCTTAGTGTAAAAGAGACTCTGTCTTTGGCATCTGAAGGACAAAGAAGTGAAGGACTTAATTTGAAATATACTAAGAAGAATTAACAGTCATTGGTCTGTAGATTGCTGAAGAATGCCAACTAGAATGTTAGTTGCTGCTCATTTTGAAATGTGAACATCTATCTGCTTAAAACTAGACTGAGCCTTTTAATTTGTTTTATAGAGACCATGAAACAACCATCATTTAACAACTTTCAGTTCCTAATACCAACACTAAACACTTTTTTGTTTGAGGCAGTAAAGGTAGATTTAACAAAGCACTAGATTATAGCTGAAAGGCCTGTTTCATTTATATCATATGACCTCCCTCTTGTTCAAATTCCATCTCTAAATGTATTTATTTTATCAAGGCGTCCTGCACTGACCTCCTAACTTAACAATGTCACATTACCTCCTGCACTTCAGGCAACCAGTTTGAGGCAGCAGACACTATATTTTTAAATGATTCGCATTTCACCTTTGTATATTTACAGCAACACACAGTATAAGAATATTAATAGGAAATAAATTAACACTGATAGGAAAATAGACTAGATGACCTCTTTATTTCTTTTGAACAAAAATCATAGACATTCTGGTAGAAGATAAAGAATTAAAAAAAAAAACCAGAATTAAGAACCTTGATGCAAAGAGATTATTCTACACTGGAAGCAAAGAGCGGAAAGTTGAAATCTAGCCAGTGTCAATGTCCCAGTTGCAGAGGAAGATAGGGATGATCCAGTCTGGTAAAAGGGACATAAGTAGGATTTTTCTCCTTTTGTTGGTTCTGTAGAAAAAATCCTCACATTAATATGCCAGATTCCTTACATTAACATGCAGAAATGTAAATCTAATCTAATCTAAACTATTATAAAAGGAGAGGTGTCTGTCACGCCATCTGTCACAGAGAACATTTGAGAATACACTGGAAGACTTGAGAAGTTTCTAGAAATCCAATATATACTAGTAGTGGGGCTTAGCTCCTCCCCCAGGCCTGATTCAGCCTCACCCACTCCCTAGCGCAGCCCTGAGTCCCCAGCTCCTTCATGCGTGTTGCCCTGTGTTCCCATAATGACATGTCCCAGTCCTCAAACAGGGGGTCGGTCTTCATGACACCACAACGGGCCTCAGGAGCTAATCATGGCGGCGAGCCAGGTTTATGGGGGGTCAGCCCCAGCCTCTCCATGGCAGCAGCAGCAACTATCGCTGCCTTGCTGACAATTTTGAGGAGATCCCGAGGTGGCGGCTCCAATCCTTGCTCAGCCCTATGTGGTGGGGGGGAGGGGGCTGGATAATTGGGGGGTACTGTCTAAGTGGGGGTCTCGGCTGCTGGGAGAGTCTAAACTGGCCAGGGGCGCAGAGCTCTCCATGCACTGGAGCGGGTCACACCTTGCAAGCTGCTGCTCTTTCCTGTCTGCCTCTCAGACAGAGGTGTGTGGGGTGCCCTTTGCTTTGTTCTTTCTTTTGACTTCATCTATCTACCCATCTGCCCCCCACTGGACCCACCGGTGCCCCCGCTCCAGCTCCAGGCCAGCCTGGGGAGCGCCGATGGGAATCAGTACCCCCGTTCTCCCAGCCGGGCCCCAGCAATGCCGGGGCTGGGCTGCAACAAGGGTGGGGCAAGTGAGGCACTTGCCTCGGGTGCATCATAAATTGGGGCACAAAGACGCAGTAAGTAAAAATAATAAGCTGCAAAAGTAAAAAGTGCAACGGGTGCTAACCTAAGCAAGAGGGGGCGCATAATTAATATTTTGCCCCAGGCGCAAAAATACCTAGTTATGGCTGTGATGCCAGGTGAATCTGCTAGTGAACATAAATATCATCAAAATGCTGGAAATCCTTCCACATGACCTGACCCTGCTTAGTGTGCCTTACACCTGGATCATAGAATCATAGAGCTGGAAGAGACCTTAGAAGATCATTAAGTCCAGCTCCCTGGCCAAGGCAGGACCGATCCCAACTAAATCAACCCAGCCAGGGCTTTGTCAATTATTTGTAGTTAAATCTAAAAAAGCTATATTCAGCAAGTTTCCAAGCTTCACAATACCAGATTCAGTGAATAAACTGTAGGCCAGGAAGAGTAGTCTGGAGTAGTGAGATCACAGTCTGGAACAGTTCACAGATCAATCATGGAACTGAAACAGAGTAGCAACCAGAAGTTCAGTAGAAATTGTTAGGAAAAAAGGTGTGAATTAAGGTTTCTAAAAACAGATGAAAATGTCACCAATTTTGAGTCAAGGATGGGAGGGAGCACTGATTTGGAAGCTGTTAGCTTAGAGAACTGCAAATGCCAGGTTTTATTGTAAGTAGAGAACCTGATTATGAAGAGCGTGCACCCACAGCTAAAATAGCCATAAAGTCCTCAAGTGAGGCATGGTCAGGCAGTAATTATTGGCAAGCTGTTGTCTAATACCATAACCATTTTGCTACTCTATGAATGTATGAGAGCTATTCAGACAAGTTCTTTTTGGACATATTCCACATGCAAAATATGGGCACTTTGACAAGCACAATTACAGCCGCTCTCCAAGTTACGAACAAGTTACGGACCAACACTTGGTCCGTAACTCAAACTGTTCATAACTCCGACCCCATTGAGTTACACGCGACCGCGCTGCTCGTAACTCAGGGACCGCCTTTACGACTGCTCCATGGGAGCTTTGGTTGTAAGTGCAAATGGCCATAACTTGACCGTTTGCTACACAGGGAGCAGCTGTAATTCATTATGATTATTAAATGTTTATTACATTGTCATTCACAATGGTGGCAATTATGAGGTTAGCTGAAGTTCCTTTCCAAGCAAATGAAAATTCTGGATTAAAGGTGTCCGGTCTAAATAACCATCTGATATCCCACCTTCTCTATGAATGGTAAATAAAATAATGCATACTAATGGAGAAAGATCTTGATGCTAATAACTTCTGGATTACCACGCTTAACTGTGACTGGTAGATACAAGAATCATATTGGTGGTAGGGTGCTTTCCCACGAAGGGCATGTCTATACTCTAGAGAAGATCGACCCTTCCGAGGGTTTGATGTCGTGGGTCTAGTGTAGACCCCCAAATTGAATGCTGAGGGCAGCCCCCACTTGTATCCTGTACTCCTCATTCTGCGAGGAGTGTGTGCTCCTTTTGGCTTCCCATAGTGTAGATGCTACAATGTCTCAGCTTCAGGTAAGCCAATTCCAACTACACAATGGCATACCTTAAGCTGGCCTGCCTGGTCTAGTGTAGACCTATGCATACAGCGTTATCCTGATCAATCCTATGATTTGGATAATTTCATCTTTTTAAATATTTCTTCAAAAAGGTTCTCGCATGGGTAAAAGCTATAGGTAAGGATTTCCTCCCTGAATCAGAACTTCTCTGGGCTGTAACTCAAGATGTTAGATAATCTGTTTATTTAAAGACCAAGTTTTTATCTCTGGTTTAGAGATTTTTTTTTCTTTTAAAATGAATTAACTGCTGAACTGACTGGCCTGGAGACCTGATGACCTTTTTTTATCCTCAGATCAGGCCAATACAGCAGCAGAGCTTGTTTTCCTTGTGCATTGCCTGGGGCCAGCATCCCTCATCTTCTGCCCAAAGGGAACTCCTTTAGCAGTGAAATGGAAGATTTTTATCCATATTTATTCAATTCTGGGTTTCCCTGCCATAAGTCAGCAAAGATGACAGTTAATGCCAATGCCTGGGTATCTCTAGAAAAAAGTTCTCAACAAGATTATAAGAAATCCTAAACAGCCCCATTCCAAACAAAAAGTGCCATTTAAAAACTAAAAACATAACGTCCTTGAATAGCTTTGTTTCTTGCCTTATATGGTCATATAAAGTTAAGGTAATTATTCTGATTACTTACAGGATGATTATTGAGTTAATTATGTTTTTATGTATGCAGATTAATATTCTTTCATTTTAGATACATTAATATGAAAAATATTGATTAGTGTGAATATGAAATAGTTGTGGAAACTATAAATTCACTTTTTAGTAACAGTGAAAACATGAGGAAGAGTATTTGTCAGTGTTGTTCTCATAATTAGAATGGGCATTTAATTTTTCTGTCTTATTTGGATATTCTCATTGGACTGAAAACCCAGAATATTTCCCTCCTCTTGCACGACAGAAGGCAGTGAATGAAATACAAAGGTACCTCTAAGAACAGCCTGTGTGAATGTGTATTTCTACTCATTCCATTACAAACTTGTTGTGAGTTCTTCTATGTTTCTGAGGCATTGCAAAAGCTATCCCCTTCAAAAGTGCTATATTGGGATTGTTGGCATGACATCATTTTTACACGTGATTTTAGAATGATTTCATTACTTGGCTATAGGTATATTTGGTATATAGCCAAATCCTGCTGCAAGGAACTTTTAGATAGGAGGAAGAATAGTTGTAGATAATGGTTTCTTTATGGAATCTACTGACTGAGTCATATTTCTAGCTTATGCACAAGATATTCGTGGTTTTTGGTATAAAACATACAATTTGGATTATTTGAAAGATTATAGAGAATATAGATATATTACAAAAGTCAGTGCTCTTTAGGGACATTCATGAATGTCTTCTGCAGATTTTCTAAACTGTTTTTCTCCTATTTTCCGCAGTACGCCAGTTGTTCTCCTTGCTCCAATAGTCCTAGGCAGTCCAGCCTGCCTTTCTCCCTGTTTGAAACAAGGCTGTTTCTTCATTTTTCCTGTTTTGCAATTTGTCTTTGTTTGATTTACCACACTGTGCACTCTCAGTGAGACCATGTTATGCAAGAAATCACAGATCAGTCCACAATTTCAAGTAAAAACACCTGAACATTTGACAGCCTTTTAATTTCTGCATATCACAGACATCTATAAATTCTGAATACCTCTCTCTTCTTTCCTTCTGCCCTTTCCTCTTCCCCTCCTGCTTTCTTGAGTACACAATGAACTTCTGTGTACAGCTCTTCAATCACTTTAATTAATGTTTCTAATTGTTTTAATAGTTATGCTTCTGTAAAGGAGGCTCTGTCAGTCTGAAGGAGTACCCAGATTCTACAAAGGGGGAATGCAAAATGACATAGCCAAATGAAGCTTTGACTTACCTGTCCCTGCGTGTCAACGATGTTTTGCTTGTATTGGTTGAAGTCCTGCTTTGTTTCATTAGACTTTTTCTTGTGCCACTCCAAAATGCAGTTCTCCAGCTGAGCATTTGCTGCTTCCAGAGAACGTACCTTCTCCAGATAAGCAGCCAAACGTTCATTCAGGTTTTGCATGGTCTGTTTCTCATTCCCACCCAGAAAGACACTATCTCCACTGCATTCACCAAGGGATCCCCAAGATACCCCCACTCCAGAGGCCAGCCAGAGGGGCCTAGTGGAGGAAATGGAGACAGATGTGCCAAGGGCCCCTCCATATACGCTTGAAGGTCTGTACACACTTCCTAGCAGGGTCAAATCACACCCTGCACCACTCCTGTGGGATCCAGACGAGAATTGGAATTGGCCGGAATTCATGACCACAGATATTAGGGATCTAACACAATGTTTGGCTTGCTAGCATCAACTGAGCAGTTTCTCAACCTTCCCCAGGCTTTTTATGCCTTTCCCTGTGGGAGTTCCCTTACGTGAATGACTGAAGCAACTGGATTGTGTCATCATAAAATATGTGTTTCCTCTTCGTCAATTCTGAACTATTTCTGAGGCTGCATACACTGTTGTTATTTAGAACAATACCTGCATATGGCTATTTTTCTTCTTTTCTTTCTTCTTCTTCTAACAGTGAGGTGTGGCTGGCAGCAGTAGGTGCGGAGTAGGATCAGCTTTGCCAGTCTTTTCTCTAATTTCACAGTAAATAGGTTGTGTTTTCCTGTCTGTGGTGGAAAGAATTTCTTGAATTACACAGAGTACAAAAGGTCGGAAAAGGACTTGTTTTCCCACATATCTTTTTAAGAAACAGATTTTTTAATGTATATAAATGTCAGTATTTTATAACAAGCTGTAGAATTTTAACTGCAAGTGAAGCACCACTTCCTATGAAGCTGTTATGAATGCTTCTAAGAACAAAAAAGGGATAGGTCCTTAAATAGGATAAATGAATGAAGTTAGGCCAATTAACATCAGCTGAAGATCTGGCCTGGTGTTATAATTTGCTTTGCTGCTATATTCCACTGTTTCTTTCATGCTATGTGGGACCAAAGAAGAAAAGCCAATTTTTCATGTAGGGTACGTCTAGGTTATGGAGTCCAGGGAACACATCTGTCCTTCCGCTTTTTTTGTGGAACAGCAGATGCGCTCTTTCAGAAGCCCTGACCTCCTCCTTCCACAAGGAAGGAGGGATCTTCTGAAAGGCGAGGATTTTCCAGTGTAGACGGGCCAAATTTTGGAAAAGTCTCTTCCGAAAAAACTATCGGAAAAAGATACGCAAATAGTGTGATAGCAGTTTTCTTAAAATTTTAGCTCTCCCACTGTTTTTCCTGAGCTGAACCCAGAATTGCAAAGGCAGCATGAAAATTCAAAACACAGCTTCTTCCCGAGTTACAAACGAGTTACGGACCAAACACTTGGCCGTAACTCAATCTGTTTGTAACTCATACCCCATTGAGTTACATAGTGACCATGCTGTTTGTAAGCGTGGCTCACGTTCGTAACTTGGAGACCACCTTTACAACTGCTCCATGGGAGTTTTGGTCGTAAACGCAAACAGTCGTAACTTGGCCATTCGCAACTCGGGGACCGCTGTAGTGGGGAGTTGGGAGTGGCATTGAAGGGAAGATGATTGTTCTCATTTGACATTCAAAGAGGTTTGCTTTTGTCTTGATCCAGTTCTAGAGATGGGCAAATGTTCATAGGCAGAAGATCTTACTTTTTCCAAAATGATACATTGGTCAGCACAAGAAGTAAATTTTTCATACCCAATTTGTTAGATAAGCAGCAGTAATATGGTTGATGAATATATAAGGGTATGTTTTCACTGTGCGGCTATTTCAGGATACATATCCCAAAATAGTTACCCTGCATCTTAACTAGCCACCTGTAATTTCAAAATATTTTTTGAAATAATGAGCACGCTATTTCGGCATCCCTATAATCCTTGTTCCATGAGAGTTGAGGGATGTCTCGAAATAATGCATTATTTTGAAATTTGGCTCTGTGTAGACATGCCAAATTTTAAAATAAGCTTGTCTGAAATAGAATCAAAGTAAGATACGCAATTTACATAGCATAAATTGCATATCTTATTTCGAGTTTAGGGTACTGTGTAGCTTCAGTCTAGACCAGGCCTAGGTGATGCTTTGCATCAACTGGAGCCATGACAGTTACCAGTTTTCTTTA
This sequence comes from Pelodiscus sinensis, assembly GCF_049634645.1. Taxonomy (NCBI): domain Eukaryota; kingdom Metazoa; phylum Chordata; order Testudines; family Trionychidae; genus Pelodiscus; species Pelodiscus sinensis. The sequence goes on along the minus strand of NC_134739.1, from coordinate 10,298,176 downwards.
TCTTTTCCTTTTAGCATAAAGCATTCTCTTCCCACAAACACCCAAAGATTCTGGTTTCTGATAAATTATACTCTTTCAATAAATACAAACATTTCAAAGACAATTTTTACAATTATCACAAATGTTTTCTAGGTATTACTTTAAAAAAATATATATATCATGTTCATTTGTTCCCAAATTAGTCTAAATGTTCCCGACACATTCATTTACCACATTCTTGCCCCCCTCCCCGCCAGTCTCCTCAGCTGGTAGGGATCTTCTCTCTCCCCCCAGTCCTCCTTGGCTGGCAGGAGCCTTCTCTCCCCTCAGCCTTCTTCCAGACCATTAGGGGCCTTCTGTCTCCCCACAATACCCCTGGTTGGCAGGGGACTTCTCTCTCCCACCATCCTCTCCCCCAAGCTGAGTTTTGATGCCTTGCACTGAGAAATATATAAAACAACCAACTATTACACTTCAACCAGGGTAAATAATGTACTCATTTGTTGGTATATTTTAGATAATGTATTAAACTAGCACATTTACTGGGTTTTTCTTGGGTCCTTAAGGAGGGGCTTAGGGCAGGGAGTTGGGAGTGTGGAAGGTGTTGGAGTTAGGATTGGGTGTGTGTTTGTGTGTAGGCAGGTGGGCGGGGGAGCCAAAGCTCCCACCCCCAAGATTCATACCAGGGCTGATTGCTCTTTCCCTTCCTGTCTCTGTCAGGAAGCAAGAACAAAGTATACAGCTTGTCTGCCTCCAGCCCTTTCCAGCCACCACGAGGATTGCAGCAAACTGTGCACTTTCCCATTGCTCCCTGACAAAGGGGAAGAGCCAGCAATGTCGCCGTATGAATCAGGGGAAGCTTCAGCCCCCCTGTCCTCCCTAAAGGATGTCTTAGGGGTGTGAGGCTTGGGGCTGTAGCAGTGCTGGATGGGGGGTAAGCACCCCCTGCCAGCCCTTTTCACCGTCCTCATGATTCAGTCTCTTTTCTGTATACTTTTGAGAGATGCGATCCCATTTTAGGCACATCCCATTTTCGTGGCACAACCAAGCCTTTACAGTGCTTTAAATTATGATAAGAGGAAGCTGTACACTGAATTGGGTGGTCCTAGCTCTTACCGTTTATGAGGAGTTCTTGAACAGAGACAAACTCTCTCAAATATATAGTAAACCAGAATGAAGACTTACCCAGCATCGCCTGGGTGCTTCAGGGCAGTGGGCTGGTGGTGTGTGGGGGTGCAGGAGTCAAGGCAGAGCCTGGCAGACGTGAGGGCACGGAAGGAGGCTGGGAGCGTGGAGGGTGCAGGAGTCAAGGTGGGGGTTGAGGAGTGGCTCAGGGCAGGGGGCTAGAGACGTGGGGCAGTGTGAGAGTGACTGTTGGGAGATGAGGTGGGGTTCATGGTGGGGGTCCCATCCAGTGAGGCTTTCTCTTGCCCCCCTCCCCGCCAGTCTCCTCAGCTGGTAGGGATCTTCTCTCTCCCCCCAGTCCTCCTTGGCTGGCAGGAGCCTTCTCTCCCCTCAGCCTTCTTCCAGACCATTAGGGGCCTTCTGTCTCCCCACAATACCCCTGGTTGGCAGGGGACTTCTCTCTCCCACCATCCTCTCCCCCAAGCTGACAGCAGCCTTTTCTCTCCTCCCAGTTCACCTGGTTGGCAGGGGCCTTCTCCCTCTCCCCCGGCACTGCAGTCCAGGGCTGGGTGAGGTGGGGGAGATCAGTCTGGGGCAGAAGGGCTATTTATCCAGTTTGGTGGCAGGTAAGATGGTGAACCCAAGCCCCAGCTGGCCATTATCTTGGTGGTGTAGCTGCATCCAGTGCAGCTCTGCAGTCTAGCTCTGCATCACTCCTCTGTGTTCCCTCCCTTTCTATGTGATGGAAAACTGCCCCAATCCCAGCACTTCCCATTTTCCTGGCACAACCAAACTCTGAGCTTGCTTTAAATTCAGAGAAGAGGAAGCTGCCTGCCGAATTTGGTGATCCAAGCTCTTACAATTTAGAAGGAATTCTTGAACAAAGAGACTCATGGACGGACAAACAGATGCATATTTCTAAAATATATCAATAGAAGATTGAATAGCCAAACAGCAGAAAAATCCATCTTTTAAAAGCTACCCAGTACTACTCCAGACCTGGAACCATATGGCAGCTGTTCTGATGCATGATTTATTTTAGCTGAAACATAGTTTTATCTTGTTGATAGAACGAGGTGTGAAAGATACACCGGCAGTTTCTCCAACTTTTATTTCAGCATTTTTCAGTATTGAAGCATCATGGTCTGGTAGACTCAACAAAACATGGGAAAATAGAAACTCTTCTGTTTTAATCTCTGCCACTAGCTTACTGCCTGATATTGGGCAAATCATCTTCCATCTTTGTGCATCAGTGTCTGAATCTGTGGAATAATACTTGTTTATATCGGTGGGTAATTTGAGGAATTAATTGCTATTGTTTGTACCCTGCTTTATGTGTGTGCATGTATCTGTGGGAAAATTCCGCTGCCTATGTTATCCTGGAGGTCAGACTATATGATCACAGTGGTCCCTTCTGGCCTTGGAATCTATGAATGCACAAGACCAACTCTTCTTTGAGCAGCCTCTTTTAACTATTAATGCCTAAAATAATTAGCACTGAGCTGTGTTTTAACAGATTCCCATGTTCATTTGCTTTTATTCCGGCATTACTTCCATACATCAAAGCTACCATAAAGCTTTATTTTTCCCCGTGAAACATCAACTGCATTGTTGATATAATCAAAACAATGACAACACCGGTCAAGGTTTTCAGAAGAAATTAATGGTTTTGAGTGCCTTAGTTTCTGAGTGCCCTATTTTAAGGGATCTGATGATTTTCAGAGCAGGGATGCTCAGCACTTTCTGACTATCAAGCCCTTGGAGGTGTCACAAGTTAGGCACTCAAAAATTGACTTGCTCCAAATCCCAATTTACTTTTGAAACCATGGCCAAATGATTTCTGGATGATCTTATGGGGAGTTTGTAATTTCAACAAACCCCAGTAATCTGTAGACAGAATCAAACCGGGGCCCTCTTGAGCTTTGTGCCTGAGCCTCTACCACATGAGTTAAAAGCCAGGTGCCTGTTAGTTAAGGCTGCCGAGAAGGCTCATTGTTCTCTCTGCAAGTAATCTCAGTGCCACCAGGTGAGAGAGTACACCACACCCAGTAGGTGTGTGGCCCACACGTTCTTTTACAATAACAAGCTGTTCAGGTTTTAATTTAATGGAAATAAATTATTAACATGCATCACATTCCTCTCATATAACAAACATTGATCATCTGTACGTATCTGCTGTAAGAAGAGTGTCTATTATTTAAGTGAAATGTTTCAACAACAAGTTTTTCTGTCCTTTTATAGGTGTATTGAGACTAGAAAGAATAACAATGTTGCGTGGCCATAAAAATATACATATTTAAGATCTACCTTCATATTACTTCCTAAATCCTTCCCCTTTATAATCTCTGTATTAATAATCACCCCCATTGTAGAACTATGAGTGAGAGAGAAGATTTAAATACAGTACACTCTCTTGTCACGGTGGGCACTCTTTACATAGGGTACGTCTACTCTGCACAGATATTTCGGGATACCTCAGGTATCCTAAAATAGCTACCCTGCGTCGATACAAGCCACCCAATATTTCAAAATATTTTTCGAAATAATGGGCGCACTATTTCAGCATCCGGGTAAACCTTGTTGAACGAGAGTTAAGGGATGGCACGAAATAGTAACAGGGGGTATGTCTACACTACCACCCTAGTTTGAACTAGGGTGGTTAATGTAGGCATATGAACTTGCAAATGAAGCCCGGGATTTGAATTTCCCGGGCTTCATTTGCATGTTGCCGGGCGCCGCCATTTTTAAATGTCCACTAGTTCGGACTCCGTGCCCGCGGCTACATGCGGCATGAACTAGGTAGTTCGGAATAGGCTTCCTATTCCGAACTACCTGTACTCCTCGTGGAATGAGGTGTACAGATAGTTAGGAATAGGAAGCCTATTCCGAACTACCTAGTTCGTGCCGCGTGTAGCCGCAGGCACGGAGTCCAAACTAGCGGACATTTAAAAATGGCGGCGCCCGGCAACATGCAAATGAAGCCCGGGAAATTCAAATCCCTGGCTTCATTTGCAAGTTCGTATGCCTACATTAACCCCCCTAGTTCGAACTAGGCTGGTAGTGTAGACATACCCAGGAGGAGTAACAGTTAATCTGAACTAAGGACTTAGTTCGGATTAACTTTAAACTGCCGCTTGTAGCCGCGGGAAGTTCATTCGAACTAAGGGGGATTTAAAAATGGTGGCCGGATGGGAACATGCAAATAAAGCCCGGGATATTTAAATCCCGGGCTTCATTTGCAACTGTGGTTGCCTGATTTGCCTACCTAGTTCAAATTAACAAGCTAGTGTAGGCATTTCCTAATAGATTAGTAAGACATGATTTCCCTTTACAGAAACCATGTTGACTTTTGCCCAACAAATTATGTTTGTCTACGTGTCTGACAATTTTATTCATTACTATTGTTTCAACCAATTGGCCTGGTACTGATGTTAGACTTACCGGTCTGTAATTGCCAGGGTCACCTCTAGAGCCCTTCTTAAATATTGGTGTTATGTTAGCTGTCTTCCAGTCCTTGGGTACAGAAGCTGATTTAAAGGATAAGTTTCAAACCACAGTTAATAGTTCTGCAATTTCACATCTGAGCTCTTTCAGAACCCTTGGGTGAATGCCATCCAATCCCAGTGATTTGTTACTATTAAGTTTTTCAGTTTGTTCCAAAACCTCCTCTAATGACACTTCAATCAGGGACAGTTCCTCAGATTCATCACCCACAAAGGATGGGTCAGGTTTGGGAGTCTCCCTAACATCCTAAGCCATGAAGACTGAAGCAAAGAAATCATTTCACCTTTCCACAATGGCTTTATCGTCCTTGATTGCTTCTTTTGTATCTCGATTATCCAGGGGCCCCACTGATTTTTTAGCAGGCTTTCTGCTTTTAATGTACTTAAAAAAAATTGCTATTACTTTTTTAGTTTTTGGCTAGCTGTTCCTCAAGATTTTTTTGGGCTTTTCTTATTACATGTTTACACTTGATTTGACAGTGTTTATGTTCCTTTCTATTTACTTCACTAGGATTGGACTTCCACTTTTTCAAGGATGCCTTGTTAGCTCTCACTGCTCCTTTTACATGGTTGTTAAGACCTTTTTTAGGTCTCTTACTATGTTTTTTAATGTGGGGTATACATTTAAGTTGGGCTTCTATTATGGTGTCTTTGAAAAGTTTCCATGCAGCTTGCAGGGATTTTACTATAGTCACTGTACCTTTTAATTTCTGTTTAACTAACCTCCTCATTTTTGCATAATTCCCCTTTTTGAAATTAAATGCCACAGTGTTGGACTGCTGAGGTGTTCTTCCCACCACAGGAATGTTAAATGTTATTATATTATGGTCACTATTCCCAAGCGGTCCTGTTATCGTTACCTCCTGGACCAGATCCTGCGCTCTACTCAGTACTAAATTGAGAATTGCCTCTCCTCTTGTGGGCTCCTGTACCAGCTGGTCCAAGAAGCATAGCGCAAATTGCATATCTTATTTCGAGTTTAAGGTGCTGTGTAGATGCACTCTTAATTACATCTCTGCCTATCATCACCTAGAGCTGCCTCTCTTCTACTTCATTCCCAACTTTGTACTTCACACATTTATCCTAAGAAAATATCATTACATCATTATTTTGGATGTAATTATTGGTTTATCTCTGTTAATATGCCATGTCTGTTACTGTTGAGACTTGCACAGGAGGATTAAAATTTCATTTCAGTTTACCTGTATTTATCTTGCTTGACATTTCTAATCTAGCCTAAAGGAAAACAAGCCTCACTTCTCATTAGATCCTTAACAGGCTAGTAAAAAACTCATCTGTTCTTGCTGAAAGGCTAGAATCTCTGAAGGATTTTTCATGTGACCTTATGAGACTCTTCTCTTGCCTTCATTACAAGTTTAAGTATGTATCTTTTCTCTTTTTCTCCATGTCTTGCTACATAATTTTACATACATAGCTTCACTGATCGTCTTGTGCTTTAGCCAGCTTCTTCTCCAAGGGGTCCCAAACTTAAATCCATGGAGAACTGGTTGATCACACATAGTTCTTCCGGTTTTCATCTTTCAGCTGCTAAAACTCATTAAAATAAGCTGATGATAGAGGTGGCAGGTTTGCAGAAATTTTGGTGGTTCCCAGAGTCTGTATCCCACCCTACTCAAACACACACACACCCCAGCTGCCGAAGACTCAGACAGGGAGTTTGGGTGGGGGAGGGTATAGGCTCTTGCTTGGAGCAGGGATTTGGGGGGCAGAAGCAGGTTCAGGCTCTTGGAGTGACAGGTGAGGCTTTGAGGGGGACTAGGGTGCAGATGAGAGTCTGGGGTGCAGGCACTGGGATGGTGGAGTTGGATTGCAGGTGTAACGCCAGCGGATGGAACCGAATCTGGAGCTTAGTGCAAGAGCCTCTACCACATGAGTTAAAATCCTGCTGCCTGTTAGCAAAGGTTGTAGAGCAGACTTGTTATTCTCTTTGTAGGTGGTCTCAGTGCCACTAGATGGGACAGCAGCACACCCAGAAGGTGTGTGGGATACGTAGGCTCTGGGATGAAGTCGGGGGATTGAGGTGTAGGAGGGGTGCAGGATGCAGATTCTAGGAAGGAGTTTGGGTGCACGAGAGATCTGGGGTGCAGGCTCTGGGAGAGAATGCGGGTGCAGAAGGATGTGAGTTGTGCAGGCTCTGAGATGGTGTTTGGGTGCTGGCTCTGACCTGGGACAGGGGGTCCAGGGTGGAGGCTCTGAGAGAGAGTTTGGGGGCAGGATGGGGAGATTGGGAGGAGAGGGTGATATTGCATAAAGAGGTGTGGAGGGAGGGGGTGAAGAGTGACATGCTTACCTGGGGCACCCCCCACTGGCAGTAGCTCTTCGGAGAGCGGGGGGTCTATGGGTGCTGCTGCCTACCTGCTGTCCTCACATGCTCCCTCCTCCCCCGTGTATCCCTTGACCCTGCCTGCTGTCCCCAGGGTCCCTGCTGCTCGCTCCCTGCAGCTGCTGGCATGTGCGTTTCTGTGGCCTGGGGAAGGGAACGGTCTCTCTGCCGTGCATTGCTCCAGCGACTGGAGCAGCGCATGGAGGCCCCCTCCAACACACTACAGGGATACAAATGCCGGGAGCTGCATGGACCGAGCAGCAGGAAACCTCTTTAGCCTGCGGCACTGCCGGTGGTGCTCCTTGAGGCATTTTAGGTTGCCCAGGGACAGCAGGCAGTGCGGGGGAACACACGTGGCAAGAGTCTGCAGTGGCAGAGGGAATGGGGAACACAAGGGGCGAGAGCATGGGATAGCAGGGGGGCCAGGGGACAAAAGGGGTAGCAGGTGGTGAGTTTTGGTTGATCCTGGTACTGGAGCACCATGGTCCCATGTTGCTCTCCACTTATGGCTGATTGTCAGGGCTGTTCCTCACTCTGGAACTCCAAGTGCAGAAGGTGGGGGCCCACAAGAGAGCTTAAAAACCTTGCCTCTACAGGCACTAGTTACAAAAACTTCCCCCCAGAATCACAATACACAGATTTTGGGGAATTGCTGCCACCATCAAGTGATATTTATCCCTAAAAAAATGGGTGAACCCTGGAACTCACCCCCGGGGCATCCCAAACTCTTTTGCCCTACAAGAGCTTAAAAAAAAGAAACAAGGAAAACAAGCAGCAGTCTCTAGTAGCTGACTTTTCAGTCTGAGGCATGAAGATACACACAGAGGGTATGTCTAGCCTGCATCCGTCTGTCGGCAGAGGGATGCAGATTAGGCAGTTCGACATTGCAAACGAGGCAGGGATTTAAATATCCCGTGCCTAATTTGCATAAAAATGGCTAGTGCATTTTGCCGACTCAGCACTTTGTTGGCAAAAAGCGGCAGTCTAGAGGGGGATCTGTCGAGAAAGAAAGCCTTTTTTGACAGAACCTGTAAACCTCCTTCCAGGAGGCATAAGTGATCTGTCGAAAAAGGCTTTCTTTCTCAACAAATCCCCCTCTAGACTGCCACTTTTTGCAGACAAAGTGCTGAGTCTGCAAAACGTGGTGGACATTTTAATGCAAATTAGGTGCTGGATATTTAAATCCCTGCCTCATTTACAATGTCAACCTGCCTAATCTGCATCTATTTCCCAACAGAGGGATGCAGGCTAGACATACCCAGACAGACCTTCTAGGACACAAGAATCAAATCATCACCTTTGCATTCTCTGAAATACTTCCAGTTCCATGTGCAGGGCCAGGTAAGCAGGCAGAGCTTTGGAGTCTCAATGTGTAGATGAGCTGATGGTGTAGAGAGGACGGGGTTAGATTTATTAGGAACTGGGCAAACTTTTGGGATGGGGGAGCCAAAATGAAACCAGACTGCTGGCACTTAACATTAAAAGGGTTGTAGAGCAGTTTTTAAATTAAGGGCTGGGGGAAAGCTGATGGGTGTGGAGGAGCACATGAATCAGATAGAGTCATCTCTTAGTGGATGGTCTATTAATAGAGATGTTCTATGTTCTAGCCAGAAGGGGTATGTCTACACTACCCCGCTAGTTCGAACTAGCGGGGTAATGTAGGCATACCGCACTTGCAAATGAAGCCCGGGAAATTCAAATCCCGGGCTTCATTTGCATAAGCGGGGAGCCGCCATTTTTAAAACCCCGCTGGTTCGAACCCCGTGCAGCGCGGCTACACGGGGCTCGAACTAGGTAGTTCGGACTAGGCTTCCTAGACTACTGGACGAGGTGTACCGGTAGTTCGGAATAGGAAGCCTAGTCCGAACTACCTAGTTCGAGCCCCGTGTAGCCGCGCTGCACGGGGTTCGAACCAGCGGGGTTTTAAAAATGGCGGCTCCCCGCTTATGCAAATGAAGCCCGGGAAATTCAAATCCCGGGCTTCATTTGCAAGTGCGGTATGCCTACGTTACCCTCCTAGTTCGAACTAGGAGGGTAGTGTAGACATACCCAAGGAGAGTATGGAAGTATGAGTCAGATCAGATGAGACAATCAAATGAAAAAGAGTCTAACACATCAGGAAATGGCAGACAGATAAATAGTGACAATTTTTTAAAGTGCTTATACGCAAATGCTAAATAATAAAGTCTAAATAATAAAATGGGTGAACTAGAGTGCCTAGCTTTAAAAGAGGATATTGATAATAGGCATCACGGAAACTTGGTGGAATGAAGACAATCAATGGGACACAGTCATACCAGGGTCCAAAACATATCAGAAGGATAGAAAAGGTCATGCTGGTAGGGGAGTGGCACTATACGTGAAAGAAAATGTAGAATCAAAGGAAGTAAAAATCTTAAATGAGAATAAATGTTCCATAGAATATGGGTAGTAATTCCATACCCCAATAATAAGACTATAACAGTAGAGATATATTATCAACCACCTGATCAGGACAGTGATAGTGACTATGAAATGCTAAGGGAGATTAGAGAGGCTATCAAAATAAAAAACTCAATAATAGTGGCGGATTTCAACTCTCCCCATATTGACTGGGTACACGTCACCTCAGGACAGGATACAGAGATAAAATTTCTTGATACCTTAAATGACTGCTTCTTGGAACAATTGGTTCTGGAACCCACAAGGGGAGAGGCTGTTCTTGATTTATTCCCAAGTGGAGTGCAGGATCTGGTTCAAGAGGTAAATATAACTGGACTGCTTGGAAATAGTGACCATAATGTAATAAAATTTAATATCCCTGTGGTGGGAAAAACACCTCAGCAGCCCAACACTGTAGCATTTAATTTCAGAAAGGGGAACTACACAAAAATGATGAGGTTAGTTAAACAGAAATTAAAAGGTACAGTGACAAAAGTAAAATCTCTGCAACCTGCATGGAAACTTCTCAAAGACACCATAATAGAGGCCCAACATAAATGTATACCCCAAATTAAAAAACACAGTAAGAGAACCAGAAAAGTGCCACCGTGGCTTAACAACCAAGTAAAGAAGCAGTGACAGATAAAAAGACATCTTTTAAAAAGTGGAAGTCAAATCCTAGTGAGGAAAATAGAAAGAAGCATAAATTTTGTCAAATTAAGTATAAAAATATAATAAGAAAAGCCAAAAAAGGAGTTTGAAGAACAGCTAGCCAAAAACTCAAGAAGTAATAGCAAAATGTTTTTTAACTACTTCAGAAGCAGGAAGCCATCTAAACAACCAGCAGGGCCTTTGGATGATCAAGATGCTAAAGGAGTACTCAAAGATGATAAAGTCATTGCAGAGAAGATAAATTAATTCTTTGCTTCAGTCTTCACAGCTGAGGATATTGGAGAGATTCCCAAACCCGAGCCATTCTTTTTAGGTGACAAATCTGAGGAATTGTCCCAGATTGAGGTGTCATTAGAGGAGGTTTTGGAACAAATTGAAAAACTTAACAGGGTAGGAATAAATGTTAAGTTTTCCGAATGGAGAGAGGTAACTAGTGGGGTTCCCCAAGAGTCTGTCCTGGGACCAATTATATTCAACTTATAAGTGATCTAGAGAAAGGGGTAAGCAGCGAAGTGCAAAATTTGCAGATGATACTAAACTGCTCAAGATAATTAAGATCAAAGCAGACTGTGAAGAGCTTCAAAAAGATCTCACCAAACTAAGTGATTGGGCAACAAAATGGCAAATGAAATTTAATGTTGATAAATGTAAAGTAATGCACATTTGAAAAAAATAATCCCAACTATGCATACAATATAATGGGCACTAATTTAGCTGTAACTACTCAAGAGAGAAATCCTGGAGTGATTGTGGATAGTTCTCTGAAAACATCCACTCAGTGTGCAGCAGCTATCAAAAAAGCAAATAGAATGTTGGAATCATTAAAAGGGGGTAGAGAATAAGACAGAGAATATCTTATTACCTCTATATAAAACCATGATACTCCCACATCTTGAATATTGCGTACAGATGTGGTCGCCTCAGCTGAAAAAAGATATATTGCCATTGGAAAAGGTTCAGAAAAGGGCAACAAAAATGATTAGGAGTTTGAAACAGGTCTCATATGAAGAGAGATTAAAAAGACTTGGACTTTTCAGCTTAGAAAAGTGGAGACTAAAGGGGGGGGAATGATAGAGGTCTGTAAAATCATGAGTGGTGTGAAAAAAGTGACTAAAGAAAAATTATTTACTTATTCCCACAATATAAGAATTAGGGGGTCACCAAATGAAATTAATAAGCAGCAGGTTTAAAACAAACAAATTGAAGTTTTTCTTCACTCAGCACACAACAGTCAACCTCTGCCAGAGGATGTGAAGGCTAGGACTTTACAGGGTTCAAAAAAGAGCTAGATAGATTCATGGAGGTTAGGTCCATCATTGGCTATTAGCCAGGATGGGTAGGAATGGTGTCCCTAGCCTCTGTTTGTCTGGAGGTGGGTGACAGGGGAGGGATCATGTGACGATTATCTGTTGTGTTCCCTCCCTCTGGTATTGGCCACTGTTGGCTGACAGGTTATTGGGCTTGATGGACCGTTGGTCTGACCCAGGATGTCTGAAATTGCATATTCTTTAAAGGAAAACAAAATAAATTATTATTATTATCATTATTATTATTATTATTGATTAATTGATGGGGTAGAACATCAGATACCTAAATGCCATATTATTATTATTATTTCTAATACTACTAATAATAACAACAACAACTATAATAATAATATGGCATTTAGGTATCCGATGTTCCCCACCCCATCAATTGGACACAAACAACATTTGAGTAGGGTGGAGGATACACCACAAATAGTTTTAAAACCTGGTTTTCAAAAGTTTTTAAATTTGTTTTTTGTAACTTTAGAGATTTGGGGTACTGTTTTGAAAAGTGGTTGATGTTGGTGTATTTCTGAAGCCACTGAAGATAATGAATTGATTTAAATGGGACAAAATTAAGCCAATGTTGAGTCCTTTCTTTAAAAAAATTCTGTTTAGATCTTAACTCCCATTTAGACACCAAAATAGGTGGTGAAGTTTTTCAGATTTTACAACAGTAAAATCATTATTCACACCTTTATGCAGACTAGTTATGAAGACAGTGTTGCAAAATAAGCAAACATCATTCTGAAATGTATTAACAGGAGTGTAAGCGAGGGTATATCTAGATTACAGAGCTTTTCTGGGACACCGGATGTCTCCCGGAAAAGGTCTGCCACGTCCAAGGACTGTGTCTGCTATTCTGAAAAAAAAAAAAATTAGAAAAGCAGACTCATTTTTTTGGCAGCCCAGTAAACCTCATTTTACAAGGAAGAAGGGATGCTCCGAAAGAGGTTTTTTTCCGACATTTGGCCCTGTGTAGATAGGCCAAATGTCAGAAAAGCCTCTTTCAGAAGAAAAGTCAGAAAAAGTCTTTTTCTGACTTTTCTTAGTAGTGTAGGCACAGCCTAGGATGCCAGAAGCAATTCTTCCATTCTCCTCTGTGCTGATTAGGCCTCAAATGGAGTATTGTTTCCTGTTCGGGATGCCACATTTAAAGAAAGATGTGGACAAATTGGAGAAGTTCCAGAGAAGAGCAACAAAAATGACCTATGAAGGAAAATAGTAAAAATTGCATTTGTTTAGTCTGAAAAAGGGAAGACTGAGAGGGGATGTCATGACAGCTTTAAGTACCTAAAAGATTGTTACAAGGAGGAGGGAGAAAAATTACTCTCCTTAATGTCTGATGATGGGATAAGAAGCAATGGGCTTAAATTGCAGCAAAAGAGATTTAGGCTGGACATAAGGAAAACTTCCTAATTGTCAGGGTGGATAAGCACTGGAATAAATTGCTTAAGGAGGTTGTGAAATCTCTATCATTGGAGATTTTTAAGAGCAGGTTAGACTAACACATGTTAGGGATGGTCTAGGTGGGGCTTGGTCTTGTCATGAGTGCCGGGAACTGGATTTCATGACCTCTCAAGGTTCCTTCCAGTTGTACAATTCTATGATTCTATGACATACTACAAATACAGTCAAATTATTTGTTTCTGTAAGCAGGCATAATGACAGTAATTTGGGTACTTATTAGGCCTTGGCATGGCACAGCTAAAAATAGTACAAGGCATTCCTGCTATAAGTTGCTCCTGTATTCCATACTAAAGTTGCTGATGCTTGTAGGAACTGATGTGTTATAAGTCCCATTCCATTCCCCAATCTTAAGTCGAACAACACCCCTCCCCATTTGCTCAAATGGAAGTCAGACGCGGGGGGGGGGGGAATCGCCGTATTAAGTTGTTGCACTATAAGTGCAAGTTTTTTTTAATGTATCTTGGACTTCTAGCAAGGATGGCGTGTACTGAGCTTGACATAAAACCATAATCTTGCACTGTTTTCTTCTCCCTCTCTCTCATACATAAGCACTTATATTTTACTATATAATTTAGAAATGTGCATCTGTCTATCTGTCCATCCATCATTTGTTCAAGAACTCCTCCTGAACAGTAAGTGCTAGGACCACCAGATTTGGTATGCAGCTTCCTGTTATCATAACTTAAAGCAAGATAAGGTTTTGGTTTTGACAAGACAATGGGATGTGCCTAGAATTTGACTGTTTCTCATAAAATGGGAAGGGAGGGGTCTGGTACAAGATAGTTATACTATAGAATGACCACAGGAGGCAGCAAGGGTTCTGAGATGGGGACCAGCACGGCTATAACTACACTGGGTCAGCAGTGGACAAGGGTGGAGAAAGGACAGCTCTCTATTATATATTTCAGAGCGTTTTTCTCTTAGTGTGTCTGTTTGTCTGTGTGTCTATCTTTCCCCCCGCCAGCCACGAACAAGCGCTTCTCACATGGCCGTAAGGTGGTCAGAGAAGGCTGAGATTGTCTTCTCTCCTCAGGGCAGCCTGCATCCCCAGCTTCACCCCAGAACAATGATTTAACTGAAGAAAAACAAAACTTATTTGAGTTGAGGACACTAGCAATGCAGGGAAATCTTCTAGTAGTACATATAAAATTCTAATAGCAGTGTAAAGAAACTCAGTACTATTGATGTTGGGATTAAAGAGCCTGAAGTTAAATAGGAGATGATTAAAAGGCAGCTAATGAACTGCTTATGCCCTAAAAACAAGATAGGAATGGTAAGGGATATTATTGTGCAGAAAATATATAGTAATGTAGATAAATAGACATAATTTTCAGACAGTAAAACAGACATGGATATTAATCAAAACAAACACAACTCTTCAACAGAAATCCCTTAATTAGTGAAATTGCTGTGACAAAGCAACTGAAGAAGAAACATGTGCCTTTGTACTGTACAGACTGCACTGGGTGAAGCATGTTCATCGTAGTGGACCCACACAACATACGCTTTTTGTCACTTTTATATTGTGTCAGTCCTTGATTAAGAGACTGGATCTGCTATTTGGAAGAGCTGTGTTTTATGGCATTAGGTCAGGTCCCAGGAACAGACACAGAGGAGAATTTGGTTTTTCTGTTGTGGTGTTCTTCTTTTTACCTTGCGTCCCACATTCTTGTATCAGGAAGACCTGAGCGTGAGGACTCTGCGTTGGTGCACTTTTCACTAACTGCCTCTCCTCTTGTGGCTTTCTGCTGCCTTTTTCCTCCTTCTCTCCTGCTATTGCTCTGAGGTCCGACAAGTCAAAGGGTACTTGGGCTTCAGCATCTGCTGCTGCTACTACTACTGTGGCAGCAGTGGCAGCTGAAGCCCCGGGCCCTTTAAATTGTTACAGAGCACCGTGTAGCACACTCCAGGTGGCGCTAAGGGCGAGGGATCTGGCATGGCACATTTTGGGCAGCGCTCAGGATTGGCTGCCCCAGGCCCCGCCCCTTCTTCCAATGGAACCACCCCTTCCTGGAGAATGGAACCAGCCTCCCGACACCGTGCCCAGGGGGCTGCGGAGGCTATCAGCACCCCTGGCTATGGTAGCCCTTCACCATTCCAGTGCTAAACTAACTGGTTCATCAAAAATGCTGTCCCACCCATGGAACCATTTGGGGTCCTGGTTTCCACATTAGTATTATACTAATTGTAACAATCTCACATATCTTAACATAAACAAAAGGATGCTCTTTACAGGCTAAACTGAAACAACTGTCTTCAAGGGTGTTTGGTTTAAATTAAAAAGTGTTGTTAGCACCACCTACTGGTGAAACTAGGCACCAGTTTGTTTGGTTTAAATTAGAAAGTGTTGTTAGCACCACCTACTGGTGAAACTAGGCTTCCTAGTCCGAACTACCTACTCCGTGCCGCGTGTAGGCGCGCGGCACGGAGTCCGCACTAGTGGACATTTAAAAATGGCGGCGCCCGGCTTTATGCAAATGAAGCCCGGGAAATTCAAATCCCGGGCTTCATTTGCAACTCCGGTTGCCTACATTACCACCCTAGTTCGAACTAGGGTGGTAGTGTAGACATACCCATAGAGAGATGAAACAAGGAAGGTGAGGCAATATCTTTACTAGACCAACTTCTTTTGGTGAAAGAGACCAGCCTTCAAGGTACAAAGACCTCTTCTTTAGAAGTAAAAGATAATTCCTCACCCACCTTCACCCTCTATTATCCTGAGACCAACAAGATTATAACAACAAGGCACGAAAGCTCATGATACCATCAACATGTTTTGTTAGTCTATAAAGTGCTACCAGACCATTTGTTGTTTTTTTCTGTAACGGACTAACTCGGTTACCCCGAAGCTCCTGAACTTAATTTATATATGGCCTTTTAATTTTATATTATATTTTGGAAACATTTATTAGTTTGAAAAAGCATAGCTGATGGCAATTCCCAAAAGAGTTTGTTTTGTGTTCAGCTGAAACAAAAACCAGGACTATGTCGCACTTTAAAGACTAACAAGATGGTTTATTAGGTCATGAGCTTGCGTGGGCCAGACCCACTTCCTCAGATCAAATTGTGGAAGAAAATTGGCACAATTTGATCTGAGGAAGAGGGTCTGTCCCACGAAAGCTCATCACCTAATAAACCATCTTGTTAGTCTTTAATGTGCTACATAGTCCTGTATTTTGTTTTAGCTAGACTAGACTAACACGGCTACATCTCTATTACTATTTTGTGTTCAGATCTGTGAGACCCAGAAAAACAGGTACATAATATTTGGGAGGCATAAACGATGGCCAAAATATTTATGGAGCAGTGTAGTGGGGTGGCAGCCCCATTCTGGCCAGAAGAGCTTAAAGCAGAGTGGAGAGAGCTTGCACAGAGCCCTGGCCAATCAGGGAAAGGCTTGTAAGAAGTGAACCAGAGGACTGGGGGCAGCCCTAGTTATAAGAAGCTGCTCAGCAGAGCACTGTGCAGTTAGGGCCTGACCAGGGAGGGGGTAGGACTGGTTCCCAGAGAAGCACTTGGGATAGAGCAATGCTGGGCAGGCTCAGAGGAGCAGAGCAATAGAGGCACCAGCTTGAGTCTCGACGCCATTACAAGCAGGATAATCTTGAATTACAGCCATTTATTTTAAGGCTTAAACTTACTCCAAAATAACTCATTGAAATGAATCTAAGATTTGCCAAAGTGAGTCTTCAATAAGGACTGCCAGATTTGGCTAGTCGTTTTAAATCTTGCTGCATACAATTAAAATATTGCACCAGTGCTTACATTTATTTGATCCTGAAGCAAGACTCGCTGCTCTGTCATTGAGACTATGTGAAGCAGCACTGAAATGTTCGGGACTGGGGAATGGTGCAAACAGGTGCTATTTTGTGACACGGTTGGCTATAATACAATTGCACCCTCTTACAAGTGGGCCAAAGCTAGCTTTTTATATTTTTATTCTGTTTGTTGAAGTTTTCAATAATATTGCTAGTAGTGGGCATTGCTGTCACCTTTTACCCATTCTTGATGAGGCATCCTCCAGAGGAGGGCGACCAAAATGATTAGGGGCTGGAGCACATGACCTATGAGGAGAGACTGAGGGATTTAGGTTTGTTTTGTTGTTTTGTCTGCAGAAGAGAAGTGTGTGTGTGTGGGAGGAGAAGAGGGATTTGATAGCAGCCTTCAACTTCCTGAAGCGAGGTTCCAAAAAGGATGGAGAGAGGCTGTTCACAGTAGTGACAGATGACAGAACAAGGAGCAATGGTCTCAAGTTACAGTGGGAGAGGTCTAGGTTGGGTATTAGGAAAAACTATTTCACTAGGAACAAAAAACAGGACTGTGTAGCACTTTAAAGACTAACAAGATGGTTTAATAGGTGATGAGTTTTCGTGGGCTTTCGATGAGGAAGTGGGTCTGGCCCACAAAAGCTCATCACCTATTAAACCATCTTGTTAGTCTTTAAAGTGCTACACAGTCCTGTTTTTTGTTTCAGCTGCACCAGACTAACACGGCTACATTTCTACCACTATTTCACTAGGAGGGTGGGGAAGCACTGGGATGGGTTACCTAGGGAGGAGGTGGAATCTCCATCCCTAGAAGTTTTTAAATCTTGGCTTGACAAAGCCCTGGCTCGGTTGATTTATTTGGGATTGGTGCTGCCTTGGGTAGGGGGCTGGACTTGATGACCTCCTAGGATCTCTTCCAGCTCTATGATTCTATGATCCTTACAAAAGAGACAAATACAGAAACATTATATAATACATTCTAATCCAAATGTTTTTAATTGTGCAGGATTTAAATTTCCCTTTGTATAGGTTTCTCAGAACTAGCATAGAGTTTCAAATTTTCATTTTAAAATTATTTCTAGGTCATATTCCCAGAGTATATTTTCCTTTTTTGAGCATATACATCTTTGCATATGTACATGCTGTCTTGGGAACATAATAGTTTAAATTGCTGGATGCAACTTATTCACTTTTATAAAGATCTTAACCATCCTCAGAAATACTTATCTAGTAACTACAAAAGTGAGTTTAACCCACAAAAACATATGCCCAAAGCTGTTAGTTTTTAAGGGCTTGTCTACACTAGAAAATTATTTCGAAATAACTAAATTTGACTTGATAACACCTGATTTTACAAAATCAACATAGCATATCCCCACTACAGGAAGCCTTGAAATTAGTCCAAGGTGGGCTCCATTAATGTGATTGCGCTACCTCGACTTAAAGCCCCAACAAGCACTGAGGAGTAATTACTTTAAATTACTCTGTGGAGTAGTTATTTCGAAATAGCAGCATTGGAGCATCCACACTAATGCTATTTCAAAATAACTATTTTGAAATCAGCGTTATTCCCCGAGGAAGGCAGGAGTACAGATTTTGAAATAAGTGGCCTGTTATTTCGAAATAACGGGCTTTGTAGTGTGGACGCTCCGCTTATAAACTCAACCTAAGGGGGGTTATTTTGAAATAAAGCCCTAGTGTAGACCAGGGCTAAGGACTTCTAATTGTTTTTACAAAAGGTTCAGAGAGGTAGCTGAGTTAATCTGTAACAGGAAAAACTTAAAACACAACAAATAATCTGGTAGCACTTTAAAGACTAACAAAACCTGTAGATGGTATCGTGTCACTTCTTCAGATGACTAGAGTACTGGATGTCCAACACTTTTTTTTTTTTACAAAAGTATTGTTAGCTTTCTGAAATAAACAGTTCAGACAGCAGATGGCACTAACAGCTAAGGTTTGTTCTCTGCTGCACAAAATCAGTGATTGGTAAAAGTGAGGTGTGTTTAGAATTGCTGGCCAGAAAATTAAGGCTATTTAGCTGAATCTAATCAAATGGGGATATGGCAAGGGAAAACATGATTTCTGGTATCTAGTATAACTTGTTACTCTTAACACCCATATCAAGTCTATGCAAATTTAAAGTCGAGATGTGACTTTGGTTACTTACAGTTTTGTGGGTTAAGCTGAGGGTCCATGGGTAAGACTTCAGAAACCCTATAGAGTTCTGGCCATTTTGTACTAGTGTTCCACATGGATCCAGGTTTCCCCACACTGACTTTCTCTTTCTTGAATTTAAATAATTACTCTTTATTGAATGGAAAGAAAGAAAGAAAGAAAGAAAGAAAGAAAGAAAGAAAGAAAGAAAGAAAGAAAGAAAGAAAGAAAGAAAGAAAGAAAGAAAGAAAGAAAGAAAGAAAAGTTTGTGTCTTTGAAGAGACAGGGAATATTGTAGAAGAACACTGAAAGCAGAAATATAAAGAAATAGTTAGAAGCTGAACATTTTCAAAAGAACAGATTCAGATAATCAGTTGTAAATCAAGATAACGGAAATCTGAATCTCTCGATTTCAGTAGAATTACACTGATTTACTGCGAGGCCTGGTGTACACTACGGCTACGGCTAGACTAGAATGATTTTCCGCAAATGCTTTTAACAGAAAAGACTTTCACCCCTTCTGATAACTGTGCCAAAATCACACAGGACATAGTGGGAAAAGGATATGACAGGGACACCCAGCAGTGCTGCATGAAAATAAAAGAGCTGAGGTAGCCATACCAGGAAAAAAAAGAGGCAAATGGACAGTTTGGGTCAGCACTTGCAAACATGTCGCTTCTATGAGGCGCCGCATGGAATTCTAGGGTGGGATTCGACTAGTGTTCCACAGGAGTCAATGGTTACCCTCCTAAGAAACTCTTCAGGCAACGTTGGGCAACAGCAGGGAGCTAGGGTTGCCAGGTGTCTGGTATTCAACCGGACAGTCTGGTTTTTGGGCCCTCTGTCCGGTAAAAAAATTTCAGAAAATACCAGACATGTGCAATGTCTTGTATTTTCTGGTTTTCTGGCTGGGTACCCGATGGAAGTCTGGAGAGGGCGGGGGAAGTGGCTGGGAAGCAAGGTGCGATCAGCACTGGGAGCCTCTGGTTGCATCTGACATAGGAGTGATGCCTTGGGGAGGAGGAGAAGCCTGGTCCGTGCTCCTGAGCGCTGTTCAAGCGCGTTGTGGAGCCGTAGCCGGACTCGTTTGTGCTTCGCCGGGACCGTGTGCGGGATGGGCAGCGCCCTAGGATCTACATGTGCCCAGGTCAGTCCTGCTCCCTGCCGGCCGATTCTTTCACCCCTGCTCCCCTCCCCCCCTCCCCCCCCCCAGCCAGCCCCACTCCCCCCAACCCCTCCCGACCAGCCCTGCTTCCTGCTTCCTGCTGGCCGCCCTCTGATCTCCCTCAGCCAGCCCCGCTGCCCCCAACTCCCCCCGCCAGCCCTGCTTCCTGTCCCCTCCCCTCCTCCCAGCCAGCCTCGCCCCCCTCCCAGCTGATCCCTCGCCGTCCCCTCCCCCCCACGATCAAGTGTGTCCAGTATTTTTTCTGAAGCTACCTGGTAACGCTACAGGGAGGACATTGTTGCTGAGGAAGAGAAGGAGAAGGAGAATGTTCAGAAGGCGAGAGGAGCATCCGATCTCACCAACAGCCAGGTCCACTTTGTAACTTCGGAGCCAATCCCTTCCTCCCAAGACAGATCACTGTCGGATCCTGGTGGCAGGGAGGACACTTCTGAGGAGCTCACATTTTTAATTAAGGGTTAAGGCAGTTGGGTGTGACCTGTGGTGGCCACTCTGCCTGCACAACGAGGGCATCCCAGAACAGTTTAACATGTTTGGAGATGGAGCGGGAAACCTCCCTGCACATCTCTATAAAGCTGTCAGACATACTCTTTCATCCTTCTCATAAGATTTCTGGGGAGGCCTGCTTTATTCCGTCCTCCATGATAGGACACCTTCCCATGCCAAGTCAGCAGTAAGCGATCTGGCATCATTGAACACCAAGCATTTGCAGCTTAAGGTCCAGCCTTTGTCGACCTCTCCCTTATGCCTCGTGAAACGAGGTTTACACGAGCGGTCGACAAAGGCTTCCCTTGTTGACCGATCCGCGTCTTGACTCGCTCGCTGTGCCGACAATCAGCTGAGCCGGCACAACGCGGCAGCCATGTTTATTTTAATGAAACCGGGGATATTTAAATCCCAGCTTCTTTGACTATGTCGGATAGCCTAGTTTACATGCTTCTGTCGGCAGAGGCATGTAGTCTAGACATACCCTTAGGCTGTGTCCAGACTCAGGTTTTTTTTTAAAAAAGTAGCCTTTTTTCGAAAAAACTTCACCTGCGTCTAGACTGCAGCCACGTTCTTTCGAAATTAAATCGAAAGAACGTGGCTTTTCTTTCGACGGCGGTAAACCTCATTTCATAAGGAAGAACGCATTTTTTCGAAAGTGCTCTTTCGAAAAAAGGCGTTCTTGAATGCCAACAGGGCTTTTTAGAAAGAGAGCATCCAGACTCACTCGCTGCTTTCTTTCGAAAAAGCGGCTTGCTTTTTCGAAAGTACTGCTTGCAGTCTAGACGCTCTTTTTCGAAAGAGGCTTGCAGTCTAGACATAGCCTTAGAGACTAACAAAAATGTAGATTGCATGGTAAGCTTTTGTGGGCATAGACCACGTCTTCAACAGGAGAGAAGGTGACCACCTGAACCCCTGCCACCACAACTATCTTCCACTTCCAACACAACCCCTCTCAGTTGTGGCCCTCCTTTGCAAACTCAGAAACTTGACTCTTCATGGCAGCTGCAAATTGCAGAAGCTGTGTCACACATGCTTGCAAGGCAGAAGCAAAAGAGCAAGAGCCCCATCCTGTTCCTTGTGCTTGCCACCAAATAGAATTCAGCTGCTCCCTTGAAATCTGAGTGTCATATCTGCTGGCTACTAAGTCTTTAAAAACATAACTTTGGCCTTGCACATAACACATGCCTATTGTGTGGGACAAGATGTTCTTTCACAGTAACAGATTAGCTTCTGTGCTCTGTGAAGTATCTTCTCTAAAGTCTGCCCTTCCCATTTTCTGCATTCTTCCATGTATCTTTTCTAAAGTCACTTTTTTCATTACACTGGGTGCAACAATGAGTCTGTTGCCCACTCCCCCCAGCTCTAGCAGTTTGGCTAGCACAGATACAAAGGCAAAAGAGCTATAATCGGGATGACATATTCAATGTCAAACCACCCGCATCGACAGGGCACAATTAAATGTGTGGAGAAAAACAATGTTTCAGAAGATGCAAACATAACATGAGGAGAGCGTGCAGGGAACACGAAGCCAAGACCCAGGAGGAGGTCTTGAGATTCATGGGGCAGCAAACAGAGCTGCTGATGCCTCTGATAGAGGCACAGGAGAAGCATATGGAGAACAGAGACAGCGCCCCATGCTGAATCACCTGCCCTCCTCACCATCTTCCATAGTCTCCCCTCTCAAGCACCCTAGAATTTGGGGGTTGGAGGGTCAAGGGCAGCCTTCCACTCAACTCCCAGGGATGTTTCCCGGAATAGAAGTCTGTCATCCCCACAGCTGTGACTACTGAACATGGGGATTGTAACATACCACTTGCCCTTGCTCCCCCACAACCTCTTAGACCTCATGCCACAAATTCCTTTACTGTCTCTGCTCCCTGTGTTACCTAAATAAAAATACATGATTTTTAAACAGCAGTATCTTTATTGCTTGTGTTACGGGAGTGGGGGAAGGGTTACAGGTCAGCACACTTAATGCAAGGGGCAGGGGCAAATTACCATTTTGCGGGGCCCAGGGCAGCACAATTTCGTGGTGCCCCCCTTTGCCATGGTGCATGCACGGTGGCACCACGGCGCATACGCGGGGCTTCTTGAAGCGCGGGCCAGGGGCGGCTGCCCCGCTCGTCCTGCCCTATATCCGCCCCTGGCACAGGGGACCTTGTTAAGATCAAAATACACTGTCATATCACTGTCTGGTCATTCACAAAACTGGTTTTCAAAGCCTCTCTGATTTGCAGTGCCTCTTGATGTGCCCCCTTTTTGCCCTGCTGTCTTACTGCTCATAATCGGTGGCAAGGCACTCCCCATCTCAGCATAAAATTTCCCCCCTTACTTTTACAGATATTATGGCGCACAGAGCAGGCCGCCACAACAAGGGGAATGTTGCTTTTGCTGAGGTCTAACATAGTTAGTGAACTATTAACCTTCCCTTTAAATGCCTGAAAGCACATTCTACCACCATTCTACCCTAGTTCAGCCTGTAGTTGAACTGCTCCTTATTGCCGTCCAAGCTGCCCGTGTACAACTTCATGAGCCACGGGAGCAAGGGAAAAGCTGGGTCACCAAGGATCACTATTGGCATTTCAACACTTCCAATTTTCTGGTCTGAGAAGAAAGTTCCAACATGCAGCTTTCTGAAGAGACCAGAGTACCTAAAGATGCGTGTGTCATGCGCCTTTCCTGACCATTCCACATTGATGTTGGTGAAACGGCCCTTGTGATCCATCAGTGCCTGCAGCACCATCAAGAAGTACCCCTTTGTGGTTTATGTACTCTTTGGCAAGGTGGTCAGGTGCAAGATAGGGATGTGCATTCCATCTAGTGCCCCAACACAGTTAGGGAACCCCATTGCAGTAAAGTCATCCACTATGGCCTGCACGTTTCCCAGCATCACTCTTCTTCATAGCAGAAGGGTATTGATTGCCTTGGCTATTTGAATCACAGCAGCCCCCACTATACATTTACCCACTTCAAATTGATTGCCTTCTAATTGATAGCTGTCTGGTGTTGCAAGCATCCACAGGGCTATTGCCACTTGCTTCTCAACTGTCAGAGTGGATCTCGTTCTGGTATTACTGCGCTGCAGGATGGGAGAAAGCAATTCACAAAGTTCGATGAAAGCGGCCTTACGCATGCAAAAGATTTGCAGCCACTGCTCCATGTCCTGTAGCTACATAACTATGTGGTCCCTCCAATCTGTGCTTGTCTCATGGCATCAGAAATGGCATTCCACCATATCAACAGAACTGCCACCAGCATCTGCCAGTTACTCCACTCAAGTATTTCATACGTGCCCTCCTCACATTCTTGCTCCTGCAACTCCTGGCCAGACTTTGGATATACCACAGCATAATGCTCAAAGTGTTTGCGATGCTTTCCACAGCACTTTGCAGCTGAGTGAAGTCCATGCTTGTCCTACTATAGTGTCTGCATGGATAATCAGGGAAAAAAGGATGCAAAAATATTTTTTTATGTTGCTTTCAAGTGGGGGGAGGGAGTAGGTAAATGCACCATGGGAGGCTGACTAACATGTACTCAGAACCATCTGCTGCACTGTTTTTGTCTCATCGGGCACTGGGAGCCTAACCCAGAATGGAAGGGGTAGCAGGAACTGTGGGTTAGCTATGCACAATGCATTGGTGTCAAAGTCTATGGTAGCCATCCAACTGGAGATGCACTATGTCAGTGGTTCCCAACCTTTTCAAGTATATGGATCCTTTTTCAATCTATTAAAATTTCATGGAGCCCCCTCCCAAGAAAAGAAAAGAAAAGAAAAGAAAAGAAAAGAAAAGAAAAGAAAAGAAAGTGGGCCCAATTCTTACTTTTCAACTTTCCACAGACCCACTGCAGTACTGTCACAGACCACCAGGGGCCCGCAGCACACAAGTTGGGAACTACTGCACTATGGCAAACTCTTGCACACAGTGGAACATGCACCTTTGACTTTAAAGAGTTGGGTGCTAAAAAATCAACCCTAATAAATTCGACCTAATCAAGTAGTGTGGACATGGCCTCTGTCTCAAGTCCCCAGTCTTTACTGTTTTTAAGCACATGGATGGGGCTATAGATATAATTTCTTAGTCATTTTAGTCACTACGTTGATTCTTTATTTTGATGTCCTGACATGTCTGGTGCTGTCTGCTCTATAACCTAGTGTGGCATGGTGGTGCCTTGCTGGTAGCTGGGCTTGGGCAGTGAGTGACTTCCATTGGTGGCTATTTGTAGCACGGCCCAACAGGACAGCGGATGAGTCACTAGGCAAAGGTCTCACAACCTGTCCGACAGGTCGCCTCCCAGAGAGAGAGACAAAGGGAGGAAGGCGGAGACCAACCCCTGTCTGGGGGGCAGGGCTGGAAGAGAGTCAGT
Source organism: Pelodiscus sinensis (assembly GCF_049634645.1). Classification (NCBI taxonomy): domain Eukaryota; kingdom Metazoa; phylum Chordata; order Testudines; family Trionychidae; genus Pelodiscus; species Pelodiscus sinensis. The sequence continues at coordinate 10,273,394 of NC_134739.1, read as the reverse complement.
TTCTGTCTGGTATCATGGAGGAAGTAGCCTAAGCAAGGGGCTGGGATTTAGGGGCCCAGTCTCCCCCATCTCAAGCGGGGCTGAGGCATCCTAGGCCTGCCCTGTAACCAGATTACATCTGTGCTGTGCTGTATCCTGGAGAAGCAATAAACTCCCTCCATTCTACTGGCTGGTGGAGTATGTCCGTACCATTATGGGGTGCAGGAGTCGGGGGAACCCCGATGCGCTGTCACATCAGAGAAGAGCAACAAGAATGATAAAAGGTCTAGAGAACATGAGCTATGAGGGAAGACTGAAAGAATTAGGCTTGTTTGGAATGGAGACGACTGAGAGGGGACATGATAGCGGTTTTCAAGTATCTAAAAAGGTGTGACAAGAAGGAGGGAGAAAAACTGTTCTCCTTGGCCTCTGAGGATAGGAGAAGAAGCAATGGGCTTAAACTGCAGCAAGGGAGGTTTAGGTTGGACATTAGGGGGAAAATCCTAATGTTTAGGGAGGTTAAACACTGGAATAAATTGCCTAGGGAGGTTATGGAATGTCCATCTCTGGAGATATTTAAGAGCAGGTTAGATACACATCTATCAGGAATGGTCCGAGTTTCCTGGGTTGTTCTTGTTTCCCTTTTTTATAGATGGGCACTATATTTGCCCTTTTCCAGTCTTTTGGAATCTCTGCCAGCTTCCATGATTTTGCAAAGATGATAGCTAAAGTCTCAGATATCTCCTTTATCAGCTCCTCGAGTATTCTAGGAAGCATTTCATCTGGCCTTGGTGACTTGCAGACATCTAACTTTTCTATTTCTAACTTGTTCTTTTTTTTTATTTTAACTTTTAAACCTACCCCATTTCCACTAGCATTCACTATGTTAGACACCCTGTCACCAACCATCTTCTCGACAAAAAGCAAAACAAAGAAGTCATAGACACTTCCTACTGTCTTTGGAGGAGGGAACCACTTCAGATGATTACCTCACATTATACTCGTGCATTGACCACATCAACTGCTTTCCTGCACAATGTACCCCTTATTGATATCTGTAGAGCAGCAATGTGGTATTCATATCATTCCTTCACATAACATTATGCTCTGCAACAAGGACCCATACCTACCACCCCTTAGCCAATGTGGTCCTTGCCTCTTCTCAAAACTGACTCCAAAAGCAGCAGATACTGATACTTAATCACCTGAGTGGAGCATCCACAGGGACACCACTCGAAGGAGAAGGAGAAGTTGCTCACCTTGTGCAGTAACAACAGTTCTTCAAGATATGTGTCCCCATGGGTGCTCCACTATCTTCCCTTCCTCCCTGCTACTTGACTGCGCATGTGCAACATGGGAAGGCACCGCTAGGCAAAAATCTCTGCTTGCCAGCATGAGGACTCACTGAGACCTGAGTGGAACACCCACAGGGACACACATCTTGAAGAACCATCATTACTGCACAAGGTGAGTAACTTCTTCTTTTGCTTCCATATCATATTATAAATTCATATCTAGTTTGCTCTCCTCTGTCACTCATCTCTTTCAGCATTACTGCTTTCTGGGTTTCTCCCTCATCTTCATTATCTATATGTTAGATTACTTTCCCCAGATGTAGCCTAATTTTTTTTATTTCAGCCAGGCTGTGTCTAGACTGCATCCCTTTTCCGAAAAAGGGAAGCAAATTAGACACATTGCAATTGCAAATGAAGAGGGGATTTATATCCCCCCCCCCCGCTCATTTGCATAAACATGGCTGCCGCTTTTTTCCGGCTCGGAGCTTTGCCGGAAAAAAGCGCCAGTCTAGACGGAGATCTTTCGGAAAATAAAGCCTTTTCCGAGAGATCCCTTATTTCTTTTTTTAAGAGGAATAAGGGATCTTTTGGAAAAGGCTTTATTTTCCAAAAGATCCCCGTCTAGACTGGCGCTTTTTTCCGGCAAAGCTCCGAGCCGGAAAAAAGCGGCAGCCATGTTTATGCAAATGAGCAGGGGGGATATAAATCCCCTCTTCATTTGCAATAGCGATGTGTCTAATTTGCATCCCTTTTACGGAAAAGGGATGCAGTCTAGACACAGCCCCAATGTATTAGTAGGAATAGTGTTGGGAATTTAATAGTGCATAAAGTTATTCATATCCCAGGGTATGTCTAAACTACATCCCTTTTTCGATAAAGGGATGTAAATTAGACATACCCCCAGTTACTCCAAAAGCTGTTTAGAATGAGAGACAATTGCAGGAAGATGTATGATGATGATAATAATTTGATTTGAGTTGTATTGGACACATGACATGTCTGTCACATCTAACACATAAAACCATGTTGCTGATTATGAAAAAATGTTAAACAAAAACTCGACCTGTATTTATTTCAAGCCAGAAGAAAAATTTATTATCCAGACTGATACAATATACTAGAGCTGCTGGTATGCAGTAAAAGAAGCCCTTCACCCTAGACTTTAAGAATACACAGTGTAAAAGACAGAGGAAATTGTCAGAAAGACACCAAGCTGTTGTGTTCTATTGGATTACACTGCTGTGACTACATAATTAACATTTCCATTAGCATTTTCTACTATGCATACTGAGTAGATTCATCGATACTATGTTGGCTGGTGTTTCATGATTCTCCTCTCAGATGCGTGCTGTCTTCAGAACTGGTACAATACAGGTGGTCTCAGGTGGGTGAGGGGATTCAGTATTTTCTTTCCTGGGTAGAAACTACTTTTCCATCTACTGAATCTTCCACACTGATGCGAACTCTACTGGAGCTGCTGCTGCTGCTGGTGGTAAGGGATGCTGTGATGGAGAAAGAGGGAGACAGTAATTACAACTGGGAAGATAAATATCCATTGATAGAAGACTGAAGAATCCGGGTTTTCTCTGGCTGGAAGCTTCCTTCAGTTATCATACACATAGCCCTGCATCTTCTCGCTACATTGTAGTGACACAGTAAAACTTATGTAATTTACATATGAAAATTACATATAAAAACTTGCTTTTGGTTAAAGTTGCCAGATGGTTTAACCAAAAATACTGAACAGCCCCCGTCCCTTCCCCCCCCCCCCCACTCCCCGCATAAAAAAGAAAACCACCGGGGGGGAAATAAATTCTGTTGAGGAAAAAGAGGGGAGACCAAAGTTGTTGAGTTAAAAAAAAAAAGTGTGGCCCTTTAAGAAACACTTTTGAGGCTTTTCGTCTCCCTGCTTCGGACAGCTCCCCCATGGAACCAGGTAAGCACCTGGTATTTTCGCCTCCTGGCTGGGAAAAAATCAGAAAATACCAGACATTTTAGGTGTCTGGTATTTTCTGAGTTTTTTACTGGACAGGAGGCAAAACTACCAGACTGTCCAGGTCAATACCAGACACCTGGCAACCCTACTGTTGGTATGACTCAGCAGAAGCTGATCAAGGGATCCCCAGGTCTCCATAATTATTTAGATTTGAGAGCTATATGTACCAGTGATCAAGTGCCTACCAGCTTGCTAGACCAGGCATAAAATAAGATTGTGCCTGAAAAGGTTGTGGGGGCTATGGAGAACAAAAATGGAGATACTGTCTGTAATCTCTGTAGTTAATAGGGACGGGCTTATTCAATTCTATTTCACCATACTAAATGTACTATGGTTCTATTTTTCATTTCAAAATCCTCCTTACCATCCTTGCTGCTCCATCCCGACATCCTGGGGAAGAGAAGAGATAAGAAATTAAACTAATGTGCTCCAGTACAATTGTGGACTGTACAGCAGATTCAGCAATTCTACTGATGTACTCTGACCACCAAATAACTACTTAATTGGACCATGCAAATATTGTGTGCAAAAGATCAATCAATGGCAAACTGCAGATGCAAAATAGAGGCCCTTTTGCAAATGTGGTCCTTGTATGACTATTCAGTTGTTACAGTGTCAGAATTCAAGTTTTCATTATCCACTCATTTGCCTTTGAAGATGGACTTGCATTCTGGTAGCCTTTGGGTTTTTCTGGACCCTTGCAGCCCACGATTGGCCTAGTATCCAGGCAATATACTTTAGAAAACTGCAGTAATTCTGGTTGTAATGAGGCTCAAATTCACCTACTTTCAGGGGAGGTTCTTTACTTTACTGTTATAACGTATGCCATGTTAATAAGATTATGTAACAGCTTTAGGGGTGTTATTTTGAACATGGTTACATACTGGGAATCTTGGCCTTCCAACAGCCTGCGGTAAGTGGCAATCTCCTGTTCTAATCTGGTTTTGATGTCCAGGAGCATCCTGTATTCTTGGTTCTGCCGCTCCATGTCGCATCTAAGCTCAGCCAATTGCTCCTCAATGCTGGTAATCATGCCCTGGAGTTGTGCTAGCTGTGCGCAGTATCTTCCTTCTGTTTCTGCCAAGTTGGCTTCCAACCCAGCTTTCTAATATGAAGCAAAATTAAAGTTGATTATTACACAGATTCTTCCCATAGTAGAATGAAGGGGGAGTGTGATTTATAGTATGCATGGAACAGCCACATACCATGCTGAGCTGGGATTGGAGCTCTATCTCTAGGCCTTGCAAGGTGCGTCTCAGTTCTGTGATCTCGCTCTTGCCGGTCTGTAGCTGTTCAGTATTGGTAGCTACTTCACGGTTCAGCTCTTCAGTCTGGAAGAAAAACAAACAAAAAATCATGCACATTGGCTTACCAGTGTTTTACGTCCAAAAAGAAAGGACCATCCTCATTGCTGTCGTGGTGCTGCTTGCTTTGGAGTGTTTCTCAAATGTAGCCACCAGTGGCTTTTCTTGCAGCCATAGGCTCCTGGAAGGTGATGGAGGTGGGGAGGAGAAAAGCATCCTCTCCTCTCCCTTCCTGTTGCTCTTGGATACGCTGCCTTGCTGTTATCTATTGGGGCTCTAAGCAGGGTTTGGCTGCTGCCCCCCTCATCCTCTGGAGACAGCTGGGGCAGTGAGCAGGGGTTGAGCCCTGACTCCTTCCTCCAGAGACAGCAAGGGCACAACACTGGAGGAACAGACTGCAGCTTGAATTCCCCACCTTCCCTGAGTTGGTGGGGTGGCAGGCTTTGGCTGCAGGGCTTTTAGCTCCCGCCTGAGGCTCCTATCACACGACTTCAGGCTTCTTCCCTGTCCCCTAACCCAGGGGATTTTGATTCTGGCTGCAGGGCTTCAGGATCTGGCTGTCTTCCCTGGTTCCTTCAACTTCATTCCCCTCTGGCTACCCTAACCCCCTATCCAGGGCTTAATTAGTCTCCGGGCTAGCCAGAGCTGAGTAAGTCTTCTGTGACAAGTGATACTTTTATGTTTGTTAATCCCAGTTTTTACAACAGACTTACTAGCTGGCAATAAATACATTGCAATGATTCAGACACATATATGAGCATATTTATTTGTTTTTCCTAAAGCTAATTGAGTATTTTAGGAAAAAGTGTGAGTGGCCAACAGCAAGATTTGGTGGCCACACTCTGAGGCTGCCCAAATATTTGTCCTGAGAACCCTCACTGGTCCAATGGTGAAAGGAGGATAAATATTTAAAATCTTGGTAGGTGTCTTAGGATACTTAGCTTCTTACCAAATGTAGAAACTGATTGGCAAAAGCAGGAGTGTTGTGCAGAAATTGGCATGGTGAGCTCATAGTGCACCAGTTTATTTGTTCATTGGAGTAGCCATACCTGTTTATAGAACCAGGCCTCAGCATCTCGACGGTTCTTGTCAGCCAGTGTTTCATATTGCTCTCTCATCTCAGCCAGGATACTGGAGAGATCGATGCCAGGAGCAGCATCCATCTCTACGCTGACTTTTCCACCCACTTGATTGCTGTATTCTTTCATTTCCTGTAGAGAAAGAAGGATGCAAAAGAGGTTAAGCTTTTTGCCCTTGTACACTTTCTGCATTCAGCAATCCATGTAGCTTAATTGGGAAATGTGTGTTTTGAGTTATGGTTATTATATACCTCAGTGCCTGTTGCCCCTTAATTCCCTACTTCATTTTAAGTAGGATCCTACAGCATGTCTAAATCCTTTACACTTAACAATCCCCAGACCTGAAGATAAGCACTGAGAGGCTCGAAAACGTGTGCTTTTCTCCAAAAGAATTCGGTCCAATAAATGAAAGTACCTGCTACGGTGATACAATTTGCAAAATCCTCTGTTATATTAGATTTTCTTTTCTTTCCTTAAATATATTTTTACTTTATTATGTATAATTTGTTGCATGTATTATAACTTTAATATCTTAACACATGAGAGATTTATCAGTTACTTTTCATAAAGAAGTTTATTCACACACTGAATTTGTATCCGCATATGTGGTTGGAGTTGAAATTTTTAAATGAAATATCTTGATTACTTTGGATTGATGTTTATTCTGTGTGGGTACGTCTACACTACAGCGCTAATTCGAACTAACTTAGTTCGAATTAGTTAATTCGTTAATTAGTTAATTAGTTAATTCGAACTAAGCTAATTCGAACTAACGTGTCTAGAACTAAAAACTAGTTCGAATTAGCGTTTTGCTAATTCGAACTAGCAAGTCCACATTGAGTGGACTCTGAACAGGGCTTAAGGATGGCCGGAAGCAGTGCTGGCAGGGCATCAGAGGAGGACTTAGAGCGTGGAGATGCTGTCTCAGGCTAGCCGAGGGCTGCGCTTAAAGGGTCCCGACCCCCACCCTGGACAGACAGTTCTAAGGGGTGCCCCGCTTGCAAAGCAGTCCTGGCTTGGAGTGCCCGGAGTACCCACACTGGGCACATCACACCACTCGGCCATCAGCCCGGCTGCACTTGCCGCAGGCTGCCATCTGAGGAGAGGGGACAATTGGGGGGCTGCAGGAGAGCTTCCACCCCCAGAAGCCCGCAAAGCCAGCCCAGTCCTCCCCATCGGGGGCTCGTACCCCATTCCTCCCTCACCTCCTTCCACGTACCCTTCCCTAGCCCCCCTTCTTATTGATGTACAAAATAAAGATAACGTTTCTTCCAACATTGACTCTGTCTTTATTGAACAAAACTGGGGGAGACTGGGAAAAGGAGGTGGGAGAGGGGAAGAGAAAGGCTGGGAGAGGGGAGGGCAACTAACATGATCAGGGGTTGGGAACAGGTCCCAGATGAAGAGAGGCTACAGAGACTGGGACTGTTCAGCTTAGAAAAGAGGAGACGGAGGGGGGACAGGATAGAGGTCTCTAAAAGCAGGGGTTGGGTGGAGAGGGTGCATTCAGAAAAGTTCTTCATGAGTTCCCATAAAGAAGGACTAGAGGACACCAAAGGAAAGGAATGGGTAGCAGGCTTCAAACTAGTAAGAGAAAGTTGTTCTTCTTCCCAAAGCAAAGAGTTAACCTGTGGAACTCCTTGCTGCAGGAGGCTGTGAAGGCTACAACTAGAACAGAGTTTAAAGGGAAGTGAGATCAAGTCATGGAGGTTGGGTCCATGGAGTAGTCTTAGCCAGGGGGTAGGAGTGGTGTTCCTGCCCAAAGTTTGTGGAAGGCTGGAGAGGGATGGCACGAGACAAATGGCTTGGTCACTGTCTTCGGTCCATCCCCTCCAGGGTCCCTAGGGTTGGCCGATGTCGGCAGACAGGCTACTGGGCTAGATGGACCTTTGGTCTGACCCAGGACGGCCATTGTAAGCTCAGGGCTCATGGTCGGTGGTCTCAGTGGACCCCCTTGATTTTCATGCACACCTGCTCCTCGGTGGCCAGGCTGGCAGCTCTCCTGCCCTAGACAGCCACTTTCCTGTGCCTAGTGCGGAGATCGTGGACGAGGTCCACAATGTCCGCACTAGTCCAGGAAGGTGCCCGCCTCTTGCGGTCCAGGGCAAGCTCCCGGAAGCCGCCAGCCTGGTCCCAGGAAGAGGGGGTGGGCTGGGGGACATCGGGTGGGTGGCTCTGTGCCGTGCCAGGTGCAGGGTCTGCTGGCTGGGTGCTGGCAGGCTTGCACCTGGCACGGGCACCGTAGCCAGCCTGTGCCCCTTTAAGGGATCCGGGGCCGGGAGAGGGGCATAGAGTTTCCCTGGTGTTGGCCAGAGTGGCCACCAGGGAAACCTGAGGAGGGCTAGCCTCCCACTAGTTCGAATTAAGGGGCTACACAGCCCTTAATTCGAACTAGTAAGTTTGAACTAGGCTTAATCCTCGTAAAATGAGGTTTTCCTAGTTCGAACTAAGCGCTCCGCTAGTTCGATTCAAATTCGAACTAGCGGAGCGCTAGTGTAGCGGCTATGAATGTTAGTTCGAACTAACGTCCGTTAGTTCGAACTAACATTGTAGTGTAGACATACCCTGTACTTGATCTTTTTAAATAAAATGTCTTGAAAAATCATATTTTTGTTCTAAATGAATGAGAACCTCTCCATGTAACAAATGTTATTGACTTTGGAATAATTTAAAAATTTCTGATCTCATGCTGATGCTTTTCAAAGCAGATACACAACTCACATCTTTAACAGAGTTTGGAATTGGAAGGATGTTAGCCTGAGGAACCTTTTTTTTTTTAATTTTTAAATAAATCATCTGGTTGTGAAGCTCTCGTTCTTTGGGGTATTTTTTAATCCAAAACTTAAATTCTAAATGTGATGGCTGTCCTCATTCTCTGTCTAGAGCACTCACCTCCTCGTGGTTCTTCTTGAGGTAAGCCAGCTCTTCTTTCAGGCTTTCAATCTGCATCTCCAGGTCGGCTCTGGCCAGGGTCAGCTCGTCCAGGACCCTACGCAGGCCATTGATGTCAGCCTCCACACTCTGGCGAAGGAACAACTCGTTCTCATATCTGTAGTGTTAAAAAAAAGAAACAGATATTTGAAAATGCATGACTTTGAATCCCATCTCATTATAACAACAAGGAATCTTGGGTGTATTGTGTCAGAGGAATAGGACAACAGAACTGAAAAGTCAGAAAAGGGACCCAAAAATAGAAGCTAGAATGTTTGTTCCAGTTTTAAAATATGATATTTGAAAATGTGTGTTAGTTGTCTGGGTCCTTTGTGGACATTTGATCACATTGTGTCATCAAATAAGTTGGTATTTTTGGCAGTCCCAAGATACTAGCACTTAGTTGCAATCAGTGCTTTTTTTGTTTAAAAAAAAAAAGTGCTGGTACTCCAGGGGAAAAGTTGTTGAGCTCTGACTGGAAGTGCCAGTACTGCATCTGGAAGTGCCAGTACTGCGTACCAGGCAGTACCATCACAAAAAAGACACTGGTTGCAACAGTGATTAATACTATAAAACAGAGTGACAGACAAATCAGGATTGACATGCAATGCCAAAACTGAATGTGGGAACTAACAAAATTACCGACTACTGGGTGTTATCAGCCTGGTGTTCATAAACAGCAAGAAAATCACTACATTTAAAAAGGTTAACTTGAAATTAACAAATGTATTTGGACTTGAACTAGATTTCTGAAGCATAGATATGACTTTTATGGGTTTATCGAGAATGGATTATTAACATCTATGAAAAAAAGGTAACAGACAATCCATATTTAGAGATCTCTCAGTTATGAAGAATGGAGAAAATATCATTCTGGAGCTACTTTGTTGTAAGAGAAAGTAGCTGCACCAATGTTCTTAGCATCTTGACAGCAATACCCTGGAAACAAGCTGATTTCAACAGTGTCCTTGAATTTCAGTAGAACAATCACTCTTTGGCTTTCCTATATAGCTTTCCTGTTCCAATGTCTACATCCTACGAGAAAGAGTGAGTACTGGAAAAAGATTATCCCTCCATTTCATCATGCCACTTCTAAGGGTACATCTACACTTCAAGGCTATTTTGGGATACCTGAGGCATCCCAAAATAGCTACTCCTCATCCAAGGAACCACCCGTTATTTCAAAATATGTTTCGAAATAACGGACACGCTATTTCGCCATTCTTGTAAACCTCTTTGTACGAGGATTAAGAGATGACTTGAAATAGGGCTTCATTTCAAAATTTGGCGCTGTGTAGACATGCCAAATTTCAAATTAGCCTATTTGGAAAGAAAATCAAAATAAGATACGCAATTTGCATAGTGCAAATTGCATACCTTATTTCAAGTTTGGGGTGCAGTGCAGATGCACCCTAAGTGAAAGCTGTTTCATACCTTTTCTCATTTTAAAATCTTGAGTGGTATTTTTTCAATGAGAATGAACTCTTCAAAATGTTAATAACAATATAGAAAGTAAAGGCATGAGGTATAAAAAAAACAGGACAACATCTAGATTAGCTTGGTGGCATTGCTGATAAAGTTTCTTCTCCCATTTCTTCCTTTATCACATCAATTAATTTGCCTAGATTTTCCCTTATAAATGATAAGGGAGAAAATTCTATCCCTAAACTTGTGAGCAGTGGATGAGAATCAATCTATCTGCAAACATATGAAATGTTCAATTTCAGAAATATTTATTTGAGAGAGGGAGAGCAAAATTAACTTACTTCAGTCTGAAATCATCTGCAGCCAGCCTAGCATTGTCAATCTCCAAAATGACTCTGGAATTGTCAATAGTAGCTGCAAGGATCTGGCAATTGGGAGACATAAAAGATATTTCTGTGAACAATGGTGAAAAATCATTGTACTGAGTACACAGTAATTAGTTACTGACATGTAAAGAAGGGAGAAGGAACGGATATGGGGTTTAATCAAAGTATGATTTAGGGATTCCAAAACACATTTTATTATATCACCCTTTTCCCTACTTACAGCTTATATATGGGAAAAAACAAAAGAAACTAAACATTATATATGGATCTGAGAGCTGAGTACAGAATAGATTTTGAGCTTCATCCAGAGCAAGAGAGGGTCCATCAGAATGGAATTAGATAGCTTGATTTTTCTCTCGCCTTGCTATTCATGTCTCTGTTCATACAGTTAATGGAAACAAAGTCCAATCCTTTCATTCTCTGTGCTAATATTCTCAAAGTAAAAGATGAAATAAGAATTAAAACTGATGCTGCCTTATTATCCTTGTACCCTAACTTTTTATAAGAGTGTTTTTCTTGTTTTAAATTTATTCTGTGGTACTTTTGTACAAATGTTATAAACTTATAAATTAATGACAGTGGGAAGTTAAACAGTATGTTCACAGCTAGGATAAATGGAAAACCAACTTATACTATAAAATATTCCACTTTACTTTTTCTCTGAAGTCCATGGTTTGTACTTGATCAATTTTTTAATATTTGATTTTTTTTGTTTTACATCTTCTGGATACACTTTAATATATTGTGTCACATTTTGTCACCTTTTTAAAGCTTTCAATACAATAAACAGCAATAAACAGCTTCCCTTCTTTTCTGCAGGAGCGGTTTTGTCTGCAATGCATTTGCCTTTTTTGGCAAGAAACTATGACTTTGTAATTATTACTAATTGTTTTTAAAAATTGGAATGTGCAACTCAGCAAATAATCACAAATTCTTAAAATAATCCCTTCTAAATATGAATGACATACCTTGTCTCGGAGTTCCTCAATTATCTTGTAATAAGGACTGTAGTCACGATCTGGACTAGTGGGACCTTGCTTCTGATACCAGTCTCGGATTTTGATCTCTAGATCGGTATTTGCTTGCTCCAGAGCTCGCACCTTGTCCAGATAGGAAGCCAGACGATCGTTCAGGTTCTGCATAGTTATCTTTTCGTTTCCGGATAGCAAGCCTCCATCACCACCACCGCCACCCAGGACACCACAGAAGTCAAAACCACCACCAAAGCCACCACCAGCACCTCCTCCAAAGCCGCCACCAGCACCTCCTCCAAAGCCACCACTACCATCTCCTCCATAGCCGGAATAAAAGCTACTGCCCCCACCCATGCCAGAACCATATCCAGCCCCATAGCTACTTCCCAAACCACCACCATATGCACTTCCTAACCCGGAGGAGACAAACTTGCTGGAAGAGATAGAAACACCCCTGCCACCAGATCCTCCGTGCATACTTGGGGTTCTATAGGATCCTCCCATTCGGACTGAAGAAACACGAGAGGAGCCACCACCCCCACTCCCGAAACCACCACCATAGCTAGAAGAGCCGCTCTGCATAAAGGAAGTAGCCATGGCAGCAGCACTGAAGGATCTGGAGTCAGCTACTCAGCTTGGCCTAGAGTAAGAGAGCAAGTCTCTGCGTGGCAATGATGCTCCATTTATACCAACCACAGTGGGTGTTATCTGACAAATCCATTCTCCAACCCTCCCCAAAAAGACTCTCCACCCTTAAGGGTGATGCCAAGTTATAATTTTGCTTATTAGTACAATTGGCTGTGTATTCTGAGGACCTGGACATTTTTTCTTCAGTTAAACAAAAGGTGTGATTCAGGATGAGTGTTTGTTTTCCCTGAGGCTACAGTTCTGATACTTGGATTATGCTTTACATTTTTCTACTTCAAGAAAAGAAAAACCAACCACACCCAATTTATGCATTAACTGAAAACGGTGGTAGAAAAAGTCTGACACAAAAATGAAGTTTGCTGTATATACACTTTCAGATTAATTTAAATTGTATCCTAAATTGTATCTTAAGCAGCTTATTCATTGCTGCTGCTTGTTCCTTTTTTAAAATTGTGGTTTGTTTGCATCGAGACTTTGGAATCATCTACTCTTTTATTTCTATTCTTCACTCAGAATCATCCTTCAGGGTTTAAAACCTCAATGTCTGAAACTTAAAATACATTTTCTTGCTTGTATGAGACAGTATTCCTGGTTATTAAAATAACTGGATAATTATTATGAGTTTGCAGTCCCGAAAACAACAGGAGATCAGGGATGATACGAGAGGATTGTAAAGGTAATTAAAAAGCCTCTGCAAAGAAGAGATGGCAGCACTTCCCACTAATAACTATTGGGAAGATTAAATTTACTGGATATAACATTTAATAGAAAAGTTTTAAAAAGATAGACACTAATATTTATACTTGGAAATTGAGCCAATTTCTGAAAATGAAGGTGCAATCAATATCACTTGATATGTTAAAAATCACAGCCTGAGGAGTGCCTCCAAGATCTGCTCTTAAAATATTAGTCCTGCATTAAAACAGGGGAGTGTGAACTATGTGTCTTTTTAACTCCTAACAATTCTCTAATGAAATTCAAGAACACAGATCTGATAGTGTAAATTGCAACATGAGCTGGATGCTGTTAAGAAACATCTTTTCATCCTTTGTGGACAGGATGCGATCAGACTTGTGAGATTTCTGATGCAAATTATATTTGTTCTATCCTGCTAGAGTGGTATGTGTGAGAGAGAAAGAGGATGGAAACAAAGTTTAACAAATTGTTCTTAAAACCTCTGTTCCCCCTGACCCTACAGCTCATTTGTGATGCCTGAATGGCTATTTCAAGGGAAGTGGGTTTTACCCATGAAAGCACTTGATTTTATATATATATTTTTGGTCTCTAAAGTGCCACAGGACTACTCATTGTTTTTAAAGTTTCCAAGGAATCTGTTCTTTAGATGAAAGCAGTGTTTTTTTACTAGTAGATGGGGTTAGTATGCACAGTAGCAGCAGTAGTAGTAGTAGCTACAAATCAGTGTTGTAGTGTTAGAGAACTGGCAATGCTGCAGGTCAGGTCAGACTGGCACTGGAAATGGTGTATAGGAAGCCAAGTCCTGGAAAAGGAGGTTGTATTCTCTTCATAAGTACCAAATGTATATTAAAACCACAAATTTAAAGAAGATAAACACAGGTTAAATAGTTGGTGGCAATCAAAAAAGAATTCTGGGTAGTGCAACGCTACGTAGCTGAAATTAGCTATAGATAAATAAATTGGAAACAGGGTGGGAGAATGCATGGGGTTTCAAATCAGTTTCAAGGGTTTTTGTGACATTGCATAGCTGGCACTTGAATATAGCACTGGGGATACACCCCATCTTTCTCTATATTGAGGTGGCATTGGGAACAAAGTACTTGATCAGCAGCCCCTCTTAACAATCTGCGTGTAATACTGTCCTCTCACAATCTGTTTTCTCATCTTTCCTACTCTAGAGAAAAAGCCAATCTTTCCAAATTTTGATAGCGTGTTTCAAACTGAGCTTGGAATTCAGCCATGGATCAGTCTTGCCAGGGACTTGATTTAACAGATCTAAGTAGCTTGCCAAATCTATATATCACCACGTCTTTAGTATCTTGAAGAGCAAGTTTCAACAAACTCTTAACGGTAAAGAATGTTCCATAAAACCCCTGTAATGTAAGCATTCTGAAACTTACATGCTACCAGACTCCGTTTAACTCCTACTGGTCCTCTAATAAGCAAGATCAAGTTCTGTTTCACTAAAATTCTGTGTTTTGGCAGAAGCCCTTGTGGAAACTGTCATAATTTTGAAGAAATATTGGTTTTTCATCATTTTTTTGCACATACTGTTCATAACTCTCTTGAATGTTTGAGGGTGAAATATGCTGTGCTGATTTCATTTTACTCTGGGCACAGGATTGTTATTGGACAATATCTCAGGAATGCTATGTAGCAGATGCAACCATGTGTATTCCCTTTTAAATAATTCTTATTTTAGAAAACATAAAAGCAATCTGGCAGCTGGACAGCTTATCTTATTCTCTTATAATAGAACTCAGAAAAACACCATGACAGAGGGTCTGATGTTTTTATTCTTCTTTCTGGAGTATCAAGCCTGAATTCACATATCTCATGTGATCAATATCCTGCTGTTGCAGAAGGGTACGGAAGTAGTGGATCTCAGCCCTTTCCATCTTCTTATTATTGATTTTGTCTTTTTTAAAACGACAAGCCCATCTTTATTCCAATAGTTTATAATACCTTTTTCTCTATATTGTTTGGAACATTTTCTTTCCAAAGGTGCCAAACAGCTATGAATTTTGGAGAAGTTAATTTTAGGATCAAGTCGGTGTGAACCAATTGTTATTTCTCACAGACATTTTCATAATACGGTGCATTTCAGTGAGCTCTAGTGTTGTTTCTTCTTATGAAAGAAAAACAATCAAATTGTCAACGCGTGCAGACAATCTGTGTGCATCTGTATAGTTCACCACACACATTTTGTTGGTTACGTAAACCTCATAATGTGATTACTGGCTCTTGTTTGGATTACTACTTTAACTAGCCAATATATCATTTTACAGGTCAAATAGACCATGTGAAATTAGCTTTTGTCAAATAATTAGCTAAGATGTTGCTTTTAGGGGGTATTTGCTTTAGTAAAACTTGAGCGAGCAAAGTTCATTTTTTAATTTGAATAAATATTCACTGACTTTTTTCCAATATTAACTCAGCTCTAGAAGTAGGTGTGAATCCTGATATAAACAAATTTGGGTTTTATTTTTGGAGAGACTATTTCTGTATGTAACTTGTATTGTATGAACCATCTAAAAAAGCTTTTTCATTTCCCCAAACGTTGAATTCTCTCAACTTCACCACCCTCTTTATGAAAAAGTTTCTTAAGTTTCTTTGAGGTCTGTGGAGCTATGCCCTTTTGGGTGTGTCTAGACTACATGGCTCCATCGATGGAACCATGTAAAGTAGTTTACTTGACATAGTCAATGAAGCGGGGATTTAAATAATCCCCGCTTCATTAACATAAAATGGCCGCCACGCTGTGCCGACAATCAGCTGATCCAGCACCGCTCTGCAGTCTAGACACGGCACAGTTGACAAGAGAAGCCTTTGAAACGAGGCTTACAGGAGCGGTTGACAAAGGCTTCCCTTGTTGACTGCGCCGCGTCTAGACTGCCGTGCTGTGCCGTATCAGCTGACTGTCGGCAAAGCGTGGTGGCTATTTTTATTTTAATGAAGTGGGGATTATTTAAATCCCTGCTTCTTTGGCTATGTCAAGTAAACTACTTTACATGGCTCCGTTGACTAAGCCATGTAGTCTAGACACACCCTTTGAGATTGGATTCACTGTCTTGTTCATCCAACACTTTTCTACAACTGGGTGTGAAGTGAAAATTACTCTGTTGACTCTACTGAGGGAGTTAAAGTAGAACTTCTCACCCCCAGAGATGGTAGAAGCTGTAGTGAGCTTGCCAGTTGTGGCCTTTGCACACTTCACACTAACCTTTCCCTAAGTTTTTATGCTTCCTATCTTGACCTTTCCACTCAGTTTAGTCCTTATTGAAACCCTGTAAATGAGGAAGTCCAAAAAAAAAAAAAAATTAAGTGTCATGCCTTGGCAGAGCTTAGTTGGCAGACACCCTACAGCATGTCTGCACTCTCCAAACTCTGTTATTGTCATAGTTTTGATGGGCTGTCTAAAAAATAATACACAATAGCCTGTTAGCTTATGCAGAGAAAGAGTTCCATTCAGATAGAGGCTTATTTGTCACCTTGACCTACCTGGCCAACCATATGGTGTGTGGTCCAACCATAACAAATTAATCACATACCAATGAAGAAGGGGAAGTGGCTATTTCTGAATATACAGAGAGAACCAGGCCTCAGATTTAAGGTGATACTATCTCAGTGATTTTATGTTCAAATCTTCCAGGGTGGTAGGAGTATGTGCCAACATTTTCAAACGTTGGCATTTAAAACTAGGCACTAAAATCTATATTTTGGTGCCTAAATACAGGTGGTTTACTTTTCAGGACTGCTGAGCGCATGCAGATAGGGTTTCTATAGAATATGAGAATGTCCAGCTGCTCTAAAAATCAGGGCATCCCTTGACATGTTTAAATGTTCATTTAGGTACCTAACTTTATATACAGGCATTTGAAAATGTTGGCAAGCATTTATAGGTACCTAACTTTATATACAGGCAAATATTACTTGCAAGCCATGTATGGCTCATTTAGGAGCCAAATATGACTCACAGCTTGAGCTCAGCCCCCCTCCCTCGCTCCTTCCTCCTCCTGCAAGGGGGAGCCTGTGCTGGCAATCTAGCCTCATGCCCCTTGCAAAATTGGAGCCAGCACCAGCTTCCTGTGGGGTGTGGAGGAGGCTGGAGAAAGCCCCGAGGCTCGTTGTGCGATCGGGAAACAAGCTGCAGCCACAAACGACTCCATGCCCGCTCCCCTTCCTTCTCCCCTGGCTGGAGGAACAAAGCAGGGACAGACGTGCTGCCTGAAGACTTTCCTGCTGTTCCATTGGTCATAATCCAGCCAATGGAGCAGCGGGAAGACATGGCTGAGACAGGAAGCCTGAGAGCAGCATGGAGCGCAAAAACTGAGCTCTGCCCACATGGTTTCATTCTGAGTCCTTATTATCTGTGCTGGTGGCAGAGCGTTTTAAATAGAGAGCTCTCAACTCCTGAATTCAATTCCCACTTCGCTCTAACAAGGCACAAGTATATCCAGTTTGAGGCTACATCTAATTCTGTTTGCTCAAGCTTTTGTCTTGAGTAAAATGGGATGTATTTTTATTTAGAGCTATATATAGAATCATAGAATCATAGAATATTAGGACAGGAAGGACCTCGAGAGGTCCCCTGCCCTCATGGCAGGACCAGTCTAGTACTGTCTAGACCATCCCTGACAGACCTTTATCTAACCTACTCTTAAATATCTACACAGATGGAGATTCCACAACCTCCCTGGGCAATTAATTCCAGTGTTTAACCACCCTAACAGTTAGGAACTTTTTCCTAATGTCCAACCTAAACCTCCCTTGCTGCAGTTTAAGCCCATTGCCTCTTGGCCAAAATGAACAAGTTTATTTTGACACCCTTTTAGACACCCTTTTAGATACCTGAAAACTGCTATCACGTTCTCCCTCAATCTTCTCTTTTCTAAACTAAACAAACCCAATTCTTTCAGCCTTCCTTCATAGGTCATGTTCTCGAGACTTTTCATCATTCTTGTTGTTCTTCTCTGGACCCTCTCCAATTTCTCCATATCTTTCTTGAAATGCGGTGCCCAAAACTGGACACAATACTCCAACTGAGGCCTAACCAGCACAGAGTAGAGTGGAAGAATGACTTCTTGTGTCTTGCTTACAATACACCTGTTAATGCATCCCAGAATCATGTTTGCTTTTTTTGCAACAGCATCACACAGTTGACTCATATTTAGCTTGTGGTCCACTATAATCCCTAGATCCCTTTCTGCCATACTCCTTCCTAGACAGTCGCTTTCCATTATGTAAGGTTGAGTTAGCAGGTTTTGATTGACACTGAGCATCTGATGATAATGTTTTTAATTACAGAAATGATTGTTGTTCTTGTTATTTATCTAACATTTACATTTCAGTAAAACCCAGGGATCTTATTTAGGATAGAGGTCTCATTATAACAGGTGCTGTACGATCACATAAGTGACTGTGTCTGCCTTTTCCACATGACTGAAAACAGGATAATTGGCACTTTTAAAATAAAAAAAATAGGCAAACAGGAAACTTAGAAAAAGCATTCTTCACATTCTTTCCAAAACTGTCGGATACTTTTGCTCTGTTCTGTAAGCCAGCTGACACATATCTGAAATTAATTATGTTATCTCTGTGTATAACATTTTAAGCAGTCTGTTAAGTTTGTAAACTGCTCTGGAAACCTTGTAGATGGAAGCCGTATATAATGTACATCACTATTACTTCCTAAGCCTAGTAGATTTATATCTTTATTTTACTTCCATTGCGATGAAAAATGCAACAGCCTCTTGGAGAGGCGACATGAAGAATGCCAAATTCTTTTCACAACCAAGTGAGACTCTTTATAGAGATTTGAGGCCAGGTCTCACTCTCCAGCTGTGGGAAAACTAGTTTGCTAACATTTTGTTTGTCTAATTGTAACTGTGTGCTTTTCCTAGCTGGCCTCAATCTGCTGTGGTATGGCTGGAAACAGTTTTCAGAGAAATGTACATAAGACTGTGTTTAATTCCTAGTGAGTTACCCCCTCGTCCTTCTCTGCTAAACTCTGCTTGAACTGTGACTCAAGCCCTGGGCAAGAGAGAAGGCTACTCTCCACTGTGAGCATGTGTGCAAAAAGGCAGTGGGAAGGGTGGGTGAGGAGTAGAGCCCTGAATTACTTGCCGGCCAATATATCTGTGCAGGTGCTCAGAGCAGAACACATTTTAAAAAATGGAGAAGTAATTTATTCCTTCCCCAGAAAACGTGGAGGCAGGGGAAGATTTGTTCTACTCTGCAACACAATTTACACCCTGGCTTGTTCCTGTGGGATACAGCTACGCATTGCCCCTTACTCAGCGTAGATTGTAAGGCAATCCTCAGTGACCAAACACATGATACTTGGAGACGGGGATGTTATGTTACAAGTTAGCTATTACTCTGAATATTTTACATGTTGGGCTGCCTTTTAACACAGCCCATAGGAGGTATGGGGGTGGTGCCTGTGGATGGGGTCAGCATTCAGAGCCACCTGACCATTTCCCCGCCCTCTTCCACCCCAGGAACTGCTGCTCGACATATTGGCTGCTTTTGGGAATGGTGCAAGACCAATGCAGGGGTGAGCCTGCCTTAGCTCCACTGTGCCACCATCTGGGAGACGCCTGAGGTAAGTGGTGCCCAGCTGGAGCCCACATCCTGAACCTCTGCCCCAGACCTGAGCCCCTCTTGCACCCTGAGCCCCCTCCCACAATCTGCACTCTGAACCCGCTCCTGTACCCAGCCCCCAGTTGCACCCAGGCTCAAACCAGAGCCACTCTCATACTCCGAATCCCTTAGACCAGCGCTGGCCAACCCACAGCTCGTGAGCTGCATGCGGCCCTTCCCCCCTTCAAGTGCGGCTCGTGAAGCCTCCCCCATGGCTCACGAAGCCGCCCCTAAAAATGGCCCCTGTTTCCCTGTGCTCACCATCCAGTGCAGTAAAGCAAAATGGCTCCAGCAAGATGGCACTGGCCGACGGGAGACTGATGTGGCCAAAAAGCCACCCGGAGTTGTGTTTAAAGGCGCAGAGTCCTTTTTTTTTTCCTCCCCTGGGGCTTTTTTTTTTTTTGCTCAACTCCTTCCCCTTCCTCCCCCCCCGCCCCCCCTCCCCCGGCTCTTTGTGCTATATCCCCAATTATTGTGGCTCTTTGCCTTTAATGGGTTGGCCACCCCTGCC
Organism: Pelodiscus sinensis; assembly: GCF_049634645.1. NCBI lineage: Eukaryota > Metazoa > Chordata > Testudines > Trionychidae > Pelodiscus > Pelodiscus sinensis. The sequence continues at coordinate 10,253,525 of NC_134739.1, read as the reverse complement.
TTAGACCAAGGCCACAGCCTGCCCTCCTCTGAATCCCAACTCTCTGCCACAGTCTGCTGAAAGTGGGTGAGAGGAGGGTGAGAGGAGGGAGAGGGGATGGAGTGAATAGTTCAGGGCCTTGGAGAAGTGGTGGGGCAGAGGCAGGGCCTCAGAGAAGGAGGTGGGGTCAGGGTATTTTGGTTTTAGGTAGATCCTGGATTGCACTTAAATTCAAAAAGTGACCTTGTGTTTGAAAAGGTTGGAGGCTGCTGTCATAAATATTCAGATACTGAAGGTTCACTGCAATTGGATATGGATTTGTCACTCCGTGGGGTATGGTTTCTCTTTTAGTTTGAGGATAAATGTATTAGAATATATAGTTGCATGGAAAAAAATCTTACGCAACTTTCCGTCTTGAGGGATCTTATATGTTTCTGTTGGTTCTCACTCCATTTTGGCATGCTTTATTCTCTCCCCTTTCCCCTCCCCCCCACAGGAACACTTGTTCCTGCTCACCATGTTTTTATCAAGAGTACTTTGTAGTTCATTCACAGTCCTCTTCATTTGGCTACTGCCGTTGCTATACATAATATCCATTCGGTATATCTCAATAACCAGACAGAAGTGAAGTTTGCATAAATCAGATGGTTTTATTAGACAGTAGAAACAGCAAAAATAATAGTAAAGGAGAACTGGAAATATATGAATAACTAGCCCAGGTCACAAATTAATGGCTCTATTCTACCTTGAACATTGTGTGGTCTAGAATTTCTTAGAAGTGAATATCTCAAAGCACTACTGTCTGTTTGTGATGGTATCCCTCTGTACCAATTCCTGCTTGTCTAGTGTTTTTATTCTTGTAGAGTAAGATAGTCTGTGTGTCTTCTGTAGTTCTTTCCATCCACCACCATGCCTCCTTTGCTGCTGCTTTGAGAGCCTGCCGCAAATAAGGAGGTAAAGAACAATGATTAATCTAGCATGGTAAAGAACAATGATTAATCTAGCATGTTAAATGTGAAAAAACAGCTTCAGCAGGCAGAGAAAGAAATGTAGCTGTTTTCAGCTCTCTGTCCTCCCCCTTGCCACCTCCCCCAACTTTTCTCTGTAATAACGTTGAATTTGAAGCATGTGCCACTTCTACAGTATTTTGCAAGATATTCTTAAAAGTGTGCACAATAGCTCTGAACTGGTCAGTCTTGAATTTCTTCATAGTCCTCTCACCCATAGGAATAACGATGGGTGCTTGACTTTTTATATAGTCAGTTAGTATCTTGCTGCAGCTATATAAAGATCCCGAGCAAATAGCTGTAATCTGTTAAAAAAAATTCAAAATGAACTGAAAGGCATTCATTGTTTGATTTCTATCAATGACAGGGACCAACACAATTGCACAGATAGCTCATCAATAGATTCTTTTTATAAAGTAAAAATTCTCCACCTTTTAAAACTTCCCATAAGAAGAAAGAATCCTTACCAGTAGTTCCATAAAGGGTCCCAAACATCCTGTGGCACAAAAAGAAAATAATTATAGCAAAGAATGATCACAAATACCATGTGTTGGATGTGAGGACGATAGAATGAAAATTCTCTCTATCAGGCACCCTTTGCAACCTCAGGAAAGGGGAATTTATCTTCTTGCTAGCTCCCCTACAGACTTTTCTGCTCCTTGGTTTAAGAAAGGGAAAACTACAGAAAATATGTCCGAAAAGGGAATTAAGGAATAAATTAAATATGAGAAATTTAAGAGTCTGTGAAAGCCTACATGATTTTTCTTGTTTCAGACTATGAAAAATGTTTTCCCTTGGTGCCACATGAACTGAGAGATGGTTATGCCACCAAGTCTGGGCGATGTTATGTTGCTATTTGAAATTAGCTAGGTAAACAGGTCTACATTCACATCCTCCTTAAGATTTATTTCTACTGTGATGCCTGCGAGAAAGAACCAGCTGTAGCTATTTGTAGATAATCTGTTTTGTTTTGTAAACAATACTAACAACAGTGTATTATTAAGAAACTGTATAACTGGCAGCTATTTACCACTTGGATTACTTTACTTATGGTATACCGTTTTTTCTCTACCCTTGCCTCTTTGGTTGTTCAGATTTGAAACTCTTTAGGACAGAGACTTTGCCTGCTTTTATTTTTAGAAGCATCTAGCACTGTGTTGGTATTCATAGAACCATAGAGCTGGAAGAGACCTTAGAAGGTCAAGTCCAGCCCCCTGCCCTAGGCAGGACCAATCCCAACTAAATCAACTCGGCCAGGGCTTTGTCAAGCCAAGACTTAAAAATATCTAGGGATGGAGACTCCACTACTTCCCAAGGTAACCCATTCCAGTGCTTCACCACTCTCCTAGTGAAATAGTTTTTCCTAATATCCAACCTGGACCTCTCCCGCCACAACTTGAGACCATTGCACCTTGTTCTGCCATCTGTCACTACTGAGAACAGCCTCTCTCCAGCCTCTTTGGAACCCCCCTTCAGGAAGTTGAAGGCTGCAATCAAATCTCCCCTCGCTCTTCTCTTCTGCAGACTAAACAGACCCAACTCCCTCGGTCTCTCCTTGCAGGTCATATGCTCCAGCCCCCTAATCATTTTGGTTGCCCTCCGCTGGACCCTCTCCAATGCATCCACATCCTTTCTATAGTGGGGGGCCCAGAACTGGACACAATACTAGTAATACACAGTATTACTGGAAACAAATTATAAATTGACTAGTAATAATTAATATATATGAGGCAAAATAATAATTCCTATCTGCACACCACTGGTGATCACTGCCATTTGAAGATTTGTCATGTATACTGCAAACATTCACTGGACGTTTTAGAGTCTCCCAAGTGTATTTTAAATTGAACACACCGTGGGGGCAGAGCTGCCACAGACATATAAGAACATAAGAATGGCCATACTGAGTCAGACCAAAGGTCCATGTAGCCCAGTAGCCTGTCTGCCGACAGTGGCCAGCACCAGGTGCCCCAGAGGGGATGGACTGAAGACAATGATCAAGCAATTTGTCTCCTGCCATCCCTCTCCAGCCTCTGACAAACAGAAGCCAGGAACACCATTTCTATCCCCTGGCTAATAGCCTTTTATGGACCTAACTTCCATGGGTATGTCTACGCTACCCTCCTATTTCGAAATAGGAGGGTAATGTAGGCATACCGCAATTGCAAATGAAGCCCGGGATTTGAATTTCCCAGGCTTCATTTGCATAAGCCGGGTGCCGCCATTTTTAAATCCTGGCTGGTTCAAACCCCGTGCCGCGTGGCAACACGCAGCACGAACTAGGTAGTTTGAACTAGGCTTCCTAGTTCGAACTACCGTTAATCCTCGCGGCACGGGGTTCGAACCAGCTGGGATTTTAAAATGGTGGCACCCGGCTTATGCAAATGAAGCCCGGGAAATTCAAATCCCGGGCTTCATTTGCAATTGCGGTATGCCTACATTACCCCGCTAATTCGAACTAGTGGGGTAGTGTAGACATACCCCATGAAACTATCTTGCTTCTCTTTAAACTCTGTTATAGTTCTAGCCTTCACAGCCTCCTCTGGCAAGGAGTTCCACAGGTCATATATGTCAGTGTAACAACTCTGTAACCTTAAACTCAAATATCTTGTGTAGTGGGTAGAGTTACATACTAGGAGCCTTGGCCTTCCAGCAGTTGGCGGTAAGTGGCAATCTCCTGTTCCAGATGGGTCTTGATGTCCATGAGCATCCTGTATTCACTATTCTGCCGCTCCATGTCAGCTCGAAGGTCAGTGAGCTGTGCCTCAATGTTGCCAATACGCTGCTGTATCTGTGCTAGCTGGGCACCATAGCGGTTCTCTGTGTCTGCCAAGGTGCCTTCCAAGCCAGCTTTCTGAAAATAGGAAGTTGGAAGAAAAATAATTCAAAGGCTCTCGCCAAATACAGGATTGTTCTTTAGAAGGGAAACACCCTGGATTAGGAGTCCCTTGTCCCAGCATGCATCTATCAAGTCCAAAATTTGGGGAGAAATTGTCACATACCATGCTAAGCTGGGATTGAAGCTCTATCTCCAGGCCCTGCAGGGTGCGTCTCAGATCTGTGATTTCAGTCTTGCTGGTCTGCAGCTGTTCAGTGTTGACAGCCACTTCTCGGTTCAGTTCTTCAGTCTAAAGCAGGGGAAACATTTGAAAAATGGAGTGTGATTTTCTGAAAAAATCACAAAAGGCTTCAGGAGCCCGTTTCTACCAGACATTTGAAATTCTTTTCTTCTGCTTTGTACCGTTTTATGGTTTTACCTTGTTGTTGAACCAAGTTTCAGCATCCTTCCTGTTCTTCTCGGCCATGACTTCATACTGGTCTCTCATGTCAGTCAGGATCTTGGACAGATCAATACCTGGTGCAGCGTCAACCTCAACACTGACTTGGCCTCCTGTTTGCCCACCCAGGGCATTCATTTCCTATAGTAGCATTGCAGAAAAAGACACAAGCGTTAGTTAAAGACACTACAAATCTCTCTGGAATTCACCAGCTCTCCTCAACGACTGACCTCTGCTTGACCATTCTTAAATATATGGAGCAGGAAGTCTTTATTTACTGAATCTACGAGGCTTTTTATATTCTACTAGAAAGTCCAACATAACACCGAGAAATCCCAGATTCCCTCCCACATATCTGTTATCGTTTAAACTGTGATTTTTTTTTTACCTCCTCATGATTCTTCTTTAGGAAAGACAGCTCCTCCTTCAAGTTTTCGATCTGCATCTCCAGGTCAGCTCTGGCCAGGGTCAGTTCATCCAGAACTCTACGGAGGCCATTGATGTCAGCCTCAACACTCATGCGCAGGGCCATCTCTGTCTCAAACCTTCAAAAAAGCAAAAAAAACCACCCCCCAAATCACACCAAGAGTTATTAAAATCTGAAAACAGGAGGTGAATAATATTCATTACTATTGGCACTGGATTTTGCCTTTAATTTTCTTCATCATATAAAAAGCCCTATATTTGTAATTAGCAGATTTACCCAAAGTTACTTGGGTCTGTAATTTGGGAATTCCATTAAGTGTATTTTGTTTCTTCCACCCGAGAAATTCTTGTCATTCACTATGGGTGTGTCTAGACTACATGGCTCCGTCAACAGAGCCATGTAAAAGAGTTTACTTGACATAGTCAATGAAGAGGGGATTTTAATAATCCCCGCTTCATTAAAATAAAAATGGCCACTGTGCTGTGCTGACAATCAGCTGATCCGGCACAGCACGGCAGTCTAGATGCGGCGCGGTCGACAAAGGAAAGCCTTTGTTGACCACTCCAGATCCCGTACCTCCTCCATTAATGTCACAGAAGAGTTCAGCCCTTGACCACTTACCAAATTCTTGGAGTGGCCCCCATCAAAAATTATTGCCCACCCCAGCGCTACACTCAATAAATTCACCTTGTAGGATGCTGTGTTACAATTTTTCTAATCCTTACACAGCTCCTTTTAATGGCTCTGCAGAGTCAGTCTCAGTATCCTCATTAATATTGTACCATTGTTAACATTGTTTAATTGTGGCATGATTTTTATAGACTGATGTCTGCTAACATATAGGAGGAAATCCACCCAACTCATGAAGGTTAGTTGATGAAGCTGTGAAACACACTCTACACATACTGTATATTGGCTATGTCCACTTTCAAACCATATTTTTATTGTCTAGTCTTAATGTATTTGCTTTTCCAAATGATGATGATATGACTATCTGCCTGTCATTCAGGATCTCCTTGCTTTAAATTGACTCACTTGGTTTTGAAGTCATCAGCAGCCAGTCTGGCATTATCAATCTGCAGGATAACCTTAGAGTTGTCAACTGTGGCAGCAAGAATCTGAACAAAAACAAGTGGCACAGATTTAACAGTCTGGGGTAGAAGACAACAAATTCTGAACAAATTCTAGTGAAATTATGGGTGTACTACAGTGTAGCTACACCTACACTGCAGGTTTCTTGCGCAAGAACTGTTTTGCGGAAGAGTTCTTGCACAAAAGGTCTTCCACAAGAGCACGTCCTCACTGCCATGTGCTTTTGTGCAAGCGATGTGCTTTTGCGCAAGAGCGTCCAATGCTGCACTAGCCCTGGCTGTGTTCCCCTAGCCTCTGGGGAGGGCCAGGACAAGGCCACACCAGCCCCAGCTCTCTCCCGCTGTCCTCCGGGGAGGGCCAGGATGAAAGTGCCAGCCCTGCCTCTGTACCCCCAGCCACCGAAGAAGGCCAAGGCCATGACGTGGCAGCCCCAGCTGTCTTCCCGGTCGCTGGGGTGAGACCACGACACAGCAGCCCTGGTTCCCCCCACCCTGAGTACCAGGGAGGAGGGAGGTGGCATGGCACCCATCCTCCCTCCCCCCAGAACACCAGGGAGATGAGGAGGAAGGAGGCCATGTGGATGAAGGTGGAGGCAGGTGGTGGGATAAGGGTGGAGGAAGGTGATGGTCATCCCACAGGAAACATTTTTTATAGAAAGAGAGAGAGGAAAGGAGGCAGAGGTGCTGAGCAGAGAAAGTCTGCTGAGTCTACCATAACAGAAATTATCTTTGTTAGTTCTGATCAGAGATTTGGCAGCTCATATTATTTGTATATAAATAAAAACAAATTATGCCTTTGGATATAACTCTGTAATGGGATACAGTATAATAATATATGGTAATTCTATATCACATTTGTATAGAATTTGAATATTTTATCTATAATAATGAAGGGAGATTGCCTATCCTCTAGAGCTGTAAGGGACTTTGAAAGGTTATTGAGTCCAGTCCCCTGCCTTTATAGCAGGACCAAGTATCATCCCTGATAGATTTTTTGCCCCGAATGGCCTCCTTTCCTTAAGAATTGAGCTCACAACACTGGATTTAGCAAGCCAATGCACAAACCACTGAGCTATCCCTCCTAGCCCAATCATATACCTGGGCTGTGTCTACACTGGACCCCTTTTCCAGAAAAGGGATGCAGATGAGACAAGTCGGAATTGCAAATGCAGTGGGGATTTAAATTTTCCCCGCTTCATTTGTATAAACATGGCTGCCGCTTTTTTCCGGCTCGGGGCTTTGCCGGAAAAAAGCGCCAGTCTAGACGGGGATCTTTCAGAAAATAAAGCCTTTTCCGAAAGGTCCTTTACTCCTGCTTTTAAGTAGGAATAAGGGATCTTTCGGAAAAGGCTTTATTTTCCGAAAGATCCCCGTCTAGACTGGTGCTTTTTTCTGGCAAAGCCCCGAGCCGGAAAAATGCAGCAGCCATGTTTATACAAATGAAGTGGGGGATATTTAAATCCCGACTGCATTTGCATTTCCAGAAAAGGGGTCCAGTGTAGACACAGCCCTGGAGTTTCCATACTTCAGAATTCGGAGTGAGTCCTGTATTACACTATGGACAACCACACAATGAGATTGATTTACTTATTTTTTTTCCTATACCTCATCTGACAAATTTACTATAAAAAACACCTTATAAGGGGTTGGGAAGGAATTTCCCTCAGGTCAGACTGGCCTTATTAGGGCCCCAGTAGCAGCTGGGAAGCCACCAACAAATTCCCCATGGCTAAAACTGTGGCATGAGGCCCATGTTAGCTGGTGGCCCCATTGGGGGCTGAGATGGGCTGGGGCATCCGACCAGGAGGAAGGGTGCAGGAGCTGGTGGTGACCTTTGGGAATCTCACCTTTCTCTGAAATATGCGGATGCGGGTCACTTGCAAGAATTATCTGGATATATCTCACTTTCTCATTTCCCTGCCATTGCAGGACATTAAGCATTGGTCCCTCCAGTTCTCCGCTTGTAAAATATAATAATCTAGTCTCCTGTTGGCTGTAATACTTAGCTCTAATTTTTATTTTTGTTTACTGTGTGCATTTTGGGTAGTGTTGTGGCACATGATTTACAGAATGTCCGAGTAGGTGATCTGGTAGTCTCATGTGGCCTGGGAAAGCAGGAGCTGCCTACTTTCATGAGCTGGAAATAAACAGCAAGAGCACAAGAGATTTCAGATTAGATAATTTAATCCCAGTGCTTCTTTTTAGGAGATTGGAATCAGTGCATTGTGCGGTGAGATAAGCCCAGGGGAAAGGAAACTGCATGGATTGGGTCATGAACTCTATGCTAAAATTGGAAAAATAAACTTTAGGTTTTCCCCATGAGATAAAGTGTTTACACAGATCAATCAGCCATCATGTATATCTTCTAGGGCGTGAACTACTCTGAATCAGTTACTGTTCACTAAAGAGTTTGCTAAGGCATAATAAATCCTATAGTTATATGATTTGTAGGCACTTAATTTAGTTAATGTCTCCTGTTTCTTTTTTAAGTACATTTTTAAATACTTCTTCAAAGTTCAAGCTCAGGAGGCAAAATAAAAAGGGCCAGAAAAATCTGTGTTGTGTTAAAATTCTGAAGTGCTCCAGTTCACATGTGCAAACCCCTCTATTTGGTCCGTTCTTATTTTAACTGTAAAGAGATGAGTTCTCTTCTCCGATAACTGTTAAAGCAGTGCGCGCACTGGCTGTCCAGAAGCTTAAACAAAAGCGTATGATTGGTAGGTGACTGCAGAGATAAACAGTTATCCACGGTAGTTTTACAAAATTTAAACTAGTGGTCACCAACCAGTAGGTCGGGAGCTATTGTTCGATCTTGGAGCCTCTGACAGGTGATCCTGACTGGTTTGACCAACAGGCTATTAAGTGCCGGCACTTCACCTGCCCCTTCCTGAACTGCTGCACATCTCCTGCCCTTTGCCTTGGAGCTGACCCGCCACCCCCACCCCAGGCCTCCTGCTTTATTTGCAGGGCACGGGAGGGAGGGAAAGGGTGCTGATGTCAAGGTACCTTCTCTCCCATTTGGTATCCTATCTCCACAGAGCAGAGAGGGGGCACAACAGGACTTGGGATGGAGTTTGCTGGCTGCATTTTGGGAGAGGTGCAGGGCTAGGACAGGGTGAGCCTGCCTTACCTGAGGTCAGCAGTGCCCAGCTGGAGCCCACATCCCAAACTCCTACCCCAGTCATGAACCCCCTCCTTCACCCTAACCCCTGCCCCAGCCCTGAGCACCCCTGCAGCCAGACATCCTCCCAGAGCCTGCATCTAGAACCCCCTTCTACTTCCCAACTGCTTGCCACAAACCCCTCTCACACACCAAATCCCTTAATCCTCTCACACACCAAATCCCTTAATCCAAGACCAGAGCCTGCACCCCAACCCTCTGCCCCAGCCTGATGAAAGTGAGAGGATGGGGGAAGGAGGGAGGACAGAGTGAGCAGGGGCGGGGCCTCGGAGAAGGGGCACAAAGGAGGCAGGGTAAGGGTATTTGGGTTTGAGGTAGATCTTGAATTGCACTTCAATTCAGAAAGTGATCTTGTGCTTAAAAAGGTTGGAGACCCCTGATTTAAACAGAAGTGTAACACAGCCATTTAGCTAACAATTTTAATAGGAGATACATTTCATACTGAACATTGCCATTGTCCATCTTTTTTGAATCACTTCCTACCCACATCACTTTTCTACTCTTCCATAATCCACCATTCCTTTTGGCTAAATATCTACTGGGGCTTTTCTTTTCATTTCTTATTACATTTCAGAAATGCAATGGAGGCCAAATATGTCTTTCATAGTTACACTATAAAACAGTTATTATCTGCAAATAATTTTCTTTCAGCTGTTAAAAGCAGTCACACTATATGTGTGTTGTTTTAACAAATATTTTGGACTACCCTTAGATGCTTCTTAACAAACTTTAACACCAACCTTGTCTCGAAGATCTTCAATAGTTTTGTAATATAAGCTGTAGTCATGGGCTGGCCCTGGTCCTTGTTTCTGGTACCAGTCTCGGATTTTAATTTCTAGGTCAGAATTTGCCTCCTCCAGAGCACGTACTTTGTCGAGGTAGGATGCCAGACGGTCATTCAGGTTCTGCATAGTTGTCTTTTCGTTTCCAGAAAGGAGGCCATCGCCACCACCAAAGCCACCACTAAAGCTACTGTATGACCCCCCATCATATCCAGCACCCAAGCCACCTCCGAACCCAGAAGAGACAAATCGAGCAGTAGAGACAGAGATATCCCTGCCACCAGATCCCCCATGGACACTCGGAGTCCCGAAGAAACCAACAGCTCGTCTGGCTGAGGGACCACTAAAATTACCTAAGCCCGAAGAGGTTATTTGCTTCAAGCTGTAAGTGGACATGCTGAGTAAATATCAAGAATCCTACTCTAAGCACAATTCACACAGTTTGTACTCTGGAGGTAGGAGTGAAAGACTCTCACTCCGACCCTGCGTCTTTTATGCTTGTGACAATGGGAGTTGTCCATAGAACATGATATGTAAGCACTGTGGAATTCATCAGCCCTAAGCTTTTTGCCAGCATTGAAATTCTTCTTATTGGTCAGTTGACATGAAGTGGGCTGTGTCTCTTATCCAAATACTTTCACACATACCAGATTTCTTTTTTTCCCTCCCCTCTCTTCCTCTTCAGACAAAAGGTGTGTGTCTTTCGGCTCAAAGAGACTTTTGTGACTCTACAGTGATAGTTTACTTCTACGGAAACAAAAGACCTTTAAGCACACACTCTTCAGCAAGGTACAATGCCTCCTTTGTGGCACTTTTGTGAAGACTCCCACAAGGTAACTGAAGGTGTACAATGAACAGTAATGCACTTAGTGGCTGTTAGGCTGCTCATAGAACCTTGTATAAAGGGAGCCCAGATGACAAACTGCACTGCAAGGAGTGAGCTTTGGAAAAATAGATTCCCACACTTACCCGCCTTTTTTGTTACTTCTCCTGTAAATTCCGTCTTTGGATAAAAAAAAACGTTTGAAGCACAAGCTCTTTGCTCTCAGTTCCTTCTGGGAGGACAACTGGACAAAGGGTTTGATTGTGGAAATGGCTGACATGAAAATATCTGTTTCTTTTCTAAATATGGCAAGTCTCTTTCAGTGGCCACGGTTTGATTTATTTTCCTAGCCTTAATTCATAGAATTACAGGACTGGAAGGAGCCTCAAGAGGTTAGTAGTCTGTTCCCAGCACTCATGGCACAATTAAATATTACCCTAGCCTAGATCATCCCTGACAGCAGTTTGTCTAACCTGCTCTTTAAAATGAGGGGAGAGGGAGAGCTCAGTGGTTTATGCATTAGTCTGCTAAAGCAAGAGTTGTGCGTTCTAATCCTCAAGGGGCCCTTTAGGGACCTGGGGAAACCTGTCAGGGATGGTACTTGGTCCTCCTGTGAGGGCAGGGGGCTGGACTCAATGACCTCTCAAGGTTCCTTCCAGCTCTATGAGCAAAGTATATCTCCAATGATGGAGATTCCACATCCTTCCTTGGCAATTTATTCTAGGGCTTCGCCACCCTGACAGGGAGCTCTTCCTATTATTTTTCAGATAATCCATGGGTTCCCAAACTGGGGGGCATGTCCCCCCTGAGGGGACATGATGAAATTCCAGGGGGGGGTGGGCATGAGGCAAACCAGCTCTCCCTCCCACAAAAAAAATGTTGCTGCTATTTTTGTTTTTCAGCCTGTCAGTTCTCTCTTTTTTTTTAGCTTAACCAGTTTTGCTGCTATTGGGGGGGGGGGGGGCATGATGGTTTCTCAAAAATCAAAAAGGGGGCGTGATGTCAAAACGTTTGGGAACCACTGCTTTAAACCGTCACTGTCTGAGCATTTCTTGTGTGAGCCGATCAATTGATCATAAACTCATGTGTCACTTTGCAAAGGGCAAAACTGGCAGGAGAACAGCAGCAGGTGGAGCAGTATCCTTTGACATTAATGAAATCGGTATTTCTAAAATGTGCGAAAATCCTTTATTATCCAAGAATTGGACAGAAAAGTCTTGCTGTTGGTGCTTCTAGCATATCTACAGGCCTCCCTATCAGCTGGGATTTTGCTTCTTTTTCTTCTGTTGCTTCCCCTCAGCCCCATCCAGAAAATGTTACTTAGAGAATGACAGGAGCAAGTGCACTAGCGTTTTGCATTGCTGTGGATCAAGGCCTCAACCGTGATCAGTCCCTACTGGGAACTACCTGGATCAGGGCCACAACCCTCTTCCCAGCCTTTCCTGCCCCAGCACTCAGCTCCTGCCCCTCCCTCCCAGCACTTTCTGCCTGCCTTGGATTGAGTGGCATGCAGGAGGCACTTGGGAGGAAGGGGGAAAGTGTGGGCAGGAAGAGGTGAAGGAGGTCTGAGAAGAGACAGGCAGGTGTGGGAGGGTGGAATTGTTGGGGTGAGGGTGGGGCCTGCAGTGGAGCAGGTGTTGAACACCCCAAGGCAACTTAGAAAGATGTCCCCTGTGCACTTTGGGTACAATCCGTACAATACAAAAATAAGAACACGAGAGAGAAACCAAACAAAATACCCACTCCAACTCAGTGCCTGTGGATGATTCTCACAGACATAGTGAAACGCAGCAGGTGTTTAAAAGTGTGCAGCAAAATTATACACTGCTTGTCCAGTTTAATAGTACCGGCAGTTCTGCACGCTATTTCTTCGCCAAGTTTCATTGGGACTCAGATTCGAGAGGACAGAAATTTGAATGAACAGATCTATAGATTGTAGCTAAAGCTACAGTCTAATTCAACAAAGGCTTGTATGCTAGCTGGGCTTGTTTTCTTCCTTCTTGCTTGTTTTTATAAGTCTTTTTCAAACATGTCACAAGATCAATCACTGGCATTGTTGTTTTGAAGGCTTGTGATTTACGCTTATATTTAAAAAAACCGAAAAAACAAGGAGTCCTGTGGCACCTTAGAGACTAACAGATTTATTAGAGTATAAGCTTTCATGGGTAAATTTCACTTCATCAGATGAAATAAGGTAGAAGTTACAGAAGCAGGAGTATATATAAGGAAAAAGTTACTTGTGTTAACAAAGCTTATCAAGTCAGGGAGAAGTGGGTCATTCACAGCATTTGGTGTGGAGATGTGAATATCCAGATGGGGAAATTGCTTTTGTAATACCTTAACCAGTTTTACTATTTCTATTTCGTAACGGATCTAAGCCATTGTTAGGACTCCTTTTGTTCATAATATACATTAAAAACTTCGTATTGGTCCTGGGTCTATCAAACATGGATATTTCCTTAATGTCTTTAGCTTCACTCATCAATTTTCTATACTTCATACCTTCTAGTTTATATTGATTGCTATTTTCCCTTTTTCCATTTGCTATACAGTGGAAGCTTTGTTATCCAGCACTCTGTTAACCAGAAAACTTCGTTAACCGGCATTGCTCCCAGTCACAATACTGTCACATCTTCAGGCGCACAGGCATGGCTTGGTTTACCATGACTGGCTTAACAATTTTTTACGTAAGAAGTACTAATCATCTTTAACTCAAAATAGAAATGTGAGATCATCTGCCTCCCACTACAAAACTACCAATATTAAACACTTGAGTTTTACTATTATTGTCCATTGGTTTTTCCTAGGTTGATGGGACCCTCAGATAACCAGAATTTTTGGATAACCAGAATGCCCTAATCCCCGAGAGTGCCGGATAACACAGATTTTACTGTATATTGCTTTTTCATTTCTAATTGCTGCTTTCATTTTGCCAGTAAGCCAATAGTGATTTAATGATGATACATAAAGAGCAAATACCTGTACATTAGATGGCATAATTACATAGAGTTGATAGTGATATGGTCACTGAGCAGTATTTCCCAAAAGTGGGTCCCAGCCCAGCTGTGGGAAACCTGTAGATGTGTTACCATATCTAGGGCTTGATTAACCTTGGCCTGGGCAAATATACACTTCTTCCAGCATGGAGGAGAAACATGGTGGGATAGGGTAAGTTGTGGTGCAAATCCATCTGGCACTTCCCTCCCAGCAGCAGCTCCAGTTCTGCATGGCTGGGCCTGGTTTTCTGCTCCGTGTGTGCCTACCTGGCTCATGTTACAGCACCAAACTTGAGTGAGTCTGTGATCCTGTGCATCATGTCACCATGCTCGGACTGAGGAGCCGTGACCAGCCCCATGGGATAGAACAGTGTTTCCCAACCAGGGTTTTGCGGAACCCTGGGGTTCCACAGACCATCGTCAGGGGTTCCGTGAGAAACCGTGGAATAAATAAATACACTTTTTTTTCTTACAATGTAAGCTGACATATATATATAACGGCTCTTGACAAATACATTTTCTTGACAATAATTTAGTAGTAATTGAATTGAGCTCCCTGCTGTCAACTTTTTCTAGCCAAGCAAACGTTTTCATAGGAAGGGGTTCCTCGGGATATGAAAAATTATTTTAGGGGTTCCTCCATGAGAAAAAGGTTGGGAATCACTGGGATAGAAGGTACCTCAGAACCTCAACTCTCATGGCCTCCTCTCCACACTGGGCCAGGATTATAGTTGTGGTACCGGAGTAGAAAGTACATATATGTAATGGTGGGTTGTAACCAAAGACAATTAGCAGTTGATGTGCTGCCTTAGTTAAAGTTGTGAATCACACCTCTAGAAGCAGCACGGTTGGATTCCTTTCTCTCAATATGGGCTACTGTGTTGAAATAGCTCTCAAAAGATTGTGGTATAAATATAGAGCCTTTAGGAAGAAACACTGGTGACAGTTTTGCCTACAAAAGATCTGAGTCCTCCTCAGCCTAGGACAGGAAAAACCTGCCCAACAGGATCCAAGTGTGTCTGAATGAACAGCGAGGGAAATCCATTTGTGGCTACAGCAGTTTTATTGTGCTATATGGTGTTGTGAGTGCTAAGGTATACAGTATGTCTACACTGCAGATTTTTTTTGGCAAAACGGCCATTTTTCCGAAAAAACTTCACTTACGTCCACACTGCAATCACGTTCTTTTGGAAAAAAAAAATTAAAAGAACAGAGGGGTTTTTCCAACATTGGTAAACCTCTTTCTACAAGGAAGAAGCCTTTTTCCGAAAGAGCTCTTTTGGAAAAAGGAGTGTGAGGACGGGGAAGAGGGAGTTCTTTCGAAAGAAGAGGAAAGACGAAAAAGCACAGGTGCCCTGGTCGCTGCTCAGCCTATAGCAATCACAGCTTAAATATGAGAAAGCGTCCATTCAGCGTGGTCCATGGGTGCTATGTTTTGAAAAAGCAGATTGCTTTTTTGATGCACATGGGCATTGTGGACACTCTCTTTCAGAAGTTTTTTTGGAAGATCTCTTCCAGAAAAGATTCTTCTTAAAGAAGCCTGCAGTCTAGACCAGTGGTTCCCAAGCTTTTCGGCATCACGCCCCCTTTTTGATTTTCGAGAAACCCTCATGCCTCCCCCTCCCAAAAAAATAGCAGCAAAACTTGGCATGGGATTGATGAGGGTGTGCGCGCCTGGGTCATCTTACGCCCTCTCCCCCCCCCCCCCAGAATTTCTTCATGCTCCCCCAGGGGGACACGCCCTCCAGTTTGGGAACCTATGGTTTAGACATAGCCTTAGGGTGTGTCTAGACTACATGCCTCCTTCGACGGAGGCATGTAGATTAGCCAGATCGGAAGAGGGAAATGAAGCCGCGATTAAAATAATCGCGGCTTCATTTAAATTTAAATGGCTGCCCCGATCTGCCGATCAGCTGTTTGTCGGCAGATCGGGGCAGTCTGGACGCGACGCGCCGACAAAGAAGCCTTTCTTCATCGGCACAGGTAAGCCTCGTGAAACCAGGTTTACCTGTGCCGATTAAGAAAGGCTTCTTTGTCGGCGCGTCGCGTCCAGACTGCCCCGATCTGCCGACAAACAGCTGATCGGCAGATCGGGGCAGCCATTTAAATTTAAATGAAGCCGCGATTATTTTAATCGCGGCTTCATTTCCCTCTTCCGATCTGGCTAATCTACATGCCTCCGTCGAAGGAGGCATGTAGTCTAGACACACCCTTAGAGAATAAAGTGGCATCAAAGAAAAGTTAGGTCTGTCATTGCCAAATAATAATGCTTCATAAGGCAGTTGCATCAGCTCTCTGCCGTTTCCACCTACATGTTCCTTGGAAAAACAGGGTCGCCATGTCACTCTGCATTCCCTATCATGCCAGACACTGCATCCTTAGGAGAAATCGGGCTGGTGACAAATAACACCTTCCATAATTTTAGGATTTAAATTATAAAATCTTTGAAATATGATGAGAATATCAAGGTGCTGTAACCAGAGAAACCATAGGATCTTGTTGTAATTTCTGTCTCCTGTCTCTGTAGTCCATTAAGGCTAGATTATCTTACTTGTTAAATCCACTTTTGATTAATTACATACAAATATAAAAATGAAATGGTCATACTGGGTCAGACCAAGGGTCCATCTAGCCCAGTATCTTGTTTCTGATAGCAGCCAATGCCAGGTGCTTCACAGGGAATGAACGGATTAGGTAATCATCTAATAATTCCCAGCTTCTAGCAAACAGTGGCTAGGAACACGTCAGAGCAAGGTTTTGCATGACTGTCGATGTGGTGCAAAGTGAACCATATGCAATGTTTGGAACCAGGCTCACCTTTGCCATCTTTAGATTTTAAATGATTGGGAGTGGGCATTGTCTTTTACCTGACTGTACAGCAAAATACATATTTGTGGTGCAGTATAAAAATTATCATATCAACAACATCATCAAGGTCACATGCTCTGGCAGCCCTCCTGAATTCTTGATTCTCTGAAAGCTCATCAGATACAGACATTAATTGCCCAGATAAAACAACAGACAAATATTAATGGTGTACTGTGCTAAGGTTAGATATGGCTCAGGTTATACGCACTAACTATCGCATTATGGCTACATTACAGCTTATGCCACTGCAGCAAAATACCAACATTTTCCAGTAGAGATTGCATCCAATTCTAGGGCCCCCATTACAGAAAGGATGTGGACGCATTGGAGAAAGTCCAGTGGAGGGCAACAAAAATAATTAGGGAGCTGGAGCACATGACTTACGAGGAAAGGTTGAGGAATTTGGGCTGGTTTAGTCTACTAAAGAGAAGAGTGAGGAGGGATTTGACAGCAGCCTTTCACTAACTGAAGGGGAGTTCCAAAAAGGATGGAGAGAGGCTGTGGAAATGGCAGAATGAGGAGCAATGGTCTCAAATTGCAGTGGGGGAAGTCTAGGTTGGATATGAGGAAAAATTATTTCCCCAGGAGTGGGGTAAGGCACTGGGATGGGTTCCCTAGGGAGGGGGCGGAATCTCCATCCCTAGAGGTTTTTAAGACCTGGCTTGACAAAGCGCTAGCTGAGAAGCTGCCAGACTGTGACCTGCTGAGGTCTCTTCCAGCCTTAGGATTCTATGCACCTTTACTGTGATCATGCTTAACTCCTGGGTGCCTCAGGGAGAGTAGATTCTAGTTAGGCTATGAGATTTTATGTGTACGTGTCTCTTTTACTATGATGGCTGCATGAATTCACTCTTTCCAGCACTCCCTAAACCTGGCAGTGCTCACAGATGCAGCTGAGTTGCTTCAGTTGATATAATGGAAAAATGCTTCCTGTGCCTGAGCTTTTGCTACTTCCCCTCACAAAAATGAAAGAGGTCAGAAAGTAGGTGTGTAAAATGTTAACTCATTAATCAGTAAGCATTAGGCTTGCCAGTTACCTGACCATAGCCATTAACCTCTGGCTGGACCCCGGGCCTAGCCATGCTGGGTGGACTCTGGCTCTGGCCATGCCACACTGGTTGTGGCCTGGCCAGATCCAACCCACACCATGCTAGCTGGACCCTGGTCTCACCAGAGAAACCCCAGTCCTGGCCATGCTGCACTGGAGGGACCCAGAACCAGGAGGGCCAATAGACTTGTGAGGGGGGGGAGAGATGGAGAGGGTGGTTCTGTGCTCCCAGAAAGGGCAAACCTTCAGCTCTGCCCAGAGCACCCTGTACAAACCCCTTCTGCAGGACTCCCTCAGAGCCACCCAGAGTGTGCCATGTGGAACTCCAGCAGGAAAAGCAAAGGGCCACTGGCAGCTGGTTACTTCTGGCAGCAGGCAGTGCCCCGCTCCTCCTCCCAACCCATCCACCGTGGTTCTGGAGACCCATTATACTCCTCTGGATTCCAGAGATAAGGAATCATCACCTTAGGAGGAGGAGAAGCCTTGTATCCCCAAGGCGAGGAGGTCTGCAGCCACCACTCCCAGGAGGAAATGCAGGGCATTAGTGGTTGGAGACTCTTTTCTCAAGGGGATGGAGGCACCCATCTGTCACCCTGACATATCGTCCCGGGAAGTAAGCTGCCTGCTAGGGGCCCGTATCCAAGTTGTTATAGAGGGACTGTTGAAGATCTCGTGACCCTCTGACTACTACCCCATGCTACACGTCCATGTAGGCACTAATGATACTGCAAGGTGTGATCTTGAGCAGATGAAAAGTGACTCCCAGGCTCTGAGAGCACAGGTGAGGGAGTATGGGTCATAGGTAGTGTTCTGGTTAATCCTTCAGTGGCTGAGGCAGAATGGAGGTGAATGCCTGTCTGAGAAGATGGTGTTGCCAGGAGTGTTTTGGCTTCCTTGGCCATGGGATGCTGTTCCAGGAAGAAATACTGCTAGGCGGGGATGGGTTCCACCTATTGAGGAAGGGGAAGAGAGTATTTGGATACAGACTAGCTAATCCCATGAGGAGGACTTTCAACTAAGTTCAGTGGAGGGAGGTGCCCAAAGCCCACAGGTAAGTGAAAAATATGGAGATCATGGAGGGGCATATGGGCTGTAAGAGCAGGCATAAAGGAGAGATAAGGCAGAATCGGGGGAGCAAAATCAAATCAGTATCTTAGCTTTCTGTATAGGAATGCAAGAAGAGCATTTCCAGCAGCTCTAGAGAAGTTATTGTTCCCCTTTATTTGGCATTGGTGAGGCCACATCTGGAGTATTGCCTCCAGTTCTGGGGCCCCCCCTACTATAGAAAGGATGTGGATGCATTGGAGAGGATCCAGCGGAGGGCAACCAAAATGATGAGGGGGCTGAAGCACATGATCTACAAGGAGAGGCTGAGGGATTTGGGCTTATTTAGTCTGCAGAAAAGAATAGTGAGAGGGGATTTGAGAGCAGCCTTCAACTTCCTGAAGGGAGGTTCCAAAGAGGCAGGAGAGAGGCTGTTTTCAGTAGTGATGGATGGCAGAACAAGGAGCAACAGTCTCAAGTTATTGTGGAGAAGGTCTAGGTTGGATATTAGGAAAAGCTATTTCCCTAGGAGGGTGGTGAAGCACTGGGATGGGCTCCCTGGGGAGGGGATGGAATCTTCATCCCTAGAGGTTTTTAAGTCTCGGCTTGACAAAGCCCTGGCTGGGATGATTTAGTTGGGGTTGGTCCAGCCTTGAGCAGGGGGCTGGACTCGATGACGTTCTGAGGTCTCTTCCAGCCCTAGGATTCTGTGATTCCATGATTCTAAGTGTGGGGAATAAACAGGAAGAACTTGAAATACTAGCAATGAACATAACTATGGTATCATAGTCGGTATCACTTGGTGGGATAATACGTATGTTTGGTATATTGGTAAAGAAGGATACTGCTTCCTCAGGAAGGATAGGCAGGGAGAAAAGGGAGGAGGTGTTGCCTTATATATTAAAAATGTAAATACTTGGACTGAGGTTGAGATGTACATAGGAGGCAGACTTATTGAGAGTCTCTGGGTAAGGTTACAAGGTGTAAAAAACAAGGGTGATGTCCTGGTAAGGTGTCTACTAAAGACCACTTAACCAGGAAGAAGAGGTGGGTGAGGCTTTTTTTAAACAACTAACAAAATCTTCCAAAGTACAGGACTTGGTGGTCATGGTGGACTTCAGCTATTCAAGCGGCGAGGAGTCCTGTGGCACCTTATAGACTAACCCAAGTGTTGGAGCATAAGCTTTCGTGGGCAAAGACCCACTTTGTCAGATGCATGTCGTGGAAATTTCCAGAGGCAGGTACCTGCATCTGATGAAGTGGGTCTTTGCCCATGAAAGCTTATGCTCCAACACTTGGGTTAGTCTATAAGGTGCCACAGGACTCCTCGCCGCTTTTGCAGATTCAGACTAACACGGCTACCCCTCTAATACTTCAGCTATTCAGACATCTATTGGGAAAATAACACAGCAGGGCACTAATTATCAAACAAGTTCTTGGAATGTATTGGACACAATTTTTTTATTTTAAAAAGCAGGGAGGCAATTGAATTTGAAAATGGAAGGCAACGTGGGTGAAAACGATCATTAAATGATAGCGTTCATGATTCTAAGGAATGGTAGAAGGGACATCAGCAAAATACAGACAATGGATTTCAACAAGGCAGACTTTAATAAACTGAGGGAGCTAGTAGGCAAGGTCCCATGGAAACAAGACTAAGAAGAAAAACTACTGAAGAAGGTTGGCAGTTTTTCAAAGGGACATTATTAAGGGTTCAAAAGCACACTATGCCACTGCATATGGCAAAAGAAGTCCTACAAAATCTGGAAACTAGGTCAAAGTTCAAAGGATGAATATAAACAAATAACACAAATATATAGGGACTGCAAGAAGTACTGGTACCGACCAGAGCCGGCCACAGCATTCGATTTAGCAGATCTTAACTAGACTCACTAAATTGAATGTCAAAAGATCAATCTCCGGCACAACAAATTAAGATGTGGCCTAAGCCTCAGAGGTGAGGAATGGTAGACTGATTCTCTAGGTTTCAGACTCAAATTCTCCTTTGTTTTCTTCCCTTTCAATTTCTTGTTGGAAATAGCACACAGTAAAGGAGAAAGTCAGGGGCGCTTAATGAAGTGACTAGGCGTTTGGCCAATGTCTGTATAAAATGCAAACCTTAGGGCTTCTTGTCTGCATAGCGCAGCATAGCCCATCATTAATCATTCACCTTCAAATACTCAGTGTTTGCCTACTCCTTGTAGGTGCCAACAAATTCAAGGACAAGAATGTTTACGTGTCTCGAAGCATGTTCTAACACATACACACCCAACTGTTAATAAGCCGTGAAGAAACATTTTTCAAGATCACGATTTTCGAAGTGAAAAAAGATATTGTCTCATTATTTCTGCAGGATTTGAATGCATTACCTCTTCACTGGAATGAAGGACGAAGCACATAAACCGTGTCCCATAGGGCAGAGGTGGGCAAAGGGATCTCCATGGAACATATCCAGCTTGCCGGTCCACTCTAAGAGTTGTGTGCCCCTTGCCGGGCAGGTACAGGGAGCAAGAGATTTCATCCACTCCTCCTGCTCCAGGCCCTGATTGATCTGGGGGTGGACGGAGCATGTAAAGTCTTCTTCCACCGCCAGGGTTGTGGGTGCTTAGAGAGAACCACAGTTCTCTCTGGGTGGGGGAAGGGTGCAGGCAAAGACTTCACGTGCTTCCCCCAACCCCAGGCCAGTTAGGATCTGTGGGTAAGGGGGCATGGAAGTGTCTTGGCCACGCCTCTTCCGGGGTGGTTTGAGGCCACTTCAAAAACTAGTGAAGTGGCTCCCTGTCTAAAATTATTGCTCACCCCCTTCTTACGCATGGGACCATCCTTTCTCTCCTGAATTAGAAGAATTGATCAAACAAGATGTGCCATGTGCCCTAATTGGCCTGAGGGAGGGCTTGCGGCAGGGCATCCGTGGGCCGGATCTATCCACTTGGTATGCTGGAACCATCCCACGGAGACCCTTCTGCCCACCCCTGCTTAGGACACTCAGCTAAGAATTACAAGAATGACTAGACTTTTCTGCTGCACCGCGCACTTCCTGTTTGACCTTAGAATCATAGAATACTAGGATGGAAGGGACCTCAAGAGGTCATCGAGTCCAGTCCCCTGCCCTCATGGCAGGACCAAATACTGTCTAGACCATCTCTGATAGACATTTATCTAACCTACTCTTAAATAGCTCAAGAGATGGGGATTCCACAACCTCCCTGGGTAATTTATTCCAGTGTTTGACTACCCTGACAGTTAGGAACTTTTTCCTAATGCCCAACCTAAACCTCCCTTGCTGCAGTTTAAGCCCATTGCTTCTTGTTCTATCTTCAGAGGCCAAGATGAACAAGTTTTCTCCCTCCTCCTTATGACACCCTTTTAGATACCTGAAAAGGGCTATCATATCCCCCCTCGGTCTTCTCTTTTCTAAACTAAACAGACCCAATTCTTTCAGCCTTCCTTCATAGGTCATGTTCTCTAGACCTTTAATCATTCATGTTGCTCTTCTTTGGATCCTCTTTAATTTCTCCACATCTTTCTTGAAATGCGGTGCCCTGAACTGGACATAATACTCCAACTGAGGCCTAACCAGCGCAGAGTAGAGCAGAAGAATGACTTCTTGTGTCTTGCTCACAACACACCTGTTAATGCATCTCAGAATCATGTTTGCTTTTTTTGCAACAGCATCACACTGCTGACTCATATTCAGCTTGTGGTCCAATATAACCCCTAGATCCCTTTCTGCCGTACTCCTTCCTAGACAGTCGCTTCCCATTCTGTATGTGTGAAACTGATTGTTCCTTCCTAAGTGGAGCACTTTGCATTTGTCTTTATTAAACTTCATCCCGTTTACCTCAGACCATTTCTCCAATTTGTCCAGATCATTTTGAATTATGACCCTATCCTCCAGAGCACTCGCAATCCCTCCCAGCTTGGAATCATCTGCAAACTTAATAAGCGTACTTTCAATGCCAATATCTAAATCGTTGATGAAGATATTGAACAGAGCCAGTCCCAAAACAGACCCCTGTGGAACCCCACTAGTTATACCTCCCTGAGTACGGTTATCCAGCCAGTTGTGCACCCACCTTATAGAATCCCCATCTAAGTTGTATTTGCCTAGTTTATTGATAAAAAATCATGCGAGACCGTATCAAACGCCTTACTAAAGTCTAAGTATACCACATCCACTGCTTCTCCCTTATCCACAAGACTCGTTATCCTATCAAAGGCGCATTGCACTTAGCCTATCTTTGCTATAATAGCACTTGCCTATTTTACCTATTTTAATGTGGTGTGAGAAGTACATTAAAGATTGTGACGCACTCAAAACCTGTGATAATGGTGATCTTGTAAGGATCTGGAATAGATATGTGATATCTCATTAACTGCCGTGGCAGAATGCAATATAGTTTCATGCTGCGCTCTACAAGGCCAGAGCCAGAAATCGATCAGTGGTCAGTATGGACATGAATTGTGCCTAAAGATGTGGCTAGCAGAATTTTCATAGAATACTAGAGCTGGAAGGAACCTTGGGTGTGTCTAGACTACATGCCTCCTTCGACGGAGGCATGTAGATTAGCCAGATCGGAAGAGGGAAATGAAGCCGCGATTAAAATAATCGCGGCTTCATTTAAGTTTAAATGGCTGCCCCGATCTGCCGATCAGCTGTTTGTCGGCAGATCGGGGGAGTCTGGACGCGATGCCCCGACAAAGAAGCCTTTCTTCATCGACACAGGTAAGCCTGGTGTGTCGATGAAGAAAGGCTTCTTTGTCGGGGCATCGCGTCCAGACTCCCCCGATCTGCCGACAAACAGCTGATCGGCAGATCGGGGCAGCCATTTAAATTTAAATGAAGCCGCGATTATTTTAATCGCGGCTTCATTTCCCTCTTCCGATCTGGCTAATCTACATGCCTCCGTCGAAGGAGGCATGTAGTCTAGACACACCCCTTGAGAGGTCATCAAGACTAGTCCTCTGCCCTCATGGCAGGACCAAGCACCATCTAGACCAGGGCTACTCAACTTTGGAAGCCCTGGGGGCCATTATGATACTCACAGCACATGCTGAGGGCCGTAACTTCAGTGTGGTTGCATATAAATGCAAATATACATGCAAATAGCTTCTTTCACACTGACAGGCATGAATATAAAGATGAAGGCAAGACTACACCACACACAGGCCCCATTTAAGTCAGTTCTGCTGATATTAATAAAATGCAATATTTACCTGGTTTTCACCGATATGACAGCACTTTTAATGAACAGTGACAGTCCAGGAATTTAACTACTAAAACACATCTCAAAGGAAGACCATTATATTGATTACTTTTTTGTTTCGGCTCCCCTTGCGGGCCGAGTGATGGGGCCATGGGCCTGCATGTTGAGTAGCCCAGGTCTGGACCATCCCTGATAGATGTCTATCTGACTTGCTCTTAAATATCTCCAGAGATGGAGATTCCATGACCTCCCTAGGCGATTTATTCCAGTGTTTAACCACCCTGACAGTTAGGAAGTTTTTTACTAATGTCAACCCTAAACCTCCCTTTGTGCATTTTAAGCCCATTGCTTCTCGTCCTATCCTCAGCGGCCAAGGAGGAGGATTCTTTTAACAGATTTTTTTGGACCTACTTCACCAGCTCCCTTATCTGCCCTACCTTCAGCTGATGCCAGCTCCTGCCAGTACAAGGTGGTGCTATCTGCTAGGTCACTCCCTAGGCAGGGCAGAGGACTCAAACCCACATCCCCACAGACTGATGCCTTATCAATTAGACCACTGGAGAATGCTCCAGTTTTTCAAAAGCATATAAAACAGATTAAGTGCCTAACTCCCACTGAAAGTTAATGAGTGCAGGGGCTGTCTACTTAGCAGAACAAAATCCATTAGGAGTGTGTGATTTGTAAAGAGTTCTGATTTGTTGCACTCTAATGGATCAATGTAAGTCCTCTTGGTGCACTCAGAAAAGTACCTCGTTTGCATTAATGGAGCTAATGTTGTTCTAAAATAATAACAGAGAAAACAGATTAATTAAAAATCACGTGGAGAGAAAGGATCAGGTGCTATAATCTGTGAAAAATAAAGTCTTGAATTTTTCTTATACATCTTGTATAACCTGTCATCTGCTGTATAAATATTAGCACGGATGTTCGGAAGCTGAAGACTATATTTAGGAGACAAACTTCTGAAACAAACATGTTGATTTGTCCCAGAAGTCAGGTTTCAGCAAGCATCAAGAAGTAAAACCTGTTTGGAGGGGGCTGCCAGAGCCAATTGGATTAAACCTTTCCAGGGCTGCAGGGAACTCAAATATGTTTTCATGGTTCCCATGTTAATTATGGCCCTATAGTAAACGTGTTTAGAGCAGAAGCCCAAAATAAAAACAATCTGAGTATGGGAAAAGGGGTCGGTGGGGCAGTGGTTCTCTTCTACCCTCTCCTTTTTCATCATCCTCATTAGTTGCATTTCACAACTTTTTATGTCTCATTTCCGCCTGATTGCACATCCATCTGGTAAGGGACAGACCACACCCCCACTGGCTGTAGGCATTGTACCAAGGACAGGAATCTATAGTCATGTAGGAACAGAAGCACCTGCAAACTTTTCATGTCCAGAATGGTTTGGTGATGACTTTTCTGCATCTCTAAAATATTGTAGGTAGAGCTGGTAGCACTTCCTGTTATTGAAGTTGCCTGATACTTATAAAACCCATTTATAATTGCTTATTATTTTGCCAAGCCTAAGTAGTTCAACTGTTTCCAAAAATGAGGTTCAGGGACGTCATGGCCTATATTATAGCAATCATTTCTCTGAAAAGTTCTAGAGTTCTAACACTTCCATGATTTGGAGCAGGGACTTGAAATTTGGCATGGAGTGGTCTTTAACTCAATGAAGTAGAGGTCCTGTGCAAAAACGTAGTATGTGGTTATGTAATGAAAGATTATATCATCATACTTACACACAAAAGAGCTGAATTATGGTGTACATGAAGCCTGAGCGTAGAAATTTCCAAATCTTTGAGAGCTTGATTTTGCAAACTTAATAACATTCTTTTAATATATTTTGTGTGAAATATACAATCATAGAATTATACTAATGTAGGGCTGGAAAAATACTCTAAGGCTAGGGTTTTCAAAAGCACCTAAGCGTATGTCTACACTTGCCCCCTAATTCAAACTAAGGAGGCAAATGAAGCATACCGAAGTTGCTAATGAAGCGCGGGATTTAAATATCCCGTGCTTGATTAGCATATTCGCAGCCGGTCGCCATTTTAAAATGCTGGTAGCCCGAATTAAGTCGCCGCCTGTAGACACGGTAGTCCAATCCAGAACCCTTCTCTCGAATTAACTGGTACTCCTCATGTAATTAACTGGTACTCCTTGTGCAATTTGCCCCCCCACGAGAATGTCTGAAGTCTGAGGTCGGAGACAGGGAGTGCCAGGAAGGGGCTCTCGAAATTGCTTTGTCCCCAGGCACCCTGAATCCTCTGGGTGGCCCTGGTCTTTATGGTGCCACAGGACACCTAGGCTATGTCTAGATTGCAAGCCTCTTTCGAAAAAGAGCGTCTGGACTACAACCAGCACTTTCGAAAAAGCAAGCCACTTTTTTAAAAGAGAGCACCCACACAGTCTGGATGCTCTCTGTCGAAAAAGCAGAGTTTGCATGACATAGTGCCTGTTTTTCGAAAGAGCACTTTTGAAAAAAGGCATTCTTCCTCATAAAACAAGGTTTTCGCGGTTGAAAAAACTGCCACATTCTTTCGATTTACTTTAGAAAGAACGTCTAGATGCAGGTCAAGATTTTTCAAAAAAAGGACACTTTTTTTGAAAATCCCTGTTGTCAAGACACTCCCTTAGTAGTTTTTACAAGATAAGGTGTCTTCCTGAGTTGTTAACTGTAGCTGAAGCTTGGATATATATGGGAGACTCTGGAGAGATTATCTACTCTACAGTTCCTTAATAGTTTTTAATAAATTTATGTTCTAATCTGGAACCCTAAAATCAGCCCTCTGTTTAGCAAATAACATCAGTTGTCTTTTGTGCTGCTTCCCCCAATTCCCGCTGTCTGGAAACCCTTAAAAAGTGTGGACAGAATGAGGACAGAACCATGCTATTATGGAATCAAATACAAATGCAGATTTTTGGTTCGGTGTCAGATTTCCTTCCCCCTGAAGGTAATTTTGGCTGTATTCGTTTTAGTTTTCGCTCTGTGTGAGATTATTATGAGCTTTAGGGACCCCCATCACGCTAGTAGATTTGTGTCTGGGGGAGTAAAAGGCAGAATAAAACTTCAATTTATGGGATAGGCTTTCTGTCATTAGGCTGTGGGATAGGTTTGACCCGAGATCATAAATATAAGCAGGGCTCGCTGAACTGCGCAGATCGTTCTGTGCACGTGCAGATCGCCCGAACCTGGCTCTTCTAGGTTGCAATCTACTCGCCACAGGCATTATTTGTCGAGTCCTGAATATAAGAACAAATAGATTTACATGATTTGTAGTGCCTCTAATGCATCCTTGTGTTAGTTTAGCCAGGGCAATTCACTCCACAAGTCAAAAGATATTCCCTGCAGTCAGACTCGCTTCTCTACATCTTTGTGTAGGTTAATAGATAATAGTCTCTTGGAGTTAATTACAGAGTGCATACACTTCTCTCTAGGCACTTTTAAACAAGTCAGTTGGCATATATAAATAAAGACTTCAAAGTTCTTCTGCCTGCCCCTTTTTAAAAAAGGAGTAATCTTCTAGATTGCAGAGAAATGTTAAAATGATTAGAAGTCGTCTTCTGCAGACCTGAAATTGCCTATTCAGTGCACCAGTCATAAAGAAGTGTTGTCTCTTAGGATTTGTTTGACGGACAAATTTCAAGACGTTTACAAGCTTGTTTGGATTTCTACTCAAAATGGTAAATGCTTATCTTGAAATGTAACCAACAATTTTCATCTAGATACAGGGATAAAATGGTGATAGAAGTGTAGCCGTGTTCGTCTGGTGTAGCTGAAACAAAAAACAGGATTATGTAGCACTTTAAAGACTAACAAGATGGTTTATTAGGTGATGAGCTTTCGTGGGCCAGATCTGAGGAAGTGGGTCTGGCCCACGAAAGCTCGTCACCTAATAAACCATCTTGTTAGACTTTAAAGTGCTACATAGTCCTGTTTTTTGTTTCAGGGATAAAATGGATTCTCATATAAGAATTCTTCTATTGCCTGAGTTTGACTATATTATTATGTTTATTATTTCAATTAGTCTATTACATATTTGAGAGCGTTTGTCTGTCTGTCTGTGTGTTTGTCTGTTCAAGAACTCCTCCTAAATGTATCATAGAATCATAGAACTGGAAGGGACCTCAAGAGGTCATCGAACCCAGTCCCCTGTCCTCATGGCAGGAAGAAGCACTGTCTAAATCATCCCTGACAGGTGTCTGTCTAACCCAGGGATGGGCAATAATTTTTGATGGGGGCCACTCCAAGATTTTGGAAAGTGGCCGAGGGCCACACTCTTCCATGATATTAATGGAGGAGATGCGGGGGGCTGGGATGGAGGTTGGTAGCAGAGGGGAGCTTGTGGTAAGGGATTGGGGTGCAGGAGGGAGACTGGAGTCTGGGAGGAAGTTTGGATAGAGGCAGTTGTGACCTAGGGCAGGGGACTGGAAAGCAAGGGCTTGGGATATGACCTACGGTAGGTGGGGATTGTGATCTGGGGCAGGATGTTGGAGTGCCTGATCTGGGAGGGAGTATGGGTGCACGAGGGGGACAGAGGGCTTAGGTATGCTGAATGGGGGAGCAGAGGGTTGGGGCAGGGAGGGACTGGAGTGCCTGAGGCAGCCTGTGGCCTGAAGACCTACCAGCCTGCCTGCCTCACAGAGCTTAAAACATTTCCCAGACAGCCAGCCTGCCTGCTTGCCTGGCCATGTGCTTCAGTGAATAACTGAGCGGAGAAGAGGGGGCGTGGTTCTTCTTGGCTGCCTGTTATTCAAACAAGCAGCTCCCATTGGCTGGTTTCTATCCCCAGATTGTGCTGGAGGTGAGGTGGCTCCTGGATCTTCCCCCCTTCCCTCCAGTTTTGAAACAGAAATGGAGCCTGGCAGTTGCATTTTTGCATGGTGCATGGGACTGTGAGACATGCAGGGGATTCTGCCTGGGACTCACCACTGCCTCCACAGGCCAGATTCAGTGGCTTGGTGGGCCAGATCCATCCCACAGGACGTATTTTGCCCAGGCCTGGTCTAACTTACTCTTAGATATCTCCAGTGATGGAGATTCCACAATACCCCTAGGCAATTTATTCCAGTGCTTAACCACCCTGACAGGTAGGAAGCTTTTCTTAATGTCCAACCTAAACCTCCCTTGCTGCAATTTAAGCCCCTTGCTTCTTGTCCTATCCTCATGGGTCAAGGAGAACAATTTTTCTCCCTCCTCCTTTTCTCCCTCCTCCCTCTCCCTATCTAACTTTTAGATAGTTGAAAATCGCTATCATGTCCTCTCTTAAGATAGTTCTAGACTACAACATTTTTGCGGAAAAAGCTACGCAAAATGCACTCTGTATTTTGCATAGCTTTTTCCGCTTTTTTTTTTTTTTTTGGAAGAGGCTTTTCCACCATTTGGCCCCATCTAGATGGGGTCAAATGGCAGAAAAGCCTCCTCTTTCAGTGGAGCCCTTGTGCCTGCTTTCATTGGATGCAGAGGGCTAGACATAGCCTCAGTCTTCTCTTTTCTAAACTAAACAATCCCAGTTCTTTCAGTTTTCCCTCATAGGTCATGTTTTAGACTCATAGACTCATGGGGTATATCAACACTAGCCCCCTAGTTCGAACTAGGGAGGCTAATGTAGGCATTCGAAGTTGCAAATGAAGCCCGGGATTTAAATATCCCGGGTTTCATTTGCATCTTCCCGGCCGCTGCCATTTTTAAAAGTCCCTTAGCCCGAACTCCGTGCCCGTGGCTACACGCGGCAAGAAGTAGGTAGTTCGAATTAGGATCTCTAATTCAAACTACCAGTACACCTCATTGCACGAGGAGTAACGGTAGTTCGAATTAGAGATCATAATTCGAACTACCTACTCCGTGCTGCATGTAGCTGCGGGCACGGAGTTTGGACTAATGGACTTTTAAAAATGGCGGCGGCCGGGAAGATGCAAATGAAGCCCGGGATATTTATATCCCGGGCTTCATTTGCAACTTCAAATGCCTACATTAGCCTCCCTAGTTTGAACTGGGGGGCTAATGTAGACATACCCATAGACTTTAAGGTCAGAAGGGACCATTATGATCATCTAGTCTGACCCCCTGCACAATGCAGGCCACAGAATCTCAACCACCACTCCTGGAATAATCCTCTCACCTATATCTCAGATATTGAAGTCCTCCAATGATGGTTTAAAGACCCCAAGATGCAGAGAATCCTACAGCAAGTGACCCATGCCCCATGCTACAGGGGAAGGCGAAAAACCTCCAGGGCCTCTGTTTTCTAGATCTTTAATCATTTTTGTTGCTCTTCTCTGGACTGTCTCCACATCTTTCTTGAAATGCGGTGCCCAGAACTGGACACAACACTCCAACTGAGGCCTAATCAGCGTAGAGTAGAGCAGAAGAATGTCTTGCTCACCACACGCCTGTTAAGGCATCCCAGAATCATGTTTGCTTTTTTTGCAACAGTGTCACACTATTGACTCATGTTTAATTTGTCATCCCTAAATCTCTTTCTACACTATGCCTTCCTGGACACTCGCTTCCCATTCTGTATGTGTGAAACTGATTTTTTGATTTTTAGATCATATAAGATCTCCTGGCTGATCCAAAGTGGTCTCCTGCCATACTTTTTATTTTTCCTATGTAGTGGAATAGCTTGCTTGTGGGCCTTTAATAATGTCCCTTTAAAGACTGGCCAACTCTCTTCAGTTGTTTTTCCTCTTAGTCTTGCTTCCCATGGGACCTTACCCACCAACTCTCTGAGTAAGATGTCAGAGCTAGGACCATCAAATTCGGAATGCAGCTTCTTCTTATCATAACTTAAATCAAAGTAAGCGTGTGGTTGTGCCAGGAAATTGGGATGGGCCTAGACTGGGATTGCTTCTCATAAAACAATACAGAAGAGACAGAATCACCAGGCAGGTGAAAGAGCTGGCAGGAGGCCCACCTCCTGTCTCCCATCTGGGACTGCCCCAGTCCAGAGCCTCTTACCACCTAGGCACCCTTTAGTGAAGGCAGGGAGGCTAAAACGACCCCCCATGATTCATACAGGAACATTGCAGGATGTTCCCCTTCATCAGGGAGCAAGGGGAAAGGGCAAACTTTACTGCATTTCTCACTCTGGCTGAGAAGCAGAGGGGCTGACAAATCTGAACCTGGCACATGTTCTGGCTGTGCCTGCTGGAGCTGCAGCAGCCATGGAGAGGTGCTTCTCACCTGGTCCTAAGGTGCTGCAGTGAGAGAGGGCTGGGGTAGTCTCTCCCTGGGGCCGTCTGCAAACTGAACCGCTCATCCCCAGCCCTACCCCAGAGCAATGATTTAAATGAAGCATGGACACTGTCATTTTATTTTCCAAAAGGCAAAAATTAATTGAGTTAAGGACCCTAGAAACACTGGGAAAGCTTCTAGTCTATCTAGATAGATCTTTTAGAGAGTGGCTGTCTCTCTGTGAGCCTGTCTGTCTTTGAGTCCATTTGTTCAAGAACTCCTAAACAGTAAAAACTAGGGCCACCAAATTTAATACGCAGCTACCTCTTATCCTAACTTAAAGCAAAGTCAGGGTTTGGTTGTGCCAGGAAAATGAGAAGTGCTGGGAATGGAACTGTTTTCCATAACATGGAAAGGGAGGGAACAGAGAGGAGTGACGCAATACTCAGAGTGGCCACTGGGGGCAGTGAGCTCAGGGGAGAGCTATACTGCAGAGTGACCACTAGGGGCAGCCACACCACCAAGAGAGTGGACAGATGGAGATGAAGCTTGCCATCTTACCTGCTACCAGACCGAGTAAGTGGCCCCCTACTCTAAATCCTTTCTTCCAACTGGATGGGACCCCCTGTTCTGAGCCCTTCCTCACTCTCCCTCTTGCACCCACACACACATCCCCAGTTCCCTGCCCTGAACCGCTTCTCCTCCAGCATCCTGCCATCCCCTGACTCCTGCACTCCCCACACACTGCCAGCCCCCTGCTCTAAGGACCCCAGCAACATTGGGTAAGTCTTCTAATGCAATACATATTTTAGTACTACATGAGCAGCTTTCTGTGCAATATTTTGTTTCTAGTGTTTCTTGTCAAAAGTCACAGACATCTTTTGTAAGTAACTAAGTTGTTTGGAAGGGGGAAGAGTTGCCTCAAAAAAGGCTTCTCTGGAATTGTGTGAAATTAGACCAGGATCCAATGTTATTCAGACCAACTCACAATTGTCTAGTCATATATTTGGAAATGCAAACAAATTCTGGAAAGGTCTGTTTGTCAGATCATAGAAAATTTCTCTCTCTTAAGCAAAAAGTAGAATTCGAGCTGTAGTTGGATAGTGGGAGTATGAGACATTAGGTGTAGGGATGTAAAATCCTGTGTAATTGGTTAACTATTTAAATGCTTAACCAGTTAACCAATTAAGGGGGTCACTGCAGCCCAGCAAACCGGGGATACTCTGGACACCCAGAGCAGCCCCCAGCCCACAGTGAGCAGAAAGCTGCTGTAGATCCTCCCGCCCCCTGTTCTTACCAATTAGCCAGTTAACCTTTCACATCCCTAATTATGAGCATTTAAGATTAGATTTTCCAAAGAGACTGCAATGAAGGATCTGAATCCACATCTCTAAATTACTGCACAGTCATCTGTACATGAAAGCATATCTCTTTTAATACAAATTTCTTATGCTGACCTGCGGAAAGGCAGTCTACAGCCATAGTTTTCCATTAACAATATATCTCTTGGACACTACTATATTTATGTTGGCAATTATGCCAAGTCAGGGGATTATTAAAAGCCTATATTAAATCCAGCTTCCTGGGATGGGGCTTGTTAAGAAATACAGGCCACTTTCATTTAGCTGTGACATCACTAGTCTATTGTTCTTTGTGAACTAAAATGGAACCCCGCATGTAAGATTTTCATGTCCATAGCTAGATTGCAAAGATGGCATGAAATTTTCTAAAAGTCATTTTCTCCCTAAAAAATACTTGGAAGAAAATTTTACATCAGCTGTGATCTTCCCTTTGTGATATAGCAGTATATTATAAGCATCGTTACTTTTATCTCAGCCTTGAAGATTTTAAGGTATTTTAACATGCTCTTAATGCAAGCTGCAAGTCAGCTGTCAAAATCAGGTGTAAGCCATTACATTAATATAGTGACCCTGTTTGAAGTTTCACTGATTCCCTGAAAATTACTATTAAAATGTTAAGAGAAAGTTTGAATGTGTTTGTATCCCTCTCTCATCTTCAGTTTCCTACAGATGGTCTGCTATACAGCCAGCATAAATGGCATAGCTTTGAGTCACTGCAGAAGTATATTTTGCAGTCTATAGCTATGTGCTTTTGCCCTCAAACCCTTCACACAAATTGCACTCTCTTGACTGTGTTTCCTCCAATACAATCTTTATCAATTTTTAGTGCAATGTATAGGAGTCAATAGCCCAGGAACCAAACTGAGCATGTCTCCATCCACCAACTTGTCTTGGCCCCTTTAGTAAGGAAAAAAATAGCCTCCCCAAATTTTGGTAAGTTTATCCTAATGTCTATTTGCTGTTAACTAATTCTAGGGTTGCAATTTCCTTTTAGTCTTTGAGGGAGATCCTCAGGGGTGTCAATCAGACTCAGTGAAGCTATGCTAATTTATACCAACTGAGGATCTGTCCCTCTGTGTTTACCTTGATTCTCATGCTCTGGGATCAGCAAACTGTAGTGTCAGAAGGTGTATTATGCTGCATGAAGCAGCAATGCTGTCAAAGTCACAGAGCAGAAGTTGGCTGGGTAGAAGAAAATGACTGGCTGGGAAAGAGATAGGAATATAATCTGTACCAACTGCTGACAAAGTGACTCAGCCAAAGTTTGCCTGGACCTCAGCAAAACTAGACCTTTATGCCTAAAGCATCAGGTTCTTATCTTAGTTTCCTTGTTTCAGTCAGAACATTACCAATGGGATCATGTATTTTCACATTCCACAGACATGGTCTGATCTGCTTTCCTGCATGGTTTTGTTACACAAACATAGATGATTAATGCCCAGAGTTAAGAAAACCAAACACACCTGAAGACTGAAGTTGAGAAAAGGTTCTTGTCCCTTGGAGACAGTAACAACATAACACAAAGCAACCGTAACAAAAGCTGTCCTCTCTTGAGGGCTACAATATAAACAACACCTTAAACCTCATTCTTAATAGAAGTGGACTAATTTTTAAATTGGCAATGTCAGCCCCCCCCCCCCACTCCCTTTGTTTTATGTCTGTGCTCTTGTATCAGTATGTAGGTGAGTAAGCCACATGGACAGGATAACATGCATGCTAAATCAAGTGCTCACAGGCTTAGCGCTGGCAAACCCTGGCTTCAGTAAGATCTGCTGACTCCTTATGGAATTATTTGAAAAGATTCGGAGACGATCATGCCTAAATAACCAGAACTTCCTCTGCTTCTCTCCCTTGTTCTTTATGACCAGTGACATTTCCATTATCTTTTCTTTATGAGTGTCCATCTGCTCCTTCTGTTTATTCCCCCATTTGAAATCACAGCATGGAAGTGGTGAAAAATGTATCAATTTTATTAACATATTTTTGCACAAAAACCCGATGTTTTCATGCAATTTTCCCTTCCATTTCTGTACACATCAAACACGAGTCAAATTTCACCCTAGAAGAAATGGCAAGTGCATGTTTACACACTTGTTCAGGGTTAATTATTGTCAGAGATAACTTTCATCACATTTTCTAGTGAAGAATAAACGTATATTTCATGGGAAGTGACAGCTAACTCAAAGAGAAACCACAAGATGTTCTTGTTTTGAGAAACTAGTTAATTTTTTCCCTGGTTTATCTTCATGCAACGTTAGTCAGAATAATCTATTTGTGATGTCAGCAAAGCAATGTAATGCTTCAGCAGAGAATTTTGCCTTAATGTGGGGAAAAGAAGAAGCAGGAGCTGGGTTTTTTAAACACTTCAAAACTTACATGGTTCATATACTGGCCAGAATGTGAAGGTAATGGGCATGAGTCGGTTGGCATCAGAAATTAGAAGGCATGTTCTGTAGGAGGTGAAGGGTGCATATTCGTGGAAGGAAAAGCTCAAGGATTGTGTCTCAAGGATATAGAATAAGGACCAACTAAAAACATCATAGTCTTTTGGTAGCTATTCCAAAGTTATAATGTGTGTTACTTTCATGAGGCTGTCTCTTTCAAAGCTTGAGACTATACTATCAGCTGCTTTTCCGGAAAAGCTTGCCAGCTGTCTACACTGGCCACTTGAATTTCCGCAAAAGCACTGACTTCCTGCTGTAAGAAATCAGTGCTTTTTGCGGAAATACTATGCTGCTCCCGTTTGGGCAAAAGTCCCTTTTGCGCAAAAGGGCCAGAGTAGACAGCTGAGTTTTGTTTTGCTCAAAAAAGCCCCGATCGCGAAAATGGCAATCGGGGCTTTTTTGCGCAAAAGCGCGTCTAGATTGGCCACGGACGCTTTTCCGCAAAACGTGCTTTTGCGGAAAAGCGTCCGTGCCAATCTAGACGCTCTTTTCCGCAAATGCTTTTAACGGAAAACTTTTCCGTTAAAAGCATTTCCGGAAAATCATGCAAGTCTAGACGTAGCCAAGAGTCAGTGTTGTAAGTGCTAGCACACTTTCTGTGCTTGCCACTAGAGGATGCTACATGAGCATTCTATGCGATTGGCTATGCTAAAGAAACAAGAAGTCCTGTGGCACTTAAACTTATGTCCAAGTAAATCTGTTGTTTTTACTCACGAAAGCTTATGTCCAAATGAGTGTGTTAGTATTTAAGGTGCCACAGAGCTCTTTGTTGTTTTTGCAGATATAGACAAACACAGCAACCCCTCTTAGGCTATGTCTAGACTGCAAGCCTCTTTCGAAAGAGGCTTTCTTGAAAGATACTTTCGAAAAAGCCTCTTTCGTAAAAGAGCATCTAGACTACAACCAGTACTTTCGAAAAAGGAGCCACTTTTTCGAAAGAGAGCACCCAGGCACTCTTTCAGAAAAGCAGAGTTGGCATTACATAGCGCCTTTTTTCAAAAGGGCAATTTTGAAAAAAAGCCTTCTTCCTCATAAAATGAGGTTTTCCGCAGTCGAAAAAACTGCCGCGTTCTTTCAATTTACTTTTGAAAGAACGTGGCAGCAGTCTAGACGTGGGGACGTTTTTTTAAAAAAAGGCCACTTTTTTCAAAAAAAACCCCTGTAGTCTAGACGCACCCTTAGGTTGTGGCCATGTCTTCACTAAACAGAAAATAGACACAGCTGTGATCAAACTCCGAGGATGCCACCGCTGGCGGCCAGTACTCCCGCTTCTGCAAGGAGTAAGGGCCTCCTGTCGGCCTCCTGCTGTGGGGATGGTGGGAACCATGAAACAGGATACGTTGCTCCAGCTTTGTAATTAACCCACATGAAATGTTAGCAGTTCCAGGACTATTCAATAGACCCTGGAAGTGGGGCCGGCAGCCAGTGCACCCCACAATCCCACTCCCAGGCAGCCCCAGAGGCGGCCCGTGACTGTAGGCAGTCTCGGCCATTGCCTAGGGTGCCGCCTTCAACGGCGCCCAGTGACGATGTCATCCCATTGATGGCCGTGCAGGCAGGGGCACCGATTGCGCATTCCGCCTGGGGTTCCAGCTGCCGCAGCCCGCCTCAGGCTGCTCCTGAGCAGCCCTCTGCCACTTCACACTTCTGCGTCTCTGTATGCTTTACGTGCAAGTCACTTGAGTAATACTGGTGGACAGGGGCGGATGAGAGTGCCGCGGGGCCCAGGGCAGCACTGCGGGGCCCCGGGCAGCGAAATTTTGCGGGGCTCCTCCTTTGACAAGGCGCATGCGTGGGGCCTCGGGAAGCGCGGGGCCTGGGGCAGCCACCCCGCTCGCCCTGCCCTAAATCTGCCACTGCTGGTGGAGAAAAAAGAGCTACACAGACAGAAACCAGCAGAATCTGGCAACTCTGTGCATGAGCAACAGTCAACAAAATGTCTCAGAACCCTGACGAGCTGCTTGTGGTCTGTAGGTCTCAGTATGCCCACCACTGGTACAGTGCAAACTTCGTCTTTTCATCCCAGTCTCTGTTCTGATGAAGGGGAAGAGTTTCCCTTCTTAGTTTCTTTGGGTATGTCTACATTACCACCCTAGTTCGAACTAGGGTGGTAATGTAGGCAACCGGAGTTGCAAATGAAGCCTGGGATTTGAATTTCCCGGGCTTCATTTGCAACTCCGGTTGCCTATGTTACCACCCTAGTTCGAACTAGGGTGGTAGTGTAGACATACCCTTTCTGTCTTGACATGCAGTAGCATAGTGCACTCCAGTGTGGGTGGTTATAAGCTGGTATTTGCCTTTTTGAAAGGTTCTTCCAGATGCCCAGATGTGAGTGGAAACTGGGGCGGGAGGGGCCAGGAATCGCAGTCCTCCCCCAGCTCACCCTGCACAAGTAGAGGTCAGGGAGGGAAGCCCTCTCTGCCATGATTCCTGCATGCCCCCCTGCCCTGAGCCTCTCATTCCCTGCCTTGGCTTCTGCAGTTCCTGCCCTCATACCTCCCCACACACACTCCTCCCCCCCCCCTTCCCTGAGTCCCCTGTCCTGCTCTTCCTACCCCCTTCCCTGAGTCCCCTGTCCTGCACCTCCCACCTCTTGCCCTGAGTCCCCTGTCCTGCACCTCCCACCCCCTTCCTTGAGTCCCCTGTCCTGCACCTCCCATCCCCTGCCCTGAGTCCCCTGTCCTGCACCTCCCACCCCCTTCCCTGAGTCCCCTGTCCTGCACCTCCCACCCCCTTCCTTGAGTCCCCTGTCCTGCACCTCCCATCCCCTGCCCTGAGTCCCCTGTCCTGCACCTCCCACCCCCTTCCTGAGTCCCCTGTCCTGCACCTCCCACCCCCTTCCTTGAGTCCCCTGTCCTGCACCTCCCATCCCCTGCCCTGAGTCCCCTGTCCTGCACCTCCCACCCCCTTCCTGAGTCCCCTGTCCTGCACCTCCCACCTCTTGCCCTGAGTCCTCCATCTCCCAGCCACTTGGGCTGAGCCCCAGACCCTTTGCCAGGAGTGCTGAACCTCCCATTCCCTATCCTGACCCCCACACACACTTCCCAACCCCCTGCCCTGACTGCTGCATCCCCGTCATCCCATTATCCTGACCCCCCACAAGGACTCAGGCAACACTGTGTAAACCCTCTAGTTACAAATACTGGGCAAATCATTTGCACAAATGTGTATAAATAAGCTTTTCTGTCTGCTCTCACATGTGCAATAGCTAATACTGAATGGAAAGATCACCGCCACTGTTAACATCTCAGAAAGAAATGTCTACAGCTGCATGAATGCGGTCTATAAAATAACAGGCTAGAATATTATCCTTTCCTGCGTACTCAGCCAATATTGACATTTCAGGGAAGAAACTGATAGCCAAAGACAATTCTCTGTGTTTTCTAAGGATTCCATTTTCTTCTGAATTATCCTGCACTGGGTATGTCAGGCACAGCATACTGGACAAAATGGAGAGCTGCTTTCTTCCAGCACGAGAATTCTTTTTCCCTTAAGAGAAGGTTTCTTGGTTTCCACATTTTACAGAACTGTCCTCTTTTCTGAGAAAGGAATTCCCAGGTAATCATCTCTTGGCAGGGTGGATTGATTTAAATCGGTGCTTTTCAAACTGGGTCATGGAGGCTACGGCTACACTGCTGGGTTTTTTGGCGGAAGAGGCTATGCAAATGATCTCATTTGCATCTCTTCTTCCGATTCTTTTTTGCAGAAGAGGTTTTGCCGATAAAAAGCCCCGGGTGGGCGGGGCCATTAGTCAGAAAAAAAACCTTTTGCGCAAGATCCTTTTATCCTCAATTTTTAAGGAATAAGGGATCCTGCGCAAAAGGTTTTTTTCAGACAAATGGCCCATCTACATGGGGCTTTTTATCGGCAAAACCTCTTCCGCAAAAAGAATCAGAAGAACATATGCAAGTGAGAGTGCCATTTACATATCCTCTTCCACACAAAAAACCAGCAGTGTAGCTGTAGCCGGAGTGTCAGGCGCTGGGTGCCGTTGCTGCAGGATGATCAGGGGACCAGTGGCGGTCTTAAGGCAGCTACCTGCGTGTCCTGATTGCGCTGCACCCCGGAAACAGCCGGCAGCAGGCCCAGGTCCTAGGTTGGGGTGCGGGAATGCACAGGGCTCTGCGCACTGCCCCTGCCCCAAAGCACTAGCTCTGCACTCCCATTGGCTGGAAACCTGTTGCTGGCTGCTTCTGGGTTCAAGGAGGCACAGCTCACTGGGAGCTGTTCAGGGTAAGCCACTCCTGCTCCAGTCCTGACACCTCCCTGCCAAGCCAGATCCCTCTCCTATGCCCCAAAGCACTCATCCTCAGCCCCGCCCTGGAGCCCACACACTAGTCAAATGATGCTGGGTTGCAGATGAACAATTTTCTTCAACTGGGTCATGAGAAAAAAAGTTTGAAGACCCCTGATCTAGGCCATCCGTCATGCCGAAACAGGATCAAGTATATCTATAACATCCATAGTCAGTGGGTAGCAACAATTTTCTTCAACAGGGTAATGAGAAAAAAAGTTTGACCTACTCCCGCTGCAGCTCCGACTATGTGTACACTGCAGAGCAGCAGCGGAGGTAGGTCCCAGATCTGGCACAAGCTGGGATTGAGCCGGGCTTGCTCGGTCCCGGCTCACACCAGGTCCAGCATCCCCTGCCCAGAGCAAGACTGGGCCTGCCATGAACAGAGGCTGCTTTGTGGCAGCCTCCTCTGCCCCCCTGTGTGCTGTCGCCTGTCTATATCTGAGGGAACAGGATGCATAATTTGGAATATTCCATAGTTATAGTAAAACTGGCTCCCCTTGACCTCTCCCATTCTGGTAAGCGTCACCCTCACCAACATGCTTACCAGGGTAAACAGTTAACTGGTGCCACGGCCAGGCCGGATCAGCCCCACCAAGCCCATTGCACCACACAG
The DNA here is from genome assembly GCF_049634645.1 of Pelodiscus sinensis. NCBI lineage: Eukaryota > Metazoa > Chordata > Testudines > Trionychidae > Pelodiscus > Pelodiscus sinensis. The sequence continues at coordinate 10,213,905 of NC_134739.1, read as the reverse complement.
TGGGCGGAGGATGCCCCAGTCCGGCTGGCCGGCCCAAGCATCCTTACCCTGTGGACAGCAGCCCTGGGCAGGCTGGAGAAGACCCCTTGCCCGGGGAGTCCTAGTTAAACAGTTAGGCTACGTCTAGACTGCAGGCTTCTTTCGGAAGAAGCTTTTCCGGAAGAGCTCTTCCAAAAAAACTTCTTCCGAAAGAGAGCGCCCACACTGCCCACGTGCATGGAAAAAGCGATCTGCTTTTTTGATAGAGAGCATCCACGCTGAATGGATGCTCTCTCGCGTTTAAGCTGTGATTATAATGGATGGAGTGGCCACCCAGACACCTGTGCTTTTTCCTCTTCCCTCTTCTTGTGAAAGAGCTCCCTCTTCCCTGTCCACACATGCCTTTTTCTGACAGAGCTCTTTCGGAAAAAGGCTTCTTCCTCTTAGGTTTTGCCCAAAGCCAAATCCACCCAAAGCTGGCAGAAGCGGCGAGTGGTTTGCTGGTGGGCGGGGGAAGCAGCAGTGAGCGTCTAGCAGGGTAGCTGGAGGGAGCTACTGAGCGGTGGCCATGCGACAAGGTGGCAGCAGTGAGCAAGCAGCTGGTGAGTGACCAGTGGAGGGAATAAGATGCATCTTTGCCTTCCCCAACTCAGGATGGGAGGTGAACTCTGTAGATCACCGGAAAGGACGGGGCCTCAAGAGGAAGGGGCAGAGCCAGAATACTTCCCTACTTCCCCACTCACAGACCAATTAGGCCCTGGGGGTGGATGAGCACCTTTGCCCTCCCCCCAGGTTTCCTTTAGGTGCCCAGGCCCCTGGTGGTAACAGGACACTTCACACACTCCCCCCAGCCCCAGGCCAATCAGGGCTTGAGGGCGGGAGAGCATGCGAAACCTCCTCCCACCCTGCCAGGAGCACATGGTGCTTCTGAGCACCACGTTATCCTTGTGGGGTGGGGGCAGGGTGGCGGAAACTTTGTGCACCTTTCCTCTGCCCCCAGGCTCTAATTGGCCTGGGGGCAGGAGAGCAGCAGGGCCTCCATGAGCCAGATCAATCCTCTTGGCAGGCCAAACCTGGCCCACAGAGGCCCTTTTGCCCTGCTGTAGATGCACCTCAGAACTCTGGGTCTGCCTTAACCAAAGCAACAACTGGGAATGGGGTGCAGAGAAGGGTTTGGCACGTAAAGGGGCCATCCAGATTGCTGGACTTAAGAACTTGACAGGAAAAGGACATTGCCCAACCGACTTGGCATGGTACTTTTAATCATCGTTCATGTTTATGAACTCTGCCTGTGGTACTTTCCCAAATTTATGCCAAGTTACCCCCTCCCTTTGATTAAAAGTTTCTTTTCTACACTCCAACTTTGTGCTTGTACATGGGGAAGCGTTGCCTCCCAGAGGAGCCCGGGGTGCTGTGTGGATTTCCCAGGTTATTAGGTGGGGGCTCAGGTTAGTTCTGTGTTGGATGGATGGAGAGGAAACCCTAGATATTGAACCTAGCTCCACCTGGAAAATGGTTTGTTAGTATAACTCCATCAGCTACTGTAGGCTGTGCCCATGAAAGCTCATGATCCCATCTACATGTTTGGTTAGTCTATAAAGTGCTACCAGACCATTTGCTTGCTGTTTTAGACCCCTTCCTATGTGCTCTGGGTGAGGTTGGCCTCTGAACTGGATAGCAACAAAAAACATATTAAAGGAAAATACTTCGCAGACACAGGTTTCTGTTTGCATCAGAAAGAAATGAAGTTTTATTAGAGACACCTTGCACAAGTAGGCAGGCTACCGTCCTTGGTACAGACTGTCAGATATTGGTGACTGAACCACAGAACATTACAGAATGGAAAAAGCAGGTAGCAATATGCAGGAAAGTGGCCCATCTGAAAAGCTCCAATAGGCCCCCAGAAATAGATGGCACAAGCAGCGTTGATTAACTTTGAGAAGCATTTCTCCTTGCTCTTCGTGTAGGCATGCAAGAAATACGGTGAATTTATTCTAACTTTGTCTGCTTTTGCTTAAATGGATAGTGTTCGGCTGGAGGATCATCAGCATGTCTGGTTACTCAAAAGTTCTTCTTGTGTACACTGTAGAGAGACAGAGGCAACTATTACTTTATTTAGCGTGTGAGAGGGGGACCTCTTTGCATTACCATTTAATACACAGGAAACAGGCTGGGGACAGATGCTAGTATGCCTGTAAGTACAGTACTCCAAAGCTTTATAAAAAATATATATTTCATGGGGTTCTGCAAAAAGTAAATGAGATTAAGAAAACCAGCTGTGCTTGTAATTAAGGGTGTGTCTAGACTACAGGGTTTTGTCGACAAAACTATACCTGCGTCTACAGTTTTGTCGACGGCTGTAAGCCTCATTCTACGAGGAATAACGCCTTTTGTCAACAGAGTTCTGTCAATAGAAGGCATTATTGCATCTACATTGTCCTTTGCATTTACACTGTCATGCCGACAAAGTGGCTTGCTTTGTCGACAGAACTGGATGTAGTCTAGACGCTCTTTGTCGACAGAAGCTTTGTCGACAGTATCTGTCGACAAAACTTCTGTCGACAGAAGCCTGTAGTCTAGACATACCCTAAATGTTGTGTTTAGAGCAAAAGTCTGTTCTCGGAGGGACAATTACAGCTTCTATTGAAAATAACAGGAGCTGCGTACACATATCTGAAGGGAGAATTTGGTCTTTAGTGTTTATAGCATGGCAATAGAAATAACATTTTTTTAAAATAAATCAGTGAATCCATCAGTCATGGAAGCATCTTTCAAAAATGTTCTTTTATCTGCAATTATGATCTCCCCATGTGTGTTTTTCTGTTGTTTCTCACAGCCACATTCCATAAGCATCATCCTCTCTTTTGCACTCTGGCTGTGTCTAGTCTACATCCCTTTTCTCGAAAAAGGGCTGCAAATTAGACACTTTGAAATTGCAAATGAAGCTGTGATTTAAATTTCCCGCACTTCATTTGCATAATGGCAGCCGCAGGGGGGCGTTTCCCAAAAAGGGGCTTTCCGAAAGAAAAATGGCTGTTTAGCTAGGGATCTTTCGAAAATAAAACCCTTTTTCAAAAGATCCTGTAAACCTCATTTACACACACACTTGCACCCACATATATGTTAAAGGAGGCTCCTCCAAGTTCCAGTTTTCCTTTTCTCCTCTAACCCACGCTTTGTTTATATTACCTCCTTTATACTCCTTCTCTACTTGTCATTTGCATCTCTAGTAATTCTTACAATAGTGTTTTAATCTGTTTAATACTGAATTTGGTATACCACTCCAAGGACCTTCGGACACATACCCAATATATTAACAATAGTTTTTCAAAACACATTGGCCACATAGAGTGGGCTTGATATGTTCTCCTTTACCTCACTCTTTCAGCCAAATGAGCAATTAGTCTGCTAGTGGAGTTAGAGAGTAAAGAAAAAGGAAACAATTATTCTGATAATAGTTCTTACCAAAGTTTTCACCAGTCTTAGATGGCCTTCTGTCCTCTCCTCTTGATCCTGTGCTACCTTCTCCTCTTACTACTGATCCTCCACCTGAGCCACCTCCTTCTAATCTGTGTGATTCTCTGACACTTCCTCCTCTGTCACCTCCTCTTGGGACTGTAGAAACACCACCACCTCTTCCTCCTTCACCTCTGAAGACACCTCCACTTGCGACACCTCCCTCTGGACCACTATGAAAGGAAAAGAGAAAAAAATGAATGAAACAACAAATCAGTTCATCAAAGGAGACCCACACCCTGAAGATGCACTGAAGCCTGGCCAGCAGGTCTCCCTCCTGTCCATTACCCAACATTCTGCAGCCCTATGGCCAGTGCAGATCATTAAGAAAATGACACTCAAATGCATCTTCTCCACCAACTGTGTATCCACAAGTTGAATTTTCCCATGGCCCAGCTAAGAGATTTTTTCCCCCAAAATCTGTTCTTCTATCCCACCAGTCCTGAAAGCCTACTATGTCACTGGTATCTACATTTGAAATGCATATATCGAATTGATTTGTGCTTGTTTCATGGTATGGATTAAGCCCAGTCAGAATTATGGGTAGGCCAACTGCTTCAGGAATTTTTTTTTAAAAATCTGCATTTCCACCAGAGGTTCAAACTAAAATTATTTTCTGTGTTCACTTCTACCACTAAGACTTCCTAGCTTTTTCTAGAATCAAAAATAGCAAAAGAATGGGGGGACCCTTTTTTCCTGGTATTTCCTGCCTAGCCCAAAATACTACAGCACTAGAACAATTTTTAAATCATGGTTTTACTCATAAGATTTCTATTGCAACTCTAATGTCCAAGAATTCCATGAGTTTTGGACTACCTTATAGTTTTTTAAACAGCTCTCCAAATATTGGAGGACCACTAAGTGGCATGAAATTAACTCCCTTTCCTTGCAGGTTTTGTGTCTGCCAAATCTGTCGAACCAGTTCTCCTCCCTGCATGATTCAATTTGTTCCTAATTGCTGTCCTGATATGTCAATAGTTTACATACCCAGGAAGGTCTTTACTTCCTGCGTCAAGCAGACTCCGATACTGAGCTATCTCCTTTTCCAGCTGCATCTTGATGCCCAGGAGCATCTTGTATTCTTGACTCTGATTTTCTATTTCACATCGAATATGTGCCAGTTCTTCCTCCACAGAGCTAATAACGCTCTGCATCTGTTGCAGCTGTATGTTGTAGCGACATTCGGTGTCCTCCAAGGAGGACTGCAAAGACTTCAGCTGAGAATTGAACAGAAACAACAGGCTGTTAGGAACGTGGCAAGCTTAAAATATTTTGATGCAGTACCCCATCTCACCCTTTACATAATGGGGCAAGGCCCAAGGCTGGTCTCCTGTCATGCCTGTAATCCATGTGCCCCGTTTCATACGTGATATGCAGAAGCAAAAACTATTACATACCATGCTGAGCTGGGATTGCAGCTCAATTTCCACATTCTGGCATTCACGTCTCAGTTCTGTGATTTGTTTGCTGTTGATCTCTATGTCTTGGCCACTCGTATTGACTTCTTGATTAACTTCTGCTATCTGAAAAGTGGAAATACAGAATGAAGCTGTTTTAGCTTTAATTATAGGGTGAATATGGTGAATTTGGCATCATGAAAGCATCTAAAAAGTTAAGTGAACTGGCTAGAGGCTGAGTGAGTTGGTTAGGTTCTGTGGTTAGGTTAGTTGGTCATGATGGTCCCTTCTCACTTTAAAGGCTATGACTCGGAATGTAAGACCAGAAGTAATTGGCTTAATTTGCAACAAGAGATTTAAGTTAGATGTTAGGAAAAACTTCAGACTCTTAGGGAAGTTAGGCTCTGGAACAGGCTTCCAAAGAAGTCGTAGAATACTCATAGTTTGTTTTTAAAAACAGGCTGGAGCAACACCTGTCAGGGCAAGGGGCAGGGTCTAACTTCTCAAAGTCCCTTTGAGCCCCACATTTCTATGATTCTATTAATTCTGACTCGCAGCTAAACCTTTTCAATCCAATTAAATCTTCTCATGCTAAATTGTCAGCATAATTTAGATGATTTATAGTAACTCACATGGGAACAATTGCTCTACGACTTTTATGCTTGGGTTTGCTAACAAAGTATGTCAAGTCTTTTTGGCCGTGTCTAGACTCAGGGTTTTTTTCGGGAAAAGTAGCCTTTTCCCGAAAAAACTTCCCCTGCGTCCAGACTCAAGCCGCGTTCTTTCGAAATTATTTTGAAAGAACGCGGCTTTTCTTTCGATGGCGGTAAACCTCAATTTACGAGGAAGAACGCCTTCTTTCGAAAGTTCCTCTTTCGAAAGAAGGCGTTCTTCAATGTAAAGAGGCCGTCTTCGAAAGAGAGCATCCAGACTCGCTGGGTGCTCTCTTTCGAAAAAGCGGATTTCTCTTTCGAAAGATCCGCCTGCAGTCTAGACGCGATCTTTCGAAAGAGGCTCTTTCGAAAGATGCTTTCGAAAGAGCCTCTTTCGAAAGAAGCCTGCAGTCTAGACATAGCCTTTGAGAGAGAGAGAGATTTAGTTACCAGTACTGCAGTTTACCTTGCATGCATACCACTGTTCCACCTCTTTGCGGTTTCTCTGAATGATAGCATCATACTCTCTTCTCAAGTCATCTAGTGTTTGCGTCAGATCGCAGCCTGGGGCAGCATTGACCTCCACATTGACATCACCAACGGTCTGCTGAATCAATCCTTTAATTTCCTGCAATGAAAACCAGACCCCCCCAAAAACAAACAAACATCTCATTCTGAGGCTTTGAGCTCTTATTCATAGCAAAGAAGGTTTGGAAGACAACTCTACCACTGCGGATACAGAAGGTCTGATTCTGACATTCACCCCTTATGTCTCTCTCACAAGACCCTCCTCTATCAGATCCCAAGAGAAGAGCAGGATTCACCCCTTTAACTTCCTAGTTGTAACACACAATGGCCAATGTTGTTGTACTCTGTGAAAGGGGACAGTTTTTTATACTTGGCCCTAACTCTGCCTCCTATGGGGTGTTTGATTTCCAGTGCATTGCGGACCTTGTATATTGGGAATTCATTAAGGTTATCAGATTATGAATCATACTTTTCCATGGAAAATAGTTTCCCAAGAAGCTTACATTTTTTACATACATGAAATCTATTGTTTTCTTCCACGGCGTCACCACATAAATTGAATTTGGGTAATACAGGCTGCTTATTTCCCTAATCTAGTTTGGTCGAACGTTCAAAGTAGTCTAGCTTGGTCAGACATTCAAACTAGCCATCCCTTTTCTAAACGAGAAGGGTACTAAGTCAGTGAGAGCGGTGGGCCATCAACAGTTCTGAAAATCAGGCCCAGGATGTCTCATGTAGGGCACCCAAAATCACAGAGCAAAAGTGGTGGCTCTTAAAATAACTAATGAAAAGCCAACATTTAAAGGGGGGGATTTTACCTCCTCATGGTTCTTTATGAGAGAAATTAGTTCCTCCTTCAGGGATTCATACTCCGCCTCTAGGTCAGACTTGCTTATGGTCAGCTGGTCCAACATGGGGCGTAAGCCATTAATATCAGCTTCCACATTCTGGCGGAGCGCCATTTCATGCTCTGCTCTAATCCACAGAAAAGAAAGTCGGTAATGCTTAGTGTCGTGTTCCTAGCACTGTCAAGTGTGTTTACGAATGGGTCCTCATCATCTAGATGCCTTTTTGGCCTTATTTTATCTCTTTGCTTATTCTTGATTCTCTTTGCATTTATACTGACTTTACGCGGTTTTAATCCCATTAGCTACAATGGAGCTACCCCGGATTTCCACTGGGGTAAGTGAGTTCAGGCTCATGCCCACAGCACTTCCTGATCATTTGCCTTGTTAGTTCAATGTCATGGACTGGTGTTTTAATACAGTCAAGCGCTCACTGTGGGCACTGTACAGATATCACCTACCCATGTTTCCTATTTTAGGGGAGAATCATCAAACTGTATTCAGTTACTGTGTAAAACTGAGGGTCAAACCTTTAGTTGGTAAAAATCAGCAAAACTCCATTATTGTCAATAGTGCTACACTGGTTTACACCAGCTGAGGAGCTGAACCTAAATTTGTAATGCCTCAGAAACACAAAGTTTTGGGTGACATGAACTGAAGTCCTTGGAATGCCACTCTTTTTCCTAGAGTACTTCTCTTTCCGATAACTGTTCTGTCACGGAGTTGGAAGTACAATACCGTAAACCCCTGTAGGAATTGCTTTGGATATGGAATCATGGTGGGAATGGGTCAGGCAAGAAGAGAAATACTCACTTGGTTCTAAAGTCATCAATAGTCATCTTAGTGTTATCAACATCCACAGCTACCTTGTTACATTCCACAGAGGCAGCAACAATCTGAAAAAGAGGTGACAGGTGACATTTTGCCCTGCAGTCTCTTCTATCTGATGCATAGAAAAAAGGAGCAAACAAATGCAGTCTCGTACATAAACAGTTGGGGAGAAACCAAGATCTGAGAAACGTGTGTCAGTTACTACTTTTTTACCTACAGTGGTGCCCTTTCTATCAAATGGTATCAAAATCAGTATTGTCAGATGTATATATTAATGAGGTATTTACTACACTAATGTTTTACATGTCTTTTAAAATATGTAAAACCTTGTTTAACAAAATAATTAAACAAGCATCCCATATCCCACAAAATAACAGTGCAAAAACACTATTCCCAGTGGATGTAACAACAGGATCATTCAAGTAAAGGATGCTTGAATGTTCATGCAGCTATGAGATCTAACTGGCTCCATCATCTCAGTTTCTGTGTAAAGATTAGAAACTAAGGCTCATCCTGTGGCCCATCTTACACATCCACACAGAGCCAAAGTGTAGGTAGCAGGTTGTGTAGGTAGCAGGACAAGATGTGGGAGCGACATTTGCAGTGTCACCTCTATCAGTGATCACCCATACAAGTGAGTGAGATGCGGGCAGGCAGGGAAATGGGGAATGAGTGGATATCCAATGGTACATGACTACTTTCTAGACTAGAATTTTCTTCATTTAATTGAAAAGCTCCACAGCACTTTAATTCATCAAAGTGATATCAATGCATGTGAAGTTATATTTTTTTTACCACCTAAAATGGCACTGGAGGAATAAAATAGCATTTACAGGTTTACATTTAGAAAACTGTAGCTTTTTGTGCTATAAACTGTGAAGATTATATATGAAAGATTAAGTATAAATTATACCAATATATTGCAATATGTAACTATACATCTGCAGAAGTGGGCTGTGCCCATGAAAGCTCATGATACCATCTTGTTCTGTTAGTATTTAAAGTGCTGCCAGACTATTTGTTGTTTTTTAAGCTTATGTATGTATGGAGAGAGAGAGAGAGATAGGACTGTTTTGTATGTTGTCAAATATGATTTAATGTTTGTGGCATGCGTTAATATTTACCTTTAAAATTTGTTATTCGGTACTGTTCCTTAGGTAGGTATCCCTTTTTTATATGTTTCTTCAGAATAATGCATTTTTTCCCCCCAAATGCCTGGTTAGACTCAATTAGCAGAGGGGTAGCCGTGTTAGTCTGAATCTGCAAAAGCGGTGAGGAGTCCTCTGGCACCTTCTAGACTAACCAAAGTGTTAATCTACTGTGAATGGCTAGCTAACTACAAAAGCAGCTTGCTATTCACACCTCCAGATCAGATACTAGAAGTGCGCCTCATCCTGCCTGATTGGATCCACCTCGTCATCTCCAGCCTGATTCTGGCCTGCATATTTATACCTGCCTCTGGAAATTTCCACTACATGCATCTGACGATGTGGGTCTTTGCCCACGAAAGCTTATGCTCCAACACTTCGGTTAGTCTATAAGGTGTCACAGGACTCCTCGCCGCTTTTGCAGACTCAATTAGATCACTGAAATCCTTTTTATTTTAGGAAAAGGGCTTTTCATACTTCAAAAGAAAGCTCGATACTTGTTACACCAGACTAACTGCTTTGTCCTTAACTTATGATATTTAATAGTATTTTATTAAAACCTCCCAGTTCCAGTTTTACTTAGAAGGAATACTTTTCATTAACTCAAATTTGTACAATTTTCCCCATAAGCCATGTTTAAAACCTATTTGTCTTACTCTGTTAAGAGTTCATTATAAATGGATTACAAGAGTACTGAAGCCCTCACAAAGGAGGGCTTTTTTATATATAATTAATTGTCTTCACTTGTGTCTGCAGAATCTATTGTGATGATGGCACAGGCAAGGAGTGATTCCTGAAGTTAAGGTTGCCTGATGCTTTCCAGTACAAGACACTGTTTTAGTTGTGTATAGCTTTATCAAACATTCGAAGAATTCCTCCATGCCTGTTGTCTGTTTCACGTTGCTTTGTTTTGTTTCTGATCTCCTGCCTGTGGCAAGTGCAGGAATTTAAATTGAATCTTTTTGGAGGAGCCCATTAAACACAAAATGAAAGGTTTGCATGACACCACCTGCTAACCTGGGCAGTGAGGAAGCCGCACAGCAGCTGGCTTCTGGGTTCTCCGTTACCCCTAGGCTGTGTCTAGACTGGCAAGTTTTTCCGCAAAATCATCTGCTTTCGTGGAAAAACTTGCCAGCTGTCTACACTGGCCGCTTGAATTTCCGCAAAAGCACTGATGATCTCATGTAAAATCATCAGTGCTTTTCTGGAAAAACTATGCTGCTCCTGTTCGGGCAAAAGTCTTTTTCTGAAAGACTTTTGCGCAAAAGGGCCAGTGTAGACAGCATAGTACTGTCTACACTGCAAAAAAGCCCCGATCGTGAAAAAGGCGATCGGGGCTTTTTTTGCGGAAAACTGCATCTAGATTTGCCACGGACGCTTTTCCGCAAAAAGTTCTTTTCCGAAAATGCTTTTAACGGAAAACTTTTCCGTTAAAAGCATTTTCGGAAATTCATGCCAGTGTAAATGTAGCCCTACTGTTTCAGCCTGCCTGCTGCTTCTCCTTTCTTGCTCCTAGAGTCACAGTATGGGTGCCTGCTTTACAGACAGCTGGGGCAAATCAGGGGCTAGAGGCAACATGTAGGACTCCAACCGCAGGGAGGAAGCAGAACGCTGCAGGTGTAGGAATGAGGAGAGGAGTTCTCAGCTGTTAGCCAGACACTCTGCTGCTTCCTCCTTCTTCGGGCTGCAGGAACGTGTATGCACAGGAGATTTTGGGGTGTGGTGCCCCTATTTACTCTCTCCTTCTGCATGCCAGAGGTCCACCCCTTTTTAAATATGTTATGTTAGCAGAAGAAGTTCAGCTATTTAGCTAAACCAGGTTAGGTAAAATACAGTGATTTGCCTACTTAAAAAAAACAAACCCCCTCTTACTAACATTTTGCTAACATTTAGCACCTCCATGTTTCAGAACAGGGATGCAAAATTCGGCAGGAGGGAGTGCAGCGACATAAAGGACATGTCTTTGGCTGACTCCTTCAAATCAGCCCAACATTGGCAAAGTTATGAAGTTGTGAAAAAAAATGAGCTTGCACATGCTTAGTACATATGTGTTAGGCATCTCTAAAGATTGGATCTCCACAGGTTACCTTAATGCCAGCACTGCCTAATTGTTGGTTGCTTGTAAGTAATGAAATATTTTACCTGCTGCCTGCCTAAGTATCTGTGCATAATCTCAGAGAGAAGCTTTATAATGACTAGAACTTGTCTGAAAAATAATAGCTTACCTCTTTGTCAATGTCATCAATCTCTTTAAGAAAGGGAGTGTAGTCCTTTAATGAAGCAGTTGGACCTTGATTCTGATACCATTCCTTGATGAGCTTCTCCAGATCAGCGTTGCTTGTTTCCAAACCGTGAACCTTTTCCAGGTAATTTGCCAAGCGATCATTAAGGTTCTGCATGGTGACCTTTTCATTGGTGTTGAGGAGGCCATCGTCGACACAGAAACCACCGCTTCCACCAAAACCACCGCTTCCACCAAAACCACCGCTTCCACCAAAACCACAGCTTCCACCAAAACCACTGCCCATGGCACCTCCACCAAAACCACCACCGCACACACCACCTGCACCCATGACACTTCCGCCAAAGCCACTGCCGCACACTCCACCTCCACCATAGCCACCGCCGCTAAAGCCACCACATGTTGATCCAAATCCCGCTCCATAACCACCACAGCTTACTAGTCTGCCACCATAACCGCCACCGCCTCCCCCTCCATAACTACACTTGGAACCTCCCCCATAGCTTTTACAAGAAAAGTTTCCAACACTGCTCTTCACAGTGGAGGTTCCCGTCCTAGAGCCGCCACTCCCTCCTCCACCAGAGACGCGTGTTCCACCCCCACCAACAGTTGAAGAAGAAGTAAGCGTAGTCTTAGTGCTATAACTCATAGTGAAAGTAGTTAAGTGTCCAGCCCAAAGCCCGAGTTTAGTTGCACAGCCTGATAAAGACTCAGACTGTAGATCTTTTATCCCCTCGAATTGCTATTTATACCTTAAACACTGGGTGTCACCACTAGGGTGTTTCCTCTTCCCAAGGCATTTGGCAACCATACTGTTTATGCCAAGAATAGTTTGCCAAAGGGTTTTTTGTTAATATCAAGACAATCAAGAACATTGCTGAGATTTTGCATTGTCTTTGTTTGAGACAATATAGCCAATGGAATTAATAGACTCCTTTGGATCTGTGTGTTAGTGCCTTGCTTTGCCTTACCCATTCCATTTGCGCCTCTTTCAACATGGCAAAATGGCTTCTGCATTATAACACCCTGCAAAAGGCAGCCACTGGGTAGTTTCTCTCTGATAGCAGAGCTGATCAATCAAGTTCTTTACCAAATTCTATTCCACTGTATGAAATAGAGAAAATGGATCCTAAATCCAGAGTTGTTACCCACACTCAGAACATGCAGTTGCATAGTACACCCAAAGATTTGGGGCACTGCTGGGGCTTAATGTGCACCCTTCCCCCCCCCCCCCCCCCCCGCCTCTTTCTAGCCCTGTTCTGTGGCTCTATTTCCTCCAGAGAGGATCTACTTAACAGTGAAAAAGCCTGCTATTAGCAGAACCTGTATGAGAGTCATTCAAGTGGTAATAAAGCCATTGAACAGGCATTTACCAACCCCTGTCATTCATTTACTAGTTTATAAGACCTTAGTTTTTTTTTTTAAATTCATTGGTGTGTTGCTGAAGATTATAAAATCACACCTCTAAAAAACTGTTGCCCCTCCCCCCGCCTGATTGCCATCAGGCATAGGGGTACTATTTTAACAGTACTACAGAGGGCCCCATAACTCCTAGGAATGACACTACCCAAATCCCTCATACTTAGATTGGGTATTTGTTTAGTCTTCCATTTTGTTTGCTCTAATTATTCTAATTAGCTGCTGTTATCGAATACTATCTTTCTCTTTTGTATTGTCATACTCTGTCTATTTCCATTTTCATTCTGCTTATATTTTTGTCTCAGTGGACAAAACGTTGCCACATATGTTTTGCTATTGAAGCTATTTAATTTGCCTAGAATGTGTGTTTTTCCTGCAACAGTCCCAGTACCAAAACAATTATTGTACACATCAGAAGTCTATTCCAAAATATCCATCAATATACATATTTTTAAATTATCAACTCTTCTTTATGAAGAAAACTATGCAACACTCCACAGAAAATGACAGATAAAGAATAATTACCATTCATTTGCAAGAAAGAGCACTTCAACATTTACCTCTTAAATTATTCGTGTCTGGGAGAGGAATATTAACTATGAAATCATAATTAAATCAATTATACAATAATTTTTCTATAAAATCAATCGTAGTGTTGTCAAAAACTATATTAAATTGATGAGCTTTCATAAACCATAGTGCTGAAAGGTCTAAGTGTGGTAGAAAGTATCAATCCTGTACAGCGTTAAATATTCTCATAGTAAAGAGATCTTAGAGTCTGAACAAGTATCCAGGGGAAGTATTAGAAGGCTTACAGCTTGACTCAATTAAAATTATACTGGACAAAACACTGGAGAAAATACTTTATGGAAGAACTAGAAGATTTGCTCAGTGTTGCTTGGATCCTTAACTCAAATAAATTTTGTTTTTCTCCATATAAATCGTCGTTCTAGGGTGGGGCTGAGGTTGAGGGGTTCCGTATGTGGGCTACCCCAGGGACAGAGGACAACCCCAGCCCTTTCTCACTGCAGGTTGGGGCCACTCAGAGACCACAGCCGGGGGTGAGTTGCATGTCCCTAGCTGTAAGCTAGTCAGACACACAAACAGACAAATTATCTGAAATATATAGTAGATAGCTGTGTCTTTTCCCACTTTTACCCCTGTTGGCCCAATGGGATTATAGCTGTCCTGGTCACCATCTCTGGTCCCTTGCTGCCTCCTTGTGGTCATTCCACAATACAACTCCCTCCTACCAGACACCACCCTTTCCATTTTATGAGAAACAATCTAATTCCAGGCATATCCCATTGTCCTGGCAAAACTAAACCCTTACCTTACTTTAAGTCATGATAAGAGGAAGCTGTGTACCAATTTTGGTGGTCTTCATTCTTACTGTTTAGGAGGAGTTCTTGAGCAAAGGACTTACAGATGGACAGACGGATGCACATTTCTAAAATATACAGTAAAGATGTTGCTCTGATCCTAACGGGTATAGATAGCATGGGCTGTGTCTAGACTGGCAAGTTTTTCTGCAAAATCATCTGCTTTTGTGGGAAAACTTGCCAGCTGTCTACACAAATTTGAATTTCTGCAAAAGCACTGACGATCTCATGTAAGATTGTAAGTGCTTTTGCGGAAATACTATGCTGCTCCCGTTCGGGCAAAAGTCTTTTTCCGAAAAACGTTTGTGCAAAAGGGCCAGTGTAGACAGCAGAGATTTGTTTTCCACAAAAAAGCCCTGATTGCGAAAATGGCGATCGAGGCCTTTTTGTGGAAAAGTGCATCTAGATTGGCCACGGACGCTTTTCCGCAAAAAGTGCTTTTGCGGAAAAGCGTCCTGCCAATCTAGACATGCTTTTCTGAAAATGCTTTTAACGGAAAACGTTTCCGTTAAAAGCATTTCCGGAAAATCATGCCAGTGTAGACGTAGCCATGGCCTATCAAGTCTTTTCCACCTAAATTTCTAAATTCTGTGCTGAAGTAGGGAATCAAAAGGTGATGGTGGTAAGTTTGTTGTAGCAGTCTGTGGGGAGGCAGGAGAATACCCCAACAATCCTAGTCTGTCCATGGTGTGTTTGGACACTAGCAATGTTTCTGAGAAAGTTTAAAAGAACATTTTAAGTAATATCACGGAAATGGCCAACCAACATTGATTATTACAGATTATTATTATTTGCTTCCTGAATCAGGCACCTCCAAAAAGTATTTTTCTGATTATATGAATTGCTGTTAATTGATTACTTAACTTTTTCCTTTGCCAACTCCAGAGCTTCAACCACACTCCAGTCCAGAAATCTGTTCTTCTGAGATTTGGAGCCATAATTGTATCCCTAAGTGGTTTTGTAAATTCGGGTCAACAACCAAACTATAGATTGTTTCTTTGAAATCAGCCTCTATAGCTTGTGTGAATAATCCTCAACAGATCACAAATTAGTGTGGTTTGGCAGCTGTGATTTGAGGAAACGGGATCATTTTGGAAGCATCAGCCTTGTTGGATTTTACCAAATTATTTTTAACACTATCCTGCCTTGGTGATATTTTGTGATTGCTGGTTTAGTAAGTTGTGATGCTGTTGTGAGATTTCGCAGCTGGTAAGGACACAGTATTTTCACCTCATGTGCCATCTGCAGTGAGCACCATGGGACACACCTGGAACTGTCCTTGTATCTCTGAGGGCCTATTCAGCAAGCTCTGCATGGATTTGCAGAAATTACCCTGGCTGTGCAACCTGTTGGCTTTTCTGCAGTCACGTCTAACAACCTGCCATCTGTCCACAATGTGCAAGGTTCAGTTTCAAGATATCTTTTTGCATCTTCCTTTCTGGCTGTTTTTCCTTTCAAAAAAATCATTATTCAGCATTTTCTTTCCCAGCGAGGGATGCCATTTGGGGATATGTGCTGTGCAGTAACACTGTGCTTTTGCGTTTGCTTCATTTCTGTTTATGCAATCTTGTTGCAGAAGCTCACTGGTTTTGATTTTATCTGGCCATTTGTCATGCATAAGAGCTTAAAGGTGATGAAATATTTTATTCTCTTTGATGGGCTGGTAACTTGTTCTTGTTTCATGGATAGAGAGTACGGTGGCAACCTATAGCAGCAGAAATACTGATTTTGTTTT
Source organism: Pelodiscus sinensis (assembly GCF_049634645.1). Taxonomy (NCBI): domain Eukaryota; kingdom Metazoa; phylum Chordata; order Testudines; family Trionychidae; genus Pelodiscus; species Pelodiscus sinensis. The sequence continues at coordinate 10,198,230 of NC_134739.1, read as the reverse complement.
TTGTGTGATACCTTACTAGTGCCTTACTGAAAGGTATCAGAGGGGTAGCCATGTTAATCTGTATCCATAAAAACAATGAGTTCTTGTCTGTGGCATCTTAAAGACTAAGGGCGTGTCTACGCTACATGGAAGATCAACGCTGCTGTGGTCAGTCTTCCTGCTAAATCAAATTCAGAGAGCAACCCCGTTGCCACTGTTACTCCTCTCTTCATGAGGAATAAGGGAAGCCAATCAGAGCATTTACTCCTGTCAGCCTCCTGCTGTGTGGACGGCACAGAAACACAATTTAAGATTCGCCAACTCCAGCTACACAATTTGCATAGTTGGAGTTGTATATCTTACTTTGACCTTCCACTGCAGTGTAGACCAGGCCTAACGGATCTATTTGTGCAAAACCCCACTTTCTCACATGCATCTGGCGAAGTGCGGTTTTGCCCATGAAAGCTTATGCCCAAGTAGATCTGTCTTTAAGATGCACCCAGGACTTTCTTGTTTTGATTGAAAAACACAATTTGCCAAATGCAATATGTCTTTTCTAAGTCTTTTTTTTTTTTTTTTGTATTCAAGTAGCATATTTTTGTCACCGAGGGCTATCTTTGACAAAATTCCACAAGGTAACTAAAATCAATTATCACACTGAGTTTCCCACCGCTGATTCTAGTGCTGTGTCTTACATATGCTATCTCCAGTGAAGCATAGAATCACAGAACACTAGAACTGGAAAGGACCTCGAGAGGTCATCAGGTTTGGTCCCCTGCCCTCACGGCAGGACCAAGCACTATTCTAGATCATCCCTGAGAGATGCCTATCCAACCTGCTCTTAAATATCTCCAGAGATGGAGATTCCATAATCTCCCTGGGCAATTTATTCCAGTGTTTAACCACCCTGACAGGTAGGAAGTTTTTCCTAACGTCCAACCTAAACCTCCCTGGCTGCACTTTAAGCCCATTGCTTCTTGTCCTATCCTCAGAGACCAAGAAGAACAATTTTTCTCCCTCGTCCTTGTGACATCTGTTAGATACTTGAAAACTGCTATCATGTCCCCTCTCAGCCTCCTCCTTTCCAAACTAAACAAGCCTGATTCTTTCAGTCTTCCCTCATAGGTCATGTTTTCTAGACCTTTCATCGTTTTTCTTGCTCTTCTCTGGACCTTCTCCAATTTCTCCACATCTTTCCTGAAATGTAGTGCCCAGAACTGGAGACAGTACTCCAACTGAGGCCTAATCAGCGCAGAATAGAGAGGAAGAATGACTTCTCGTGTCTTGCACACAACACTCCTGTTAATGCAGCCCAGAATCATGTTTGCTTTTTTTTGCAACAGTGTCACGCTGTATTGATTGAAACATAAGACATTCATTTTATTTTATTTTATTTTATTTTATTTTATTTTGGCTTGGTAATGAATGGGAGATCCTCTGGAACATAGGTGATTCATGGGGGGTGGCATGTGGGAACTTGTTCTCCACTAGATGTATCATGAACATGCTCCCCTATATTTTCATTGCTGACGCTAGGGATCCTCACTCTGCCCCCTCTTCACTACAGGCAGGGGCTGCCACAGCTCTGGGGTGTGTGTGACAAGCGCAAAAATATTTGCATAAAGTTCTCTGATACGACCTGCTTGCTTATTTTTACAGAGGATTTCAGCCTGCTTAGATTTAAAAACCTGTGTCCTTTCCTCTCCTCTGGCTTAGATGATATTTTTCAGATTGAAAACTTCCCTGGGTAAGGTCTGGCTATAAATGCCCGACACATTTTTGGGAGCTATAATAAATTATAAAGATTTTTTTAATGTTTTAAATTATTTTTCCACAATATAAAAAGGATACATAATGCTAAAAAATCAAGAATTTCACAATAAAGTGTTTAACATAATTACAGGGAACTAAAATATAAGATTTCCAGAAATGAGATTTCCCAAAGTGCTTTCTCTTAAAAATCCCTTGTAACATTCTGTACAGCGTTGAGCACTTTCCTTAGTGTCAGAGAATATTTTAGTTTCTCTCTAATGCTTAGAAATTCGCATCAGTTATATTGAAAGATGGAACAAGAGTATGCATTTTTGCTTCATCAGGAACTTTTAAATGGGCTTTCCTTTCAATATTGCTATTATTTCGTTATCATTGCTTGAATCTTAATGCTTTCTTTTCATGAATCCAGTGGTGTTTATTTTGGTGTGCCATATCTCCTAGTTCTCATTTTTCAGCAAAGTGATTTTCTTCATATCATCGAAGATGTCATTTTCTTCCATATATAATGTGGTAATGATGTTCTCAGGAACTGTTGTTTCTATATTATGTCTCACTGGACTTTAACTTTAAAACATCTAGAGGATGTGTATGAAGTTTTAGAGTAGATAGAGCTGGACATCAGTTTATTTCATAAATATAGCTTCATAATTCTGACACTATCTATCTGTTTGTCTAGATATTCACAGTATTCTCTCACCATTGTATCAACATGTTAAACAATAAAATACAGAAGTGCCAACATGGTCATGCCAATTCTATTCCAGAACATGATCTGAGGAAGTGGGTCTGGCCTATGAAAGCTCATCACCTATTAAACCATCTTGTTAGTCTTTAAAATGCTACATAGTTTTTCCTTTTGTTTTAGCAAGATCAGACTAACATGGCTACCTCTCTATCGCTATTCAATTAGTGTAGTGTTGATGTGACCCCAGACTCCAGCACCACTACAAACAGCTGGCTTCAGCTGCAGCAGCCGCCTGCCACATGGTGATTGCCAGAGCTGAAGCCATCTGTTCACATTGGTTCTGAGGGCCGGAACTTTTGGCAGACCAATAAAATTTTATTTGCATATTTGCCTATTCATTACTTGTATAATGAATAGGCAAATATGAAAATAAACTGTCACTGTTCCGCCGAAAGTTTGTGAATGCATTTGCCGGGCCACAATATAAAAAAGGTTGGGAATCACTGATGTACACCATTGCTTATGTCAATGTACGTTACTTCACTCAGGAGTATGAAAAAGACACCCCTACGCGAAATAAGTTACATCGACCTTAGTGCCGGCCACACAGTTACTGTACCTCCCACCTACATCACTTCCACCTCTTGTGGAGGTGAATTATGCTGGCAGGAGAGCGCTTCCCCCTCAGCTAGGGGTGGGCAGTAATTCTCACGGGGGGGCACTTAATGAATTTTGTTAGGTGGCTATGGGCCGGCTCCATCCCTTGGAAGGGGCGGAGCTTGGGATAGAAGGGGCAGGATCTGGGGCAGAAGGGACGGGGACGGGAATTAGTGTCCCCTGGGTTGGCTGGGGCCGGAGGCTTTGAATTAAAACACAGCAAAGGGCTCGCAGCTCCTGGCCCTGCCGCTGCCATGTGGCCTGGCAGCCGCATGGGGTTCCTGCGGCTATTTAAAGAGCTTATGGCTCTGGCCCCACCAGGGTAGCGCCATGACAGGGAGCCGAGAGACATTTCAATAGGATCCTGCTGCCTGAGCCACCTCCTGGAAATACTGTGGCACGGGCAGCAGCCTATAAATAGAAAGCGGCCAGATGCCGTCTGAGGGCTGGACCAAAGTGTTAGGTGGGCCGTATCCAGACCTGGGCTGCATCTTGCGCAGCTCTGCCATCAGCCTAGCACATCTTCACCAGATGCACATGAAGCAGCACCAATGGAATGCTGTCGTATAGACTTGCCCAAAGTCTGCAAAGGATTCAGATCATAGGGCATAGCTTTACCATTGCTTTATTGTCATCGCTGAATCAAACTGTTAAGTCAGGCCCACTGGGAGGAAGGAGGGTTGCCAGGTGTCCATTATTTTCACCTCCTGTCCAGTAAAAAAAAATCAGAAAATACTGGACACCTAAAATATCGGGTACTTTCTGATGTTTTCCCGGCCAGGAGGCAAAAATCCTGGGCTGTCCGACTCAATACAGAGGCAGCCTGCCAACCCTAGTGCTTACCGGGTTCCACAGGGGAGCTGTCCGGCCCGGCGCAGGGAGGCAAGATGGCGGGTGGCTGCCAGCTGCTTGTGAGGGCCAAAAAGTGTCATCACGTGATTTTAAAGGGGCCACAGTGGGTTTTTTTTTTCAACAACTTTGGTCTCCCCCCTTAACAGAATTTTTTCCCATTTTGGGGGGGAGGGGAATTCAGTATTTTTTGTTGAACCATCTGGCAACCCTAGAAGAGAGGGCAAAGGGAGCAGTTGCCCTGGGACCTGGTGACTCAGCAGCAGCAGCGAAATCCCCGGGACCTTTAAATCACTGCTGCAGCCCCGTGCGGCATGCTCCACATGGTGGGGTCGGGGAGGTGTTCCAGGTAGTGCTGAAAGCCGGCTGCCCTGGCCACACCGCTTCTGGGAGTACAGAGTTGGGCTCCCACCCTACTTATCTAGGGGCCTGGCAAGTCTTTCTGTTGAATCTACATGCGTATGATTTATTTAAAATGAGGTTGGTTTCCTTTGACTCTCTCTCATTCTTTGCCTCTGTCGCAGGCCCGAACGGGACCTATAAACAAGAGGGCTGGTGAGCATGGGTATGTCTTTCGAGAGAGGGATACAAATGAAAACATTCAAAATTGCAAATGAAGCCGGGATTTAAATATCCCGCGCTTCATTTGCATAATCGCGTTATGGCGCTATTTCGAAATACAAAACGAGATGTAGATGCGGTTATTTCAGGAGAACACCTTTCTTCCGAAATAACTGTTAAACCTCATTTTATGAGGAAAAAGGGTTATTTTGGGATAAGGGTGTTCTCCTGAAATAACCGCATCTACACCGCGTTTTGAATTTCAAAATAGTGCCATAACGCGATTATGCAAATGAAGTGTGGGATATTTAAATACCGGCTTCCTTTGCAATTTTGAATGTCTTCATTTGCATCCCTCTCTCGAAAGAGGGTGCAAGCATAGACATACCCTCTCTGATCAAAGATGAAGTCCACAAATAGTTAATCCCATTGTGTACTTCCCTGAACCCGCAAGGCTCTTAATTCAAGCAGTTCATGAGGTTGTTGGCTATGAAATGGACTTGCAAAAAAATACTGATGCTTGATTGTCTCTCCCAAGAAGCTAAATATTTACCAGCACATCAAATCACTTCTGATACCTTGTGGCAAACTAATCCTTTCCGCTGATATATCTGACCGTCTCTTCCCCTGAGCTGTTACCAGAAACTGCTGCTTGAAAACAGGATTTGGGTATTGATTTCTACAGGAATCTGCCTCACTGTTCGCGTCTGGCTAATTTCATAGTACACTATTACATCTTCCTATAGGACTTTACATTGATATTCCAAATAGGAAGTTGCTTGGCAATAGATATTTGAGTAAATATATCCCTAAGCAACCAATATCCCCTGTTTATAAAAGGAATAGGGAAAGCATCAGGAAATATATTGTGCAGAGGGGTGGTTTCTAAGGAGCAAGTTTGCCAGTGTGCCATAAAACCAAAGCCTATTCCTCCTTTTCTTCAGGGATTTGTCCCCTTGTAGTCCAGTAATGAGGCAGTTTTTTCAGCAGGAAGTATTTCTGGACACTTATCACTGACAAATTAGATCATCCTAAAATATGCAGGATTAATTTAAATCTTCTCTAGGCAATTTGAAATGTGCTAAGAAAATTATATTTATTCTTTGAACTTCAGAATACAAATTATCCCAAGAGTTGTTAAAGTCTAAATTCTGGATTGTGTGTGCTAACTTATTTTTGCCTAGGGAAGTTCAGAAGACTTGCTCCAACATGTATTGCAGTAAGCTTCTTGAGTAACTTCATAGAAATAACAGATACGGTCTATACATTGCAAGACCTGATGCTCATAAAACTGGAGCCGATAATGCTGATTAATCATATTGAAGGCAGATACCGTGCAAGATTTTCCACACAACACTGTTAATACAACCCAAACTTCACCTGCAACAATCCCTCCATTTCCAGCTATGGTATCCCACACAGCTCTGCCAATGCAATTAATTCCTGGCCTTCAGCACCTCTGCTTTTCTAGTCCTCTGTCTGTGTAACCCACACACAGTTTGGGCGTGGTGCCCTGTGTCTTCTAGTGGCACGGAGATCGCTTACCCAGAGAATGATGAGTCTACTCTACAGCCTTAGCTGAGAGCCAAGTGGCTTTTAGTTCTTGCAGTAGAGGCTCCTGCACTAAGCTCCAGAGATCTCAGGTTTGGTTCCATCTGTCGGCCTTACATCTGTGCACAGCTGTGCCTTAACTTTCCCCGCTATGCAGATCTGGATTTCCTATACAACTCTGCCAGGGCACCTCAACTATAATTCAAAGCACACCTGCTTATTCTGACATGAAAAAACAAAGAGAAAAAAATGCGAGTGTATGGCAAGGTCCATGGAGAGTAAAAGATTAAACCTGTATGGCTTGCTCTTACTTTGTTCATGCTTCAGTAGTTCTCGGATTCCCTGCTTTGGATAATATCAGTGATGTTATGACCAACTGGGTATTCATTTGATTTTTTTTTGTTTTCCTTTCAGGATATAAAAGAAATGATTTAATGATGCACTCTAATTTTATAATGTGTCATTACTGCAATTGCTTTACAAAAGCACAGCAATTACAATCATGTAATCCTACATGATGTGTGAGAATAGGAGAGGATTTAGATAAGGAGGAAAGTATTGCTGAAAGGGTACGTCTAAACTACATGGCTCCGTCGACGGAGCCATGTAGATTTGTTTGTTTGGCAAAGTCAAATGAAGCCGCGATTTAAATGATTGCGGCTTCATTTACATTTACATGGCTGCCGCGCTGAGCCGACAAACAGCTGATAAGCTGTTTGTCCGCTCAGCGCGCTAGTCTGGACGCTCCCCTGCCGACATCAAAGCCCTTTGTCGGCAGCCCCGGTAAACCTCATCCCACAAGGAATAACGGGGCTGCCGACAAAGGGCTTTGATGTCGGCAGGGGAGCGTCCAGACTAGCGCGCTGAGTGGACAAACAGCTGATCAGCTGTTTGTCGGCTCAGCGCAGCAGCCATGTAAATGTAAATGAAGCCGCGATCATTTAAATCGTGGCTTCATTTGCCTTTGCCTATGTGTCTAATCTACATGCCTCTGCCGACAGAGGCATGTAGTCTAGACACAGCCAAAGAGTTGCCATACAGGTTGCACCTCTAAAATCTGGGATTCTCTGGTCCAGCAACACCCATGGTACGGCATGACCATGGATGTTCCAGGATCAGAGAGTCCCAGTGCACTATAAGTAGGTGGGGCCCCAGGAGCTGGTAAACGTCTTAATTGGGCTGCAAGGAGGAGCAGGAAGTCAGTGCGCAGCTCAGCTGGGCTGGGGAGGGGCCGGGAGCTGGCATATGGCTCATCTGGGCTGCGGAGGGAGCCAGGAAGCCTGTAGGGAGCAGAGGAGAGGGGATGTGACATCAGGGGGCCTGAAAGAACCTCCCCTGGTCCAGAAAAATCCCTCATCCAGAACCAGTCGAGTCCAGAGGGTGCCGGACCAGGAAAGTCCAACTAGTAGTACATTCACATAACATCTTCCATCTTGAAGATCAAACCTCCTTTGCAAAGTGTATGTTATTATAATCATACTCATTGCAGAAAATAGCTCCTAATAGGTCAGCATCATTATTTGACCAGGTTACTGACCTAGTGCAGTGTTTCCCAATTTTATTTAACCATGGAACTCTTTTAAACTCAAAAGAATTTTGCAGAACCCCTAATAACAGTCTAATAATATCTGAAAAAGTAGACCACAAATAAGTAAGGATAATAATAAACAGATGCTAAACAAGTTCATGAGATCAACATTTAGTTTAATTGCACATATTTAAAAACAAAAATCACATAATACTAATTATTATTTTTTAATCATAAAATGTTATTGTAATGGAATTTTCTCGCAGAACCCTTATTTTCACTTTGCAGAACCCCGTGGTTCTGCAGAACACCATTTGAGAAACACTGACCTAGTGGATGTGAGTAAACAATTAACATAGTATATCTTGATTTTAGTAAGATTTTTGACACTCCCATATGACATTCTCATAAGCAAATTAGGATAATGTCATCTAGATTAAATTACTGTAAAGTGCACAACTGCTTGAAAGACCATACTCCAGGAGTAGCTGTCAAATTTGGAGAGTGTCCCTCATGGGTTCCTGCTGGGGTATTTCCTGGTTCCAATGCTCGTCAATATTTTCATTAATGACTTGAATAATAGAGTGCAGAATATGCTTATAAAATTTGCCAGTGACACCAAGATAGAGGGGACTGCAAGCATTTTGGAGAACAGGATAAAAATTTTAAAACAATCTTGTCAAATTGGAGAATTGGTCTGAAATCAACCAGAGGAAATTCAATAAAAAAAAATGCAAAATACTTCACGTAGGAAGGAAAAATCAGATGCACAACTGCTAATGGGAAATAGTGGTCAGATGGTGGGAGATGATTGTCCCAATCTGCTTGGCTCTGGTGAGGCCTCAGACATTGTATCCACATTTTTGGTTTAGATACAATGGAGAGAGTCCAGAGAACTCTCAAAAACGACAAACGGTTTTAGAAAACATACTTGACCAATGAGGAAAGGCTAAAAGAACTGGACATGTTTAGTCTTAAGAAAAGAAGATGGAGGGAGGACCTGATATAAGTCTTGAAGTATCTTAAGGGCTGTTATAGAGAGGACTGTGATTTGCTTGTCTCTATGTCAGTGATGGGCAACGTGGTTCTATATGTAGCCCAGAGGACATTGCGTTGACCATTGCTCATTCACGGGATTGCCAGATTTCGCTGGTTTCTGTCTGGGACACTTTTTTTGTACCAGTATTAGTAAAGTGACACGCACGTGAAATGAGGTGTGTGCTGATTGCACACCACACTAACTGTAAGAGCCACGTGCTCCCTCTGCGTCCTATCAAAGTGCTGCTATGATTCAATTGGCCCCGCCCGCAAATTCTAAGTAGGCAAGCGCAGTGAGCAAAATTAGCCTATCCTGGGGGACTGACTTGGTGACGACAGTCTTGCACTCACTGCGATGAAGGAGGTCCACTCACTAGCCTGGGTTGCCCATTGCTGCCTCTAAATCCATTGACATTAGGAAAGAAAACAATTAGCTTAATCTGCAGCCAGGGAGATGTCGGTTAGAAACTTTCGAATTATAAGGGTACGTAAGCTCTGGAATAGGCTTTCAAAGGAGTTTTGGCAGCCTCATCTGTGGAGGTTTTTAGGAATAAGGTGGTGAACACTTGTCAGGGATGGTCTAGATTTACTTGGCCTTGCCTCAATATAGGGGTCTGGGTTTGACAATTTCCCGAGGTCCCTTTTAACCCTATGTTTCCGTGATAATATAACACGTTACAAAATACAGTCTGTTAATACTGATAAAATTCCAGTTAGCACATGCAATATTTAACTGTCTGATCTCAGGTATTTCTGGGGGTAGCCGAGTTAGTTTGTACAGAAAAAACAACAAATGGTCTGGTAGCATTTTATAGACTAACAAAACATGTAGATGGGATCATGAGCTTTCATGGGACAGACCACTTCTTAGTGTTCAACTGTTTAATGAAATCTCCTCACAATATCTCCAAACCCTGCAGGTTGCATTCTGCCTGTTCTCACTTGCAGCTCAGGCTGGCTGGTCTTGTATGAGGAATTGGGCTTTTCTCAGCTGTGACTAATTAGCTGCCTCCCAGAGGAATCCATCAAATGAGGGATCGGGTGCTAACTTCATGATAGCAAGGCAGGCATGATGCTCAGTAGGATAAGGACACAACTGGTATATTTCACTTGTGTTAAGCAAAGTAAAAAGGAATCCCTGATGAAAAAGGACTAGAATTTGATGTCTTGAGATTGTTCCTCAGTTAGTCCTTCGGCTTATATCTCTTAGGCTACATCTAGACTACAAGCCTCTTTCAAACAAGGCGTTTTCAAAAGAATCTTTCAAAAGAGAGCATTTAGACTACAAGCAGATTTTTTGAAAAAGCGAGCCACTTTTTCAAAAGAGAGTCTAGATGCTCTCTTTTGAAAAATCACAGTTTACATTCAGTAGCATCTTTTTTAGAAAGAGTACTTTTGAAAAAATGCGTTATTCCTCGTAAAACAAGGTTTATCACGATCGAAAAAACTGACGCGTTCTTTAGATTTACTTTCAAAAGAAAGTGGCTGCAATATAGATGCAGGTGAAGTTTTTTCAAAAAAAGGCTACTTTTTTCGAAAAACCACTGTAGTCTAGAGACACCCTTACATAAAAGGAAACATTTGGGAGCAGAGAGAAAGACAGAACAGTCAGAACCAAGATAATAAATAGGGTTTGAGGGAGAGCAATGACTGTGCAGAATACCTAAGAAGGGACTTAAAGACGAGGAGCATGATTTTTGTAGTAGATAGGGAGACAGTGAACTGCTGATGTAATTAATCATATTAGGGTGAGACTATTTTAATGTTTAGCATTTAGTAGCACTTTACAAACATTAACCAAATCCTGATAACTGCCCTATGAGGTAGGTAGGAATATGCTTTTCTCTTTGTTCAAGATGGGGAAACTGACCCACACAAACTGAGTGATTTACATAAAGCAACACAGTGAGTAACTAGCATGCTACTACTTTGGACATCATACATTTTAAAGGTTTTGCCCACCTGAAGTTATTCTGTCTTTTAGAATTATAACTAATTTTTCAACCTGTTCAGCCCGTTTTCCCTTTTAGAATGATCTGAAGTTTGACACACACTGGTTGAGAAACAGGACACTAATCAATACTCCCTGGGTATGCTATACTATTCTGGAACCCTGGAGTTTGTCTATGAGTATGAGAGTCTAAAGAGGAGGGAATTGGAGTAATCAAAGAAGGAACGGAGAATGCATAAATGAGCAATTCAGCTTAGACACCATGAAAGTAATAGATCCAAGTGTGTATTACAGTAGATGGAAATGCAGATTTTAACATTATGAGGTTCAAAGAAAAGTTATAGGGCAAGGTGCCTCTAAGAATATAGACAGTAGAGGCATAAGAGATGCCAGAATTGAGAAAGCTTGAGGGAAATTTGTCAATTGAAAAAAGCTGTGAAAGAGCCAGGTGTTGATTTTTGAGATAAGTGAAGATAAACTCAAGGGTGGGACTAGTGTAGGAGTTAGCAATGGGTGTCATCAGCATAATAGCAGCCTACGCTTACGTGATCCTTTTTAAATGCCACAATTCTAAAATGTCAGGGAGTGTGCTAAGCATGTATGGCAGAACCTTATTGATTTTGGTGAAAATTGGAAAACTTGAAAGGAGGAGGTGGAGAGACACAGGGAGCTCATAGCGTCTGGTTAGCCCACTGAGGAACATCAGCAAAGTATCAGACTTCACAGAGAAGGATCTTCACAAAAACACCTGTTTCTATCACAACAAGTTATTCATTGATGTTGGGCGGAGGCTGGGGTTGCTGTGGGTGGAATAGGGAGTGATGAGAGAAAAGGAAAATGGGCAAGTTTGATAAAAACCTGAGTTAAGAAAACTGAGTGAATCCACCTGCTTGTGACTTACAAGCAACGGCTGCAACCATCGGCCACCAAAAGCTTCTGCATGACCCTGCTTGGGAATTTTTAACTATCAACATACATGACTCTAGCTGGGATTTTTCTGAAAATGCATCCCAGGATCATCCTGCAGCTATTAGATTTGTATTTTCCAATTAGAGCAAATAGAAAAACAAAAAGCCTGGAAACCTTAAAATACAATGAACAATCTTTTGGCTACTCTCTCTGCCCCAAGGTGAATACAATTTGCAATAAACTATCTCAAGGGAAACTATGATCAGTTCAGATAAGTACTTGGACCTTCATTAATTAGATGTTTTGGATTAATAAGGACTCTTTTCACTCACTCTAAGCACAGGTACAAAAAACATTACATTAACCAGTCTCCGAGGAAAGCCATGTTCGTCTGTATCTTCCAGTGGCACCTTAAAGACTAACATTTAAGATGATGCCCAAATAAATCTTTTAGTCTTTGAGGTGCCACAGGATTTTTCAAGTAGACCAGCAGCTTCCGGAGTTTGAGAGGTTCTAGATTTCTGATGTGAAACCAGGCAGGTAATGATCAAAACTTAGTCTAGCTGGATTATATTAAGTGACATATGACATGAGTGGTTGGTCCCAGGCCATGGGTGTAGGGATGTGCCACAAAGCCACGGGGCCAGAGTACGGCTTTTCTCTGACTCACTTGATGTTGATGCATCAGCCTCTCTAGGTTTGGGGCCACACTGTACAGAGAATTGGAGAGTTGTATCTGGCTCTCTGATAGCCCTTCCCTCTGCTGCGCTGAGTGGACTTCAGCGATAGAAGAGACTCTGGCCCCAGTCTCAGCAAAAAGATCAAGAACTAAATGAATTAGGGATTCTGAAACCCCTTTTGATATTGAGGGAGGCTCCGTTCACATTAAGAATGAGGGACATTTGTAGTAGGTGATGTCCATGGTGAAGCTTATTCGGTCACTGCTGTCATCTGTTCTGCAAATATAGCTCTTCTGTCTTTGGTGGTCTCTGTTTTTCACCTTCCACCAGCACTAGTTCCTTTAATTTTGTATAAAGGTTGCAGGAAAAATTATGCGTGCAAGACTCTGATCTTCAAATGGTACAGTTCCTGCCTACTGTGCTGGAAGTTAATCTTTTGAGCTGTGTCTAAACTACATCCCTTTTCTCAAAAAAGGGATGTAAATTAGACACTTTGAAATTGCAAATGAAGCTGGGATTTAAATTTTCTGCGCTTTGTTTGCATAATGGCGGCTGCGGGTTTTTTCAAAAGGGGGATTTTTGAAAGAAAAACGGCTGTTTAGACAAGGATTGATCGAAAATAAACCCTTTTTCGAAAGATCCTGTACTCCTCAAAAAATAAGGTTTACAGGATCTTTCGAAAAAGGGTTTTATTTTCGAAAAATCCCCGTCTAAAAGGCCGTTTTTCTTTCAAAAAGCCCCTTTTCAAGAAAACACGTGGCCACCATTATGCAAATGAAGTGCAGGAAATTTAAATCCTGGCTTCATTTGCCATTTTGAAGTGTCTAATTTGCATCCCTTTTTCGAGGAAAGGGATATAGTTTAGACAGCGCTGGAGTCAAATACTTTGGGGTTTTTCTTGGAGGCATGGCAGTGGGGATTGAACATTCTTACCTTCCATTTTTGGAAATAAAAGCTTCCTAATATATTTTAATAAATCCTTTCTGATCTATTTTCTGAGGAAATTGCTTCGGCACCAGCCAGTCACCTGCAGGAATCAGGAAGGGATTTCCTTCTTTTTCTCCCCCTACTATTCTGGTGTTTGTGGGTTGGTTGTGTTTTTCCTTCCTCTGAAGCCTCAAGGATGATGATCGCTGAAGATGAGATGCTGGACAGCAGGGGTAGGGACTCTGAGACAGTACAGGTGACCCGTGGGGGTGCAAAGGCAGTTCCCTGCTTGTCCTGGCACCGCAGACCATGCTGTGCCCCAGAAACGGCCAGCAGCAGGCCTGGCTTCTAGGTTTGGGCAGGGTGGAAGAGAGGCATAAAGCTCCATGCACTGCCGCTACCCCAAGCACTAGCTCCACACTCCCATTGGCCTGGAACCTGCTGCTGGCCACTTCTGGGCCGCAGAATGCGCTGAGGTGCCAGGAGAGGCAGGAAGCCGGCAGGAGTATTTCTCCCATCAATTTCCCGCTGTGGAAATGGTGCCAAAGTTCGGTTTAAGGTATGTCAACTCCAGCTAATGAGGCCTATTCAGTCAGGGTGGATGTGGCTCACTCCCAAGTAATTACCAAGAGAGGGATAATTGCCTTTGTGGTGAGAGAACCATTCTAAGTCCTTATTCAGACCTAATTTGACCGTGTTAAATTTGCAAATGAATTGCAGCTCTGCTGTTTCTCTTTGTGGTCTGGTTCTGAAGGCTTTTTTGTAAAAGGGTAGCTACTTTTAAATTTGTTATTGAGCATCCACAGAGGTGTTCTTCTATTGGTTTTTACATATTACATTTCCTGATGTATGATTTGTGTGCATTTATCCTTTGGCCAATATACATGGCAAAGAGGCATTGCTGGCACGTAATGGCATATATCACATTAGTAAATATGAAGATGGATGAGCCTCTGATGATATGACTAATGTGGTCTAACCACAATTCAAATAAATCTGTGAAGGTACATCCACACTGCATCACTATTTCAAAATAACTAGCGCTAGTCTGAAATAACTTAGTCCGCATCTACACAGCAGGCAGTTATTTCGAAATAGTGTCAAAATATTGTCAAGCTGGAGGATTTCTTACCCGAACTCCTGTAACCCTCAATGTGCGAGGAGTAAGGGAAGTCAGAGGAAGAGTGCTCTATTTCAAAATAATTGCTGTGTAGATGCTCCCTAAAGCCCAGCAGTGTAGACGCACCCTTAGCCTTTAAGGTGCCACAAGACTCCTCATTGTTTTTGCAGATACAGACTAACATGGCTACCTTCTGAGCTGTTTCATTTAGTTGGTCAACAGATCCTCACCTTGAGTTACACTGACCTCTCATCTCCTGAAGAAAAGCCCCAACCCAAAACAAATAAACAAAATCTAATGGTGCATTCACTTCTTTGACAAAGTTCCAGAAAATGACTCTTAGCTGCTAATTAATTTTCGCCTGTCTGTTTCTTGCTTCTCTAAGGGTACATCTATACTACAGAGAAGATTGAAGCTGCCAATATTGATTTTCTAGGGTTCGAATTAGCAAGTCTAGTGAAGACACACTTATTCAAACTGAGAGGGACACACCAGTCAATTCCCGCAGTCCTGCTTCCATGAAGAGTAAGAGAAGTCGAAGGGAGAGTGTTCTCCTTTCAACTTCCGGAAGTATGGACAGCGCCAAAAGTTGAGTTAAGGTACTTCAACGTCAGCTACACAATTAACATAGCTGAAGTTGCATATCTTAATTCAACCTCATACTGTAATGTAGACGTATCCTAAAATGCTTTCTCCATCATACACCAATGCTTGGAGGCAGTTGAAGAAAGAAGGTGATTTCCTTTGTAGAGGGTTGATATTGATGAAGTCAATGTGATGAGGGCAGGAATGGTGGAAATTTGGAGCAGGCTGGAAGGATGATTAATGGAATTTTCATGCTGCACTTATTGGTCGTTAACTACCAAGAGCAGTAGACAGACCAGAGATCTCTGCCATCGCCACATCAACTGGATGTTTCACATTTTATTGCAATACAGTCATTTCCCTGAACTCAGTAATGCTACTTTTGCTCCCCTTTCTGCACTGATTTCAAAGGATTTTTTTGTGTGCATAGTAAAATACTATTCAACTTAAGTAAAGGTAAGGATCAGGCACTATGTGACTTGGCAAAATGTCATCAACCTGTTCCATTTCCAGTTTCAGGTGAAAAACCAGTCACTCCACCCAGACCGCTTTTGTGCACAAAACCCCCTGTGCCATTTGACAAATTTGAGTTTTGTGCAAGAATAGCAGGGGATGTTTGATTTATCGCCAGGAAAATTCAACTCGCCTCTGTTGCTACACAGAAAAGACCTGTGTCTCATCAGCTTGATGGGTGTGATTCATCACCATAATTACATGTTATAATCCAGCTCCTAATACTTAGTAAAACCACGTAATTTTATTAGTATCTCAATCACCAGTGAATTAAAAGCATTTCTCTATGATAAGGGTACAGTATTGTTCTCCAAGCACATAAGGAGCCAAAGATAAGACACTGTTCTTCCTCTGAAGACCTGTGATACCCCTTGTTCCACCAAGAGCAAACAGATAAGAGCTAGGCAGGAAAGATGGTTTGTCCATCCTGTGAAAAATCGAGATTTCAAAAAGTTTGCCATCCCCAATTGGGACAAAAAGTCAAAATCTTGAAAATTTTTGCAGTCTGAAAATCTCGGCAAAATGTTGGTTTGGGTCAATGGAAACATTTTGTTTTGATAACTTTGAATTTTTATATTTCAATGTAACCATTTTGCCTCTAATTGGTTCCAACAAAAAGTCATTTAGAACTGGAAAATCAGATTTTTATTTTCATCTGGAAGTGGTTAAAAGAGGATGTTTTGACATTCTGAAAACCTTTTTTATGTTCTGAATCAAGAAATTAATCAAATTGTTGGTTAACGAAAAACACTGTTTCAATGAGCCATCAGTTTTCCATGAAAATACGTTTTGTTCCGCTCTGGTTCTGACTATGAAATAAATTGAGAGTTCTGTCACGATCTGCAGAGGCAGCTGATTCAAAGCTCACATACTCTTACTTCCAAGAAAGGACTTCAACAGCAGGTGTTTTTAGCATTATTTAATAGCAAAATAATGTCTTATCATTCTTTCTCTCTCAGGCTACGTCTACACTGGCATGATTTTCCGAAAATGCTTTTAACGGAAAAGTTTTCCGTTAAAAGCATTTTCGGAAAAGCACATCTAGATTGGCAGGATGCTTTTCCGCAAAAGCACTTTTTGCGGAAAAGCGTCCATGGCCAATCTAGATGCGGTTTTCCGCAAAAAAGCCCCGATTGCCATTTTTGCGATCGGGGCTTTTTTGCAGAAAACAGTACTGTGCTGTCTACACTGGCGCTTTTGCGCAAAAGTCTTTCGGAAAAAGACTTTTGCCCGAACAGGAGCAGCATAGTATTTCCAGAAAAGCACTGACGGATCTTACATGAGATCGTCAGTGCTTTTCCGGAAATTCAAGCGGCCAGTGTAGACAGCTGGCAAGTTTTTCCGCAAAAGCAGATGATTTTGCAGAAAAACTTGCCAGTCTAGACACAGCCTCTGTGTTTTCATGTGTGTATTTAGAACAATATCAAATGAATTATTTAATAGATTAAAACAAGATATTTTAAGAGGCTAGCAAAACTCTGCTGTGTTTGTAAGATATAAGTGCTGATGTACCAATGTACATTCATCCTGCACACATCAGTGAAACATTGCTTTGTACTTCACCCTCATAAGCAGTCTGCTGCCCCCTTGTAGGTGCAGACACTAATACACTATCCTAACCAAATATTTACCCTTTAGAGAATAAACCTCTGTTCTGTGCATTATGCTTCATCTGTTCACTAATTTGTTAAATAATTTTGCATACACTAATATTCCCAAAATGCTAAAGAGCAACTTCTTGAAGTTGCATCAATCCAGCAGAGAAGCAATAGTGATGAGTGGGCAGATTAATTCAGTGGTAACATCTGCCAGAATCCAGCTCTACCACCAAACTTTGGGAAAGAGTTTTGCTCCCTGAAGCTTATCAGTTCTTTAGGGTAGTTGCCATTTCATTGTTCTTTGTTTCACTGCACCCAGCTCATTGGAGTCATAGTCCATGACGAGTGTTCCCAGTTGCTACAGTAACACAAATAATAAATATTAAATATAATCATTTGCTCAATAGAAGGGAGGAGCTTCACCTGTGCTAGGGCAAGTGATGGGGAAGTAAACAAATTGCTCAGTGCAGGTACAACCTACCTGGAATAGCCAGAAATACACTGTGCTTATTCCTAAACACATGCCACAATCTCTAGCAGGTAAAAGATGCCAATGTCATTCTGGCAATGCACTGATTCATATACCCATAAATCCAGCAGGCCTGTCCAATTTCACCTGGTCTCTGGCTGCTGGCAGCTGGTTATAATTGCTACCACAACCTCCATACAGCAGGCAATAATTCCATTAGAAACAAAGGCAAATATGTCAAGGAATCCCAGCGCGGGTGGAAAATAGAGCTATGCTATCTGACAAGAGAGTAACGTACGCAAAGTCAGGCTCATCTCAATGTTCTCATGGACCTGAGTGTTAAAGAGGGGTAACTGGGCCAGGGCAGCCGGCCGCCAGGGCAGGCAGTTGGACTCTTATTTTCTTAGTCAGTTTCCTCGTTTTCCATTTGCAGGATTTCCACCAGATTATGTTTTATCTCATCCCATAGATATGGCCTCATCTGTTTTACAGCCTATTTCTGCTAAACAGTCAGCAATTCTCAGTCCCCAGAATTAGCAGAACAAACACACTTGAAAGCTGAAGTTTAAAATACAGCTTATTGCCTATGTGCAGAAGCAACATACACAATGCATCATGAATAGAACCCTTTCAAAATTCACAGTCCATTTTGGTCAATGTCACCATCATAAGATTGAAAAAATAATAAATGTCATGATTTCAGCTATTTAAATATGAAATTTCAGGGAGTGGTTATTGTAGGGTCCTGACTCAAAAAGGACTTGTGAACGGAATGGTTCCGAGCACCCGCCCCCTAAAATAATCTCGTGACCCTCCTGCAACTCATTTTGGGTCAGCACCCCCTAATTTGGGAAATACTGGTCTCCCCAGTGAAATCTGTATAGTGCAGGTTAAAAAGCACACAAAGCGCCAGATTTCCATGGCTGGGAATTTGGTAGGGCCCTAATTATTAACAACACAGTGCCCTCTTGAGGACAAAATGAGAACAATGAAACAATACCTTCAATCTTATACTGTTATTTACACTTGTGTAAATTGAATCCAATGAGGTAAGATGCTTCCAGACCAGAATTTACCATCCAGCTGTGTCACAGGTATAAGCAATGACATAAAGGTGCCGGACCATGGAGAATTACATTTTGTGTTATCAGATGACAGGGATTGACTTTCTGTATGTGTTGGAATAGAGCGTAGTACAGTAAGGTTCTGGAAGCTATTGCAGTTTATATCATGTTCTATTTTATATTTATTAATAAACTACTGCTCCCTTTGGAACTATTAAAAAACTTGCAATACATCTCACTACTCTTAGTAAAATGTTCTCCAGTTTTTTATTGAGCATTCTCAGGCTCTCTTTAGGGTTGTGTATTGCTGTTGTGAGTTGCACACAAGGACAGGATAACAGTTGCTACTAAACCAAGGACATGTACGCACAGCACTAGCAGGCTGGGCGTTCATTCAGATTTCTGTTAAACTGCTTCTGATACCATAAAATCAGAAAAACATCAGAAACATTCCTTCCCAAAGGTATCTATCAAGCACTTCTGTTTCGTTTGTTATTTATCACTAGCGGCAGTCGTATGGAAACCTAATGGTGGTTTCTTGATTACAACTTGATCTTCATGTATATTTGCCAATGTGAAATCACATACTTTTAGTGATAAAAAAGTATTTCTGCAAGTTTTTATGCAGATTGAGTAACAGGCAATCTTTTTGCATTTCCTGCTGGGCTAAGCAAATGCAATCTAATGATACTCCTCTCTAGAATAAATTGCAAGTGTCAGGTTAGTTTGCTATTCTCACCTTTCAGCTGGCAGACATCCGCTTTGGCTTTTTGTGTAGAACAGTGAAAATAATTGATGTAAAACTACCACAAATTTTATTCCTGTGAAAAAGTGGCTCTGAATTTTCTCCAATTTTTCACCAGTGTAAATGTTTTCATTCTCCTTAGTCAGAATCCTCAGTTCGGGCCATCTGAACCATGAGTGAAGAAACAGACAGCAGGAGCCAGGACTTTACAATGCTCCCACATTTTTTGCATGCTTTGTAAATCACACTAGTGCCTGGTAGCATAATAGCTGCCTGGGAGAGTGCCTTTGCTTTCCCACTCCCTGCCCACGCTCCACTTTTAGGGACAGGAGCACACTGTGCATGACAGAGGGGTGGCAGGCTCCAGGTCACTCGGCCACTGTCCCCAATTGTTGAGCTTGGGCAGGGGCAGGGGAGGGGGAGCATTCTGCTACAGCAGCCAGGTCCACGCCCAATCAGGCAGCATGGCTGAAAAAGGCTCTGGCTCCACTCCTTCTGCCTGCCCTGGCCAGTTGCTGGAGGGGTGTTTGACCCCGCTGGAGATCCTCTTGACCCTTCGTAACCTCCCCTCCCCCATATATGCTGGATCTAGGGGTGCTAAGGGTGTTGCAGCCTCTCCAGGATTGAAGTGGTTTCCATTATATACAGGTTTTCAGTGTGGTTCACCATCCCCCCTGGAGAAACTGTTCCAGCACCTCTGCCATGAGTCGCCCGAATGCTGTAGAACGTTAGAAGAGGCAGCTGTCTCTTCCACAGTGTTTTCTGCCCCTTCCCTGCACTTCACACTTTGGTTGGGAAGTTCTTTGGGAGGGGTGGCATTAGAACAGTGTTTCTTAAACTGTGTGGAGAACAACAGAATTCAAAATGGCCACCCTTAAAGGGGCAGGCAACCTTTTTTTTTTTTTTTTTTTTTTTGTCGGTAACTTTCCCCTGACCCTTTTTTTGTCAATAACTTTCTCCCCAACCCTTCTTCCCCCCCACCTTTTTTTTTTTTTACTTAAAAAATCCTTGGTGTTCCTCATAAAACAAATTATTGTTTGGTGTTCCTCGGTCTTAAAAATTTTAAAAAACACTGCATTAGAAGGTGTTTTCTTTGTGTGATATTTTCCGTGCACTTGTGCTAACCACTAGAGGCCGCCAGCTGAGCACACTGTTTCTTCTGGCAAAAGCCGGGAAGGAAACACTCTTGTTTGGGCTTGGCAAGAGCTGAGATTCTTCGGTCTGTTTTGAAGAGTATGTTCACCACATGCCGAGAAGTTTGTATTCTCTGGATTCTTTTCACTGCCTGACCTCCCTTAGCTCCCTGTATAGCAGGGGGGGTCTTGCTTCCTCTGTTGATCTGTTAGAGCCAAAATATTATCCTTCCCCAGGTTGTCAGTCAAACCTGTTGTTACGGGGCACAAACTGATCACCAGCTGGGGTTGGAAAGACAATCCCTCCCAATGAATAGTGTAATTAATACTATGAAAATTTTATACATTCCTCTGAATCTTCCAGCAGTGGCCACTTCCAGAGACTAGATACCGGACCAAAGAGATCGGTGCTGCCTTCCAAATATCATGTTTTCTGTGTTCCTCCAGGGAAAGTTTCTCTGTTTCTGCATTTATAAGTAATGCTCAATTTCGAAGCATGGTTCTGTGTGTCTATGGGACTGAGAGACTTGCTTTGTAACATGCTGTATCTGATAAAAACGAGCTCTCCTCAAACATCCTCTATTTCCTTCCTGTAGGTGGCTCTCTTGGGTTCGTTAACAGTAATTTCTGGTTCCATCACATAATTTGCATTTTGTATTAGCATAGGGACAGGATGCCTGACTCGAAAAGATTTGGGGGGGGGATGATGTAGTGGGGCATCTTGCCGGTCGGTCGCTAGGCTTGGGCTGTCCCCTACTGGCCCTGTCTGTTAGCACAGCCCAGCAGGGGGTCCAGACACTGCCCTGACTGGTTCTGACGGGAGGAAAGGAGGTTGGAACAAAGGAAGTACGGGGGAGGGGGAGGGCGAGAGTTAGTCAGGGGCTGGAAACATGATGGAGACAGTCTGGAGGGGGCTTGGAGACTAGGGGCTCAGGCAACCCACCGTAAGAGTTCTGGGGCATCCTATTGCCACATCACATCTATGCTGTGCTGTATTCTGGAAACTCAAGAAACCCCTCTCTACTCTGCTGGCTGGTGGAGACTGTTCTGGCTGCTGTGGGGGTGCCGGATCAGGGTAACCCCAACTGCGCTGTCACAGGAGGTGATTGTCAATGAGAGACAGCCCATCCCAACATACTGAGGTACTTGTGTATTCTCCACCGTATGCAGAGAGCTGAAAGGTAGAATGTTTCAGGAAATTTTCCAGGATGTGCTCAGCACGGCTGTGCACCACCTACAGTTTTTAAAGTTTGATTAGGCCTCAGCTGGAGTATTGTGTCCAGTTCTGTGCGCCACATTTCAAGAAAGATGTGGAGAAATTGGAGAAGGTTCAGAGAAGAGCAACAAGACTGCTTAAAGGTCTAGAAAACATGACTTGTGAAGGAAGACTGAAAGAATTGGGCTTGTTTAGTTTGGAAAAGAGAAGATTGAGAGGGGAATAATAGCAGTTTTCAGGTACAGCCGCTCCCCAAGTTGCGAACGGTCGAGTTACGACCATTCGCAGTTACGGCCAAAGCTCCCATAGAGCGGTTGTAAAGGCGGTCCCCGAGTTACGAATGCGACCCGCGCTTACAAACAGCACAGTCGCGTGTAACTAAATAGGATCCGAGTTACGAACAGTTCGAGTTACGGACCAAGTGTTGAGCGAGGAGAGCGGCCGTATCTAAAAGGGTGTCACAAGGAGGAGGGAGAAAAATTGTTCTTCCTCGCCTCTGAGGATAGAACAAGAAGCAATGGGCTTAAACTGCAGCAAGGGAGCTTGAGGTTGGACATTAGGAAAAAGTTACTAACTATCAGGGTGGTTAAACACTGGAATAAATTGTCTAGGGAGGTTGTGGAATCTCCATCTCTGGAGATATTTAAGAGTAGATTAGATAAATGTCTATCAGGGATGGTCTAGACAGTACTGGGTCCTGCCATGAGGACAGGAGACTGTACGCGATGGCTTCTCGAGGTCCCTTCCAGTCCTAGTATTCTATGATTCTATGAACCCTGTACAAGGAGACCTCACAATGAATATTAGCTCAGGAAGAATCTGATACATACATAGACATTAGGACAAGAAAAAACCTGCTAAATCACAGTGCATTCTCACAGCCTGAATGGACAAACCAAGATTGTTCTCCTTAGTTTATAATCCAGACCAGTTTTCAATTATTCAGTAGTGGGCCTTCCACCACTTCCCTAGGGGTACTACCATACAATGTGACAGACTAATCTGAGCACATGGCTTTGTGTTTAACCCAGTAACAGATACCATGGAAAAGTCGGATAGAGGAAATAATTTCCCAGACACAGGTTTCTTGATTGCATCAGGCAAAAGCAAAGTTTTATTACAGATACTTTTTCATCAGATTGTAAATTACCAACCACGGTACAGATAACTCAAGTAAGTAAGTATTGTAATTAGACACACAGAGAATTGCAAAAGAAAAGAAGCAAATAGCATAATAGGCAGGAAGGTGGACCAAAGATCAGATGGGCCCCTTAGAACAGAAAAGTTGATGTTAGAAACCTTGAGTAATTCTAAAGAGCACTTCTCCAACTCTGCCTAGGTCCACAGCGAATGCATTAGGTCAGCTCTCTCTTTGTCCCTGGGTGGTTCTTTGCTTGGTGGGTCTTGCACTGGAAGATGCTGGTTTCTCTGCTTAGTCACAGATCTTTCTGCCGTGTCCTACAGAGGGATAAAGAGAACCGTTACTTTCCTTAGAGAGGGTGTAAACCTTTCCTGGAAAGTGAGCGTTTGACAGTAGCTTCCCTCTCGTCCTGTTACTGAGAACAGGACTAAAGAAACATTCCCCCTGATACCCGAAGTCAGTGCTCACCCTTCTCAGCAGGGTGGCAAGGTGGGACATGGGGGAGGCAGTGGGAAGAGGTAGAGTAGCTGTGGGATGATTTAATGACAACGCCTCCTCCTCCTGCGCATTTACCAGCTCCACTTCCGACACCGATCCCTCCTTCCGGAACACTGTGGCAAGGAAAGAATGTCTGGTGAGTGGAACAGCAGCCAACCCTGCAACAGCATTGTAGGTTCAATAAAGCCCTGCGACTACCTGTCCTCACCCACTACCAGTCCCGCAAGGAGCCAGGACCCAGCCCGTACACCTCCCTTGGCTTTCTGCCAGCGCCCTTGCTCACGACTTCCATGCAGCACAGCAACAGCACATCACTACAAGGCCAGCCGGTCTCCCTATTGGCTTTGCCCCCCAAAGGATGAATTAGCTGTAGGCTTCCATTGCCGGAGAGATTTTACACAGATTCTGCTCTGCACCTGGCTTCCAAACCAGGAAATCTTTGCCTCATTAATGAGCTGGCTGGTTTCAAAAGCAAATGGAGTTGGGGACATGCCAGGTGCTTTGGATAAAAGTAGGAGTGACTGAACTTTTCGCAAAAGCTCAGGCTACATCTTTATGCAGGGATGAGCATGTAGGTGTTTGCTTTATTCCCCACTGGGTCTGTAGCCTACATACATAATGTCACGCTGTCCTCCTTCCAGCAGGCAGCGGTAAGTGTGAATCTCCTGCTCCAGTCGGCATTTGACGTCCAGAAGGACCTTGTACTCGTGATTCTGGGACTCAATTTCTGCGCGCAAGTCAGACAGCTGCTGCTCCACACAGGTGATCTGTTGTTGTAACTGGCACAGGTGGGCGTTGTAGCGACTTTCGGTTTCAGCTAAAGAGGCTTCCAGGTTGTCCCGCTAAGAATTGAAGGAATAAAGCCACATGTACTTTAACCAGGCACCAAATTAAACCCATTTGGATGCATAAAGCTGGATATTTCCAATGCAGAAATTAAAGCAAATTGTTGCTAACAGTCAGTTACATCATCACTGCTACGTAGAGGAAAGGCCTGGCTGGTCCCCTATTAGTCTAGAAATCCAGGTATCAGTGTGTCATAGTTGAGCTTTCATTGATGACAATATCCCTACCTGGCTAAGATGGGCTTGCAGATCAATCTCCAGGCACTGCAATTGACGTCGAAGTTCGGAGACCTGATTGTTGCACGACTCCACCTCCTGACCGCTTGTGATGACCTCACGATTCACCTCCTCAATCTGAGAAACAGACACACACAATAAAGAGCATCAGAGGGATTTTTAATTGTCCGGTGAGTCTAGTGAATGCACAAAGCAGTGGCTAAAAATACATGTAAGACAGATGGGATGGGCAAGTTTTCTGCACACGGGAATGAATCCCATCTATTGATTGGAACTCCCCTTGTGATTCTAATGCTACGGCTCCTCACAGCCTCACCTGTGATTCTCCTTTGTCCTAAACTAGAGGTTCGCCCACTGTTCCGCCAACACACCTCAATAATGACATGTAGCAAGCCCTGTTATTCCAGGAGAAACATACACTGTGTGTACGCTGGGCCTCCTTCCCCTATGCAGAGGGCACTACACATCCAGGCAGATCATATTTAGAACATATGAAACAGGAATAAAATCTCCCCACAGTGAGCATATGTGATTCTGGAATAGCTCCTGCATTTTCACCTGAGGGAGTTATCATCATGAAGGACTTACCTTGCATTCATACCAATCCTCAACCTCTTTGCAGTTTTGAGCAATCATTGTTTCATACTGGCACCTCATCTCATCTAGGATTTTCTTCAGATCTGGTCCAGGACTGGAGTTGACTTCCACACTGACATCGCCAGTGGACTGGTTTCTCAAACAAATGATTTCCTGCAAAGATAGCCCAGATCGGCTTGGTTAAAAAGATTGAAAATATGAGTTGAGTTCTTTGGCGCGTGAGAGCAGCATGCCGCTGTCAGGGAGCCGCTAATCCTGATGCCCATTTCAGACACTCACAACACCTGTCTCTTCTCCACTGAGGACTTCCAAGCTAAATTCTACATTGAATGCTCCTGAGGTATAAAAACCAATGGGTATTTTCAGGGATGTGTGGTCGCTAATCACAGCCAATTAATGTAATCTTGACTATTTTTACTTAGACAAAGGACATTTTTTATTCTTCATTTCCGCCTGGGACTTTGTGTCCCTGGATCATGCATAAAGGCTGTTTTCCTATGATCATTTTTACATTACACTTTCCAATAGTTTATATTTTCACAACAGTTACCATTTGTGTGTCTTTTCTATACACCAAATCCAGTCAGCCCATTTTTACTGCCATGTTTGGTGCACACATCCCTTAGCAGAATTAAGTTTGATGAATGAAAGTCATTTCCCTGAGTAGGTTGCCACTAGTGTAACAGGCTCCCTTATCTTAGATCACCTTTTGACAAAGAAGTAAATTTTCAGGTAGATAAGTCACAATATATTGGCTCTTTCTATATTTTTCCTTTTATATTTACATTTTCAGGGAAGGGAGTGTGGTCCAGTGGTTAGAGCTCCTTGCCTTTTGTTTCATGGGTCTGCTACTGCATTTCCAAAAGATTTTGAACAAGATATTTCCCTTAACCATTTCTTGGATAGCCTGGCTTCACAACACAGCGAATAATACTAGCAACACAGGGATGTTCTAAATAGTGATTAGTTGCTTATGAAGGGTTTTGAGTTAAGTTCTGTGGATGAAGTATAGCAAAGAAGAGACAAGTGATATCATCAGCCATTGGCAAAGCTGCTGCATGGTTTATCCAACTCGCTGCTAGTGTCTGTGATAGCGCTCTCTCCTTCCCCTTTTACAGGGCCCAGGAGCTGCCAGAAGCTTCACATTCCTTCCCATGGTTCCTACATTGCTCCCAAACCTTAGGGGAAGGACCTAGCCTGCTTGCGACAAATACTCCAGCATAGGACCCACCATCCTTGTATGTTACATACGAATGAATATGATTAGGAAACGGGTTTGGAGAAAGGAGTAATACGGCTGCAATGCAGATCATATTCTATTGGCTGTAATGGCAGTATTCCATTCATATTCTATTGGCTGTAATGGCAGTATTCCATTCATAGTCTATTGGCTGTAATGGCAGTATTCCATTCATAGTCTATTGGCTGTAATGGCAGTATTCCATTCATATTCTATTGGCTGTAATGGCAGTATTCCATTCATAGTCTATTGGCTGTAATGGAAGTATTCCATTCATAGTCTATTGGCTGTAATGGCAGTACTGTTGGGGGTTAGAATCAAATTCAGAGCCCCGCTGTAAGTAATATGCAACATACATTCTGTTAGCTCAATGGGACCCTACCTCCTCGTGGTTCTTCTTCAGACAGCACAGCTCTTCCTTCAGGCATTCGAGCTGCGCCTCCAGGTCAGACCTGCACAGGGTCAGCTCATCCAGAACGCGGCGTAAGCCGTTAATATCAGCCTCCACACTCTGGCGAAGGGCCAGCTCAGTCTCATACCTACGCCATGGACAAGAAGCACAGAAAAGTCAGCCCCCGAGCCCACCGCTCAGGCCTCCTGGCAGGCTCTCTCGGATTATATTGAGTTTGTGTGTCCCTTCTGCCAATGTTACGTCTCTGTCTGGGCTTAAATAGAACACAGCCTGTCCGCTGTCCGGTCTCTCTGGGTGTTCAAAGGCAGGGTCTAGGATTTTGTGTTTGCTTCATAAAAGACCTTCTTTACTATACTGCTACAAGACCTCCGTTCTCTGCACTTGCCCTGGGGAATAATCTGAACTCTTCTTTTTTTTAAATATCGGTGGGCCGGACTCTCCACTGATATAAATCTGCGTAGCTCCATTGCCTTCAAGGGATGCATGCAAACTTACATCACCTGTCCCTATATTTTAGCCCCCTCAAGCCTCACAACCAACTCTTTGCTTCAAACTCTCTGTCCTAGAAATGCCCCTCTTCTGGGCACTTCTAATATCAAAGACAGAAGGCACATGTCAAATTCGAGACCACAACCTGTGAGATCTCTTATTCTCTTACATTGGTCTTTACGTATCCATTGATGTCTTGTACTCTGCTGGGATTATCGGCTCTTTCAGTGGGATGTATAACAGTTTGACTTGTGTGTATACAGTGCTAGCACAATGGGGTTCCGGGCCTTCACAGAACTTAATAGCTGCTGCTCTAATACAAATAATTTATAATAATAAAATCCCCCACCCCTTGGGAGATTTCTTACTTTGGGAATAGGATAAAAGGGGAAAGTGGTGAATGGTTGTTTTTTGTAGAGAACGGTACTCACTTCAGTCTGAAGTCATCAGCTGCCATCCTGCTGTTATCAATGTTCAGAATGATCTTGTTGTTGTCAAGGGTTGCACAAACAATCTGGAAAAGAAGAGGGTCCAGGAGACTCTCAGCCCTTAAGTCTCTTCACGCACTTACACTCAGTGTCACATTGCAAATTTCAGTCTCCGTACTCTCTCAGTATTCAATTTCCGATAGAGAGGAAGCACAGAAGATTTCAGATCTCAGGAGAAAAAATTGAGAAATATCCGAGTGTGTGCAATGAAATAGATAAAAGGAATAAAGTTGCAAAAATACAGTTAAAATACTAGTGACTTTGAAATTATACTTAGTGCTCTCTGGTACCTCCTATAACAAACCTCTCATTTTCAAAGTTGGTCTAGAGTTCATTCAAACCCATTGGTGACAAAGTATTATATTTTTCTTATTTTTTAGGGGAATATTCCTCTTCTCCACCCCTACTTTCTATAGAAGCTCAAACTTGGTTGAAATATAATTAACATTTTAATTAAAATCTGGGAAAACTGATGATAAGATAAAAGGTAATAATGAGGATATTTCAGTAGATTAATGAATGAATTTATCTTTTCAGCTTTGTTTTGGTCATAAATATATTAAAACATATTTTCTCAGCTGTATTCCCCAAGGTAAGATCTTCACTTGAGCCTGTGTTCAGATCCTGTTGCTGTTCAGAGAGGCATTATTTCACTTTTGTAAAATGTTCTTTGCAGACATAAATTTAAGGCAACTGCTCTTATGAATATGAGTGAGGGTGTGAAAACTCCTGAGTCCGTTCACAATCAGCCTTTTCTCGGCCAGGCTTGTACAAAGAGGAAAAGGTTACATAGCCAGGGAACAATCTAGACCTGGTCAGTGCACGTGCAGGAAATGTGTAACAGGATATTTACCTGATTTTGAAGATCTTCTATTTCCTTGTGGTAGCAGCTGTAGTCCTTTGGTAAACCAGAGTGCCCATGCTGGGCATACCACTCCCTGATTTTACACTCAAGGGCAGCGTTTTCTTCCTCCAAGCATCGCACCTTGTCCAGGTACGAAGCCAGGCGGTCATTGAGGTTCTGCATGGTCAGCTTTTCATCACAGGTGACAAATGCACCATCTCCACAAACACCACCGCCAAGAAAGCCACCACTGACTGCAGCACCAAAGCCACCACCAAAACCACCTCCATAGCCACAATGGGAAGCACCACCGCTCAACCCAACACCAGGACAACCTCCACAGCTGTATCCTGGGAGACCTCCTCCGAAGACACCTCCACAGCTACCTCCAGAAAAACTACCAGCACCACCACTAAAACTCCTGCACGAAAAGCCTCTACCACTGCCTAGCCCACAGGAGCCATATCTCCCAGAAGAAACGGAAGAGATCTTTCCTGCACCACCACCTCCAACCACGCAGCTACCACCACTACTCCTCCCTTTGGTAGTGAGAGTAACAGTCTGCTTGGTGCTGTAGCTCATAGTGACGGCAGTTAAGAATCCAACCCAAAGCCCAAAGCAAGAGGCACAGCTTGATACGAATTCAGACTGCACGTTTTCTGTCCTCACTGATCACTATTTATACCTTCCCCAGTGGGAGTCACCAATAGGGTGTTTCTTCTTCCCATGGGGATGGCTAGTCTTGCTGTTTATGCCAAGGATAATTCCCCAAAGGCAGTTCCCCTCCAGAAATCCCAGTACACAAGGACGTTAATTTACACTTTAGCAGCTAGTTCCAAATATACACTCACAATGATATTCCATGAATCATCAGCTTTTTTTTATGATGAATATTTTACAAGAAGAAGCCAGGAAAAACACTGCCCTAAATTATATACAAGGAAGAAATAATGCAACTTCTTACAACAGAGTGTGCTTTATCTGTTATTATTTAATTTCAATTGTTTTACTTTACTAGCCTGTTTTCCATATGAGGTGTTAGGGTGTAGACATAGAAGATCAAAATAAATGAATGAATAAATATGTAGTCATGCTTTAGTAAAGTGAAAACCATGATCAACCTCTTAATGGAAAGATCTGAGACACCGTGACACAGATATTCAGATCTTTCCTTGGTACATTGGTGGATCTGAAGTTCAGTACACTTCTAATACATAAAATTGTTAAATTGTGGCAGTTGAAGAAGTGGAGCAGGGGTTCCCAAATATAGTCCATGCATCCCAATGAGCCACAAAGAACACTTACATGTAGTCTGTGGAGAGCTGGCTTATTAATTGGTTCCTCCTTCACCTTGGGTTAAGCTGGAAACGGTCATTAAAATAAGTGAAAAATATGTGAAATACTTTCCTAATGTTACTTTCCCCGTATGAGCAATTGCTGTAGTTGCCACCAGGTTGTTTTGTGCCTCTGAGTTGAAGGGAAGATGTTCCATGCAGTGGTGAATGGGTGTGGGGTTGTGTATGGCCAATTTTTCTGTTAATATGTGTGTATGGAAAAATTCTGGAATTTATGATATAGAGAATGTAATGTAAAACTGTATTGCTGATAGTGCCAGGCGATGGACTAGATGTGACCAAATAGGTTTTTTCCAATACTAATGTCTACAAATCTATACTGAGCAAGAAATTAAAGTGGGAAGAGCTGTCCTCATTTCTGAACGTCGTAGTAACTGGTGCCAATACATTCTGATTTGCTCCGAGAGCGCGGGCAGCAGTACCGCTGTGATACGCAGGTGAAAACTAGAAGAAGATCTAGAGAACTGACATACTACTCAAAAGGCCAGTAAGGATACGTCTACACTAGCTCGTTAGTTCGAGCTAGGTAAAGTAATGAAGGCAAGCGGAGTTGCAAATGAAGCCCGGGATTTAAATATCCCGGGCTTCCTTTGCATGTTCCCGGGGGCCACCATTTTTAAATCCCCCTTAGTCCGAACTCTGTGCCTGCGGCTACACGCGACACGGAGTAGGTAGTTCGAATTAAAGATCCTAATTCGAACTCCCGTTACTCCTCACTCTACGGCGCCCGGGAACATGCAAATGAAGCCTGGGATATTTAAATCCTGGGCTTCATTTGCAACTCCGCTTGCCCTCATTACCCTACCCAGCTCGAACTAACGAGCTACTGTAGACGTACCCTAACATCCTAATGCTAAAATCCTTTTCTTTTCAAGCGCACAAAGGTGCACGTTCCCTAATAGATGGACATTTATAAGCAGCTATTCATTGTAATTAGACTTTGTCTCACCTTCCCTTCCTCCCCAGTGAGCACTGTAAGGGAGAAGTTGAGATGAACCCTCATTTATATAGATTGTGCTGCTGTTAGAGAAGGTGTCAGCTGCCACTCCAGAAAAGAGGGGCTTCTTTGCAAAATTAGTAGGATTATTTACACCCAGCCAGAATCAGTCAGCTCCCAGAGGGACAGGAACTCAGGAAAGAAGCAGAACTCCCCACCCAGCTGCTAAGGGCCTGGGAAAGGCGGCCAGAGGGGCGGGAGGGAGAGGGGGAAGCTGCCATCAGGAATCCTTTTCCCGGCTGCAGAGTCCATCTCCAGGTTCAGGGAGCTCCTGTAGGGAAAGGACAAGTCCAGGCATTGGGGGACAAGAGATTCTCTAGCATGAGATATTATGCTAGGTTCTGCAAGCCCTAACATAGGCTATGTCTACACTGCAGAGTTTTTTTTGAAAAACAGTTGTTTTTCCAAAAAAAAAAATCCCTTCACTTATGTCCACACTGAACTTGTGTTCTTTCAAAAAAAGGTTGAAAGAACACAGGAGGTTTTCCGACATTGGTAAACTTCTTTCTACGAGGAAGAACCCTTTTTACAAAAGAGCTCTTTCAGGAAAAGGCGTGTGTGGATGGGGAAGAGGGAGTTCTTTCAAAAGCAGAGGAAAGAGGAAAAAGCACAGGTGCCCTAGTGGCCACTCCATCCACAGTAATCACAGCTTAAACACAAGATAGCGTCCATTCAGTGTGGACTTTAGTTTTCGAAAAAGCAGATCACTTTTTCGATGTGCTTTGGCAGTGTGGACTTTCTCTTTCAGAAGTTTTTTCAGAAGATCTCTTGTGGAAAAGCTTCTTCCGAAAGAAGCCTGCAATCTAGACATAGCCATATTTAGGAGCATTCAGAAACTCTCTGGGGGTATGTCTACACTAACCGGAGTTGCAAATAAAGCCCGGGACTTGAATTTCCCAGGCTTCATTTGCATGTTGCCGGGCGCCGCCATTTTTAAATGCCGGCTAGGTCGGACTAGGTAGTTCGGATTAGGCTTCCTATTCCGAACTACCTGTACACCTCGTTCCTACTTGAAAGTAGGAATAAGGGATCTTTCGGAAAAGGGTTTATTTTCTGCAAGATCCCGTCTAGACTGGCGCTTTTCTCCGGCAAAACCCCGGGCCGGAAAAAAGCGGCAGCCATGTTCATGCAAATGCCGCGGGGGATATTTAAATCCCCCACGGCATTTGCAATTCCGAAGTGTCTCATTAGCATCCCTTTTGTGGAAAAGGGTGCCAATGTAGACACAGCCTCTGTGTAAGGAGAGGCTAAATTCATATATCATGTTGCCGTGCTGAAAAAGGGATTCCATAGAAATAAGGGTTCCTCCAAAACTTCTTGCCATTGTAAACACCTAATGCTCCAAGCCCTTCTCTTCTAGGATCTGAAGGACAGTCCCTCCACATTCACACCTCTCAACCATCTCCAGTTTGCCACTAGGAATAGCTATCTATATTACGAATTTGTATGGCTCTCATCCCATAATATGCTTCCCAAATATTTATGGGCTAATCATCATCCCATTTGTATAAATAAGGAAACTATGACCCCCCTTGAAGTGGATTGATTTACTTAGATTTTAAATGACAAAAGGGACATCTATCACAAGCCTCTAGGTGCCCTGCCACATTCGTTAGTTATACCATACATGGGAACCCCCAATAATCAGTGTACAGGCAGATGAAGTGACTTCCTCAAGGTCACAGTATGAAGCTGTGTCAGAGCCAAGAATTACATGCACTCCTGAATCAGTCAACAGTGCCTTAAACACAAGCCCATCCTCACTTCAGAAATGTGCCCTATTCACTCCCCAAGCGCCAGTCAGCAAAGACACAGTTCCGAGGAAAGCTGTAAAGAGGAAAAACAGCTTTTCATCGTTTGTACTTTGGAGTATAATTGGAGTCAGGGTGAGGCTCTGAGGCCAAACAGAAATTAATGTAATACTTTTATTGCTTTGGTTATGCTGTGTGGGCTCCCTGAAGGAATTACCCAGGAGCTGTCTACCAGATACAGCTTATGTGGATGGAGTAACATTCAGTTCCCTCTTTCAGGAATATAATTTCAGCATTATAGAGTTCCACTTTCTTGTCAGCACAGCAAATCTTGCCTGAATTACTTGCAGCGCAAACAAGGAAACATTGTCAATACCACATTGAGGCCTGATTTACGTTAGGAGTTTAGGTCGAACTTAGCCGCATTAGGTTGATTTTCCAGACGAAGCCCGTTCTGTTGACTTTGAGGGCTGTTAAAGTCAATTTTGGTACTTCTGCTTTTCACAAGGGCTACATCTAGACTGGCATGATTTTCCGCAAATGCTTTTAACGGAAAAGTTTTCCATTAAAAGCATTTGCAGAAAAGAGCGTCTAGATAGGCACAGACGCTTTTCCGCAAAAGCACTTTTTGTGGAAAAGCGTCCATGCCAATCTAGACGTGCTTATCCACAAAAAAGCCCCGATCGCCATTTTCGTGATCAGGGCTTTTTTGCGCAAAACAAATCTGATCTGTCTATACTGGCAATTTTGCGCAAAAGCTTTGCCCAAAAGGAATTTTGCCCGAATGGGAACAGCATAGCATTTCCGCAAGAAGCACTGATTTCAGACAGTAGGAAGTCAGTGTTCTTGCAGAAATTCAAGCGGCCAGTGTAGACAGTTGGCAAGTTTTTCTGTAAAAGCAGCTGCTTTTGCAGAAAAACTTGCCAGTCTAGACGCAGCCAAGGAGTATCAGTAAATTCAGTTGTACATGGTCGACTTTAGGGTAATGCAGATGCAGCGCAGTGAGAATCAACAGTTCTGGCATCGGGGAGGTATCCCACAGTGCCCCCATGTGACCACCCTGGTCAGCATTTTCAACTCTCCAGATGCACAGGAAGAGACCTGGGGAAATTTGAATGTAATTTCCTGATTGGCCAGCGTAGCGAGCGGACCTCAGAGCAGGCAGCACACCTGGCCAGGAGTTCCCAGGGTTGCAAACAAGCACCAGCATGGCATGGGCAGGAGATCCTGGACCTCAGTGCTGAGTGGAGAGAGGAATCAGCTCAGGCAGAACTAAAAAGCAACAAAAGAAACATAGATATGTATGCCAAGATCGGACAGCACATGGTGGAAAAGGGACCCAGGGCTCAGGAGTACCACGTGAAGATAAAGGAGCTCAGGCAGGCGTACCGGAAGACAGAGGAATCTGTGGATACCTCCCAAGTGACTCTTCAGTGACTCAACAGAGTGACTGAGGAGCAGGATGGTCACCAGGCAAGCAGAGCACTGGGTCTCACCGACAGCCAGGACCCTTTCTATAACTTTGGAGCCAGTCCCCTCCTCCCAGGACAGCTCGTTGCCAGACCCTCCACTTCTGAGGAGTTCACATTTGGAATCGTGCTACAAATGGGTTAAGGCCGTGGGGTGTGGTAGCCACTGTGCCCACACAGCAGGGGCTCCCCGACCAGCTTGTTCTGGAGATAGAGCAGTAATCCTCCCTTTGCACATCTCCATAAAACTGCCAGAGTGGCACTCCTTAAGCCTTCTCGCAAGGTTGCTGGGGACGCCGGCCTTCTACCGTCCTCCACAGCAGGACGCCTTCCTCGCCAAGCCCGCAAGGAAGCGGTCTGGCATCACTGCAGAGTAAGGTCCGGTTTCTGGCCACATTCCGTCAGCATCTGTTCCCTATCCCTCTGGGCACCCTCCCCCTTCCCATTGACAGTCTCTTTAATTGCACTTTCTGGAGGGAGGGGTGCCAAATACACGGACACTACATGAGCCCCTGCCCAGCCCCTCTGCTACAACACTTGGCCCCCCTTTTCAAATGCAGACACTTGCCTAGCTGTGGGAGCTGCTGTTTGCAAGCACAGTGTCACACATGTTTCAAAGAAGAAACAAAAGAGCGAGCCCCGACCTGTCCCTTACTGTGCCTGCCACCAAACCAAGTTCAGCTGCTCCCTTAACATCACTGGGGTATACCTGCTGCATAGTGGGTGCTTAAAAGCATAACTTTGGCCGTGTACATAACACATGCCTGTTATCTTAGACCTGTGGTTCTCGACTGGTGGTCCATGGTGACTTTTACGGTGGTCCACAGGAATATTGTCCAAAGTCACACGGTGTGGGCAGGCACCAAAAATCTGTTAGTAAGAAATAAATTTCAAACCAAAATGTTCGTTGTCTGCTCTTTTTTATCATGTCTCAAAAAGGAGGTGGTCCACGAACATTTTTTGATTGGCCTGGTGGTCCGTGGACTGAAACGAGTTGAGAACCACTGTCTTAGACAGATGTTCCTTTATGCTAAGAGATTAGGTTCAGCGTTTCACAAGGTATCTCCTATAAAGTCTGTCCTTCACGTTTCATTATAGCAGGTGCAACAACGAGCCTGCTACCCACTTCCCGCAGGCTGCCTCCTCCAGCTGTGTGGCTAGCACAGATCCA
Source organism: Pelodiscus sinensis (assembly GCF_049634645.1). Taxonomy (NCBI): domain Eukaryota; kingdom Metazoa; phylum Chordata; order Testudines; family Trionychidae; genus Pelodiscus; species Pelodiscus sinensis. The sequence continues at coordinate 10,163,165 of NC_134739.1, read as the reverse complement.
AAGACAAAAATGTAATCCAGGCGACATGTTCAATGAGCACATGCAATCCACTCGCTTGGACACGGCGCAGTTCCATGAGTGGAGAATGCTGTTGCAAGAAATGCAAACAGAGCATGAGGACGGGAGAGCATGCAGGAAACGCGACGTGAAGACACAGGAGAACGTCTTGAGAGTCATGGTGGAACGGATGACATGCCTGGTAGACTCATAGGAGAGCCAGATGCACATTCAGCCTGCAGGGATATGTCCCAGAACAAAAAGCTTTCATTTTCACACCTGTGTGCTTGCTGAACAGAGGAATTGTAATACATCGCTATCCCTTATCCCCACCCCACCCAACCCCCACATGCCTGAAGTTTCCACCCTGAGCTCCTTTTCTGTCCTTGTGTTCCCTTTAATAAAAACGCCGGATTTCTCAGCAACAGTATCGTTATTGCTTGAGTTGCATGCGGAGGAGGGTTTATAGGCAAGCAGACTTTAGGCAGGGGGCACCTCCTTAAGAGCAACACGCATGACTGTCATACCACTGCCTGGCCGTTCACAAAGCTGTTTTTCAAAGCATCTCTGATTTTCAGTGCCCCTCAATATGCTCTCCTTATTGCCCTGGCGTCTGGCTCATCATGATTAGTAGCTAGGAGTTGTGTGTGGCCCCCCACACACGTACCATGGCCTACAATTTTCTCCTTTACTTTTACAGATATTACGGAGCACACAGCAGGCTGCTACGACAATGGGGATGTTGCTTTCACTGAAGTCTAACCTAGTCCATCAATTGCAAAACCCTTCCTTTAAACTTCCAAAAGCACATCCTACCACCATTCTGCACTTGCTTCGTCTGTAGTTGAACTTCTCCATACTGCGGTCCAGGATGCCTGTGTACGGCTTCATGAGCCATGGGAGCAAGGGGTAGTCTGGATCTCCAAGGATCGCTATTGGCATTTCAACACCTCTGATGTTCATTTTCCAGTCTGGAAAGAAAGTGCCATCTTGCAGCTTCCTGAAGAGACCAGAGTTTCTAAAGAGGTACCTTTCATGACCAACCCACAGCAATGTCGGTGAAATGGCCTTTGTGATCCATCAGTGTCGGCAGCACCATCAGGAATTACCCCTTGAGGTTTATGTACTCTTTGGCAGAGTGGTTGGGTGCCATGATAGGATGGCGTTTCGTGCCCCACCCCATTGTGACAAATCCCTCCACTATGTCCTGCGTGTTTCCCAGAATCACTGCACTTTGTAGCAGAAGGGTATTGATTGCCTTAGCTACTTGGATCACAGCAGTCCCCACTGTAGATTTCTCCACTCTGAACTGATTTCCAACTGATTGGTAGCTGTCTGGCATTGCAGGTTTCTGCAGGGCTATTGCCACTCGCTTCTCAACCGTCAGAGCAAGTCTCATTCTGGAACTGTGCTTCATGGTGGGGGAAAACAATTTGCAAACTTCCACCAAAGTGGCCTTACTCATGTGAAAGTCTTGCAGCCACTGTGGATCATCCCACAGCTGCATAACTATGTGGTCCCACCAGTCTGTGCTTATCTCGCAGCACCAGAACCGGGATTCCACTGTGTCAAGGATCAACTGCCACCAGCATCTGCCAATTGCTCAACTCAAGTGCTTCACACAAGCGTCTGTTCATGGCTTCCTCAAATTCTTCCTCATTCCGGAGGACCCTGCATATGCTCTGGACATACTGCAGTATAAGGTGCGACATATTTGATACGATTACCATAGTACAGGAACGGGGAACCTTTTTTGGGTCAGGGGTGGTTGATCCCCTAGTAGTTTCTGTGTGATCCAGCCCCATGGTGGAACAGCAGTGTGGGGGTAGAGTGCCAGTGCATGCTCCTCAGTGCTGTAGGGGAGCCGTGAACATTGGGGGCAGGATTCAGGCAAGCTGGGGGCCATAGGTACCTCACCCCTGCCATAGCACTTTGCCGCTGAACGAAGTCCATGCATACCCTGCTATTGCATCTACATGGCTAGCCAGAGGGAAAAGGGCACAAAAATTGTTTGCGGTTGCTTTCAAACACAGGGGAAGAGATGAGATAAGTGCATCATGGGATGCTAACGACAAGAACCTAGAACCACCTCCTGCACTGTTTTGGTCCAATCAATCACTGGGAGCGTAACTTGGAATGCAAAAGGGCAGATACAACCAGGGGATAGCTACCCACAGTGCATTGCTGTCAATGGTAATGACCCTACTGGGGATGCACTTCATCTAATTATTGCACACAGTAGGGACATGTACCTTCGACTTTACAAAATCGGATGCTAAAAAGTCGACCTTAAAAAATTCGACCGTATCTCATATGTAGACATGGCCTCGGAATTGTGCTTTTGTAGTTGACTAAAGATTCTAGATCAGAGAGGGAAATCCATTTATGTCTGTTAGTCAGGTCAATAACTTGGACTCTCTCCTGCTCTCTGTGATAGCAAACTACCCTTTTGCTTCCAAACTTGCACCGTCACGTGCTACTGTTTTGCCCACCAAAATGATTATTAATTTGCTGCTGCACCTAACGACTGATGGTGGTTTATAACAGCGGGCAGAGAGACTTTTCAGGACATCTCTCTCCCTTTCTCTGTCTGGTTCCTTTGTTCATCAAAACTCCGCTGCAGAATATTATCTCTACGCTCCAGGTGCTCCATAAGGAGGGTGTGTCCAAGACAGCAGAGCTTTGCTTTCATAAGCCGGGCTTCCGTGATGGTTCTGCAGCCTTGTTATACATGATTTTATCTTGTCGCTTGTCATAATTACCTTATAGAATTTGCATAATAGCTACCCGGCGTCGTCAATTACATTTTTGCAGTTCTTTGATGTGCAGACAGAGAATAAGTTGGAGATCAGTACTCTATGGTAAAAGTGACTTTAATTGTTGCGTGTGGGTGTGGGATACCATGCAAACTGCTCCTTTGGTGTTGCAACCTTTCCGATTCAGACCATGCTTTTTATCTGACTAATGATTCGCTGGTCAGTAAGGATCATGTCTGACAAAATTCCAGGAAGGTAAATTAAGTCCTTACCCTGCGGAATTGGACAACATCAATTACGGTCCTAGGTCTTAAATACGCCTTCGAAGGTGCGGGGTTTGTACATTTCTTCAGTTTCATTCACAGCGATAGTTCAGAGCTTTGAGCTGTCTCGGCACACTTCCTAGCGATGAAGTGAAGGTCTGGTAGAGCGTGTGCAGCAAGAGCAGAATCATCTACTCTAAGAAGCTCATCCTTAAACTCCTCGGTTCCTTTTCTAAAGGGTTTCACTTGCTTGCAGAGTCTGCTGATATTTCACGATGTAATTAAAATTCCTGGCATTTACATCACTGGGAGCATGATCGATCATCCTGGCAAAGAAGAGTCCAAAGAGACTTACATTAGGGAATACCAGGAAGAATGAAGTGGGATGAAAGGCCCAGCTGGTTCACCCTCCTTTTCTATTTTCCTGTTGGGAGCTGGGTGCAGTGATGGATTGGAACAGGAGACAATGTCAGAGCCTGCAGCTGAACAAGAGAATGTCCTGGCAGAGCACCGTGTGAATGAGGAAAGTGAGCAACAGAGCTGGATAGATGCCCAACTTGGTGTTTCTTCTGAAATGTCTTTTATTTGTATTTAATATTTTATTTAAAATAACGTACAATACACTTAGGTTGTTCATGAGACTGTCTCATAGCGTACAGCATTTAGAGCCGCTGATAATAATCAAGTGTTAGAGTAGATGAAGACACTAGATAGGAAGAGTTAGAAAATATAACCGTTATTTATTATGTCTATAACAGTACAGTATATAAATACAGACAAGAGATCTGCATAATAAAACAGACTTTTACATCATATCATAAAATACTCCAGTATTCAAAAACATCTTCGCGATCGGGGCTTTTTTGCGGAAAACAAATCTGAGCTGTCTACACTGGCCCTTTTGCGTTTAAAGCATTTCCGGAAAATCATGCCATTCTAGACGTAGCCCAGGAGTTAAGTAGAAACACTCAGGGAGAGAAAGCCTGTCTAGCCAGGGCCCACAGAGGGCCTGTCTTCTGTGACAAATTCAGCTGGCTAGCTCCCTTAGGCTTCCACCACTTTATCTGATCTGTCACCAGAAGTTTTCATTCTATGAGTCTTCTAAATCCCAAAATTCTCTTGGTTGCTATATGCCAGAGGGGGTCTTGCTTCCTCTGTTGTTGTGTTAGAGTCAAGATACCACCCTACCCTACTTCCTCAGTCCACACATTCTGATTGCCAGCTGGAGTCAGAAAGATAATCCCTCCCAATTTACAGTATAATTAGGCAATGGAATTACATTTATCATGAAAATTGTATACTTTCCTCAGAAACATCCAGCACTGGCCACTGTCATAGGCCAAGTCTACACTGGCGGAGAAAATTGATGCAAGATACACAACTCCCGCTATGTGAATTGCGTAGCTGGAGTCGAAGTAACTTGCACCCATTTTCTGGGGCAGCCCCACAGCATGAGGTCAGCTTTCCATTAACCTCCTTTAATCCTCATGACAGTGAGGAATACCTGTGCAGACAGGGGTGCCCTCAGTGTTCAATTTAGTGGGTCTTTACTAGACCTGCTAAATTGAACCGCGGAGCATCAATCCTCCGGCAAGTGGAGACGTGACCATACATAAGAACTGCCATACTGGGTCAGACCAACAGTCCATCCAGTTCAGTATCCTGTCTTGATGACAGCAGCCAAAACCAGATGCCCCAGAGGGAGGGAACACAACTGGTAACCCTCACGTGATCCCTCCCCTGTCACCCACCTCCAGAGAAACTGAAGCTAAGGACACCATTCCTACCCATCCTGGCTAATAGGACACCATAACACATCCATGAATGTATCTAGCTCTTTTCTGAACCCTGTTAAAGTCCTAGCCTTCACCACATCCTCCTGCAAGGAGTTCCAGAGGTTGACTGTGAGCTGAGTGAAGAAAAACTTTTTGTTTGTTTTAACCCTGCTGCCTATTCATTTCATTTAATGACCCCTAGTTCTTATATTGTGGGAATAAGTAAATAACTTTTCCTTATTCACTTTTTCCACACCAGTCATGATTGTATAGACCACTATCATATCCCCCCTTAGTCTCTTCTTTTCTAAGATGAAAAGTCCAACTCTTACACTGGATACCAGACTAAGAAGATAAATACTATCTTCCAAATAGTAATAGATAGGTAGCTGTGTTAGTCTGGTCTAGCTGAAACAAAAAACAGGACTATGTAGCACTTTAAAGACTAACAGATGGTTTATTAGGTGATGAGCTTTCAGAAGTGGGTCTGGCCCACAAAAGCTCATCATCTAATAAACCATCTTGTTAGTCTTTAAAGTGCTGCATAGTCCTGTTTTTTGTCTCCCAAATATGATCATTTCTTTGTTCCTCTGGGCAGAGTTTATTCTGCGTTAGAAGCAATGCTTAATTCCTGAGCAGAGGAAAGTGCCATGGACTCCTTTTTCTTTTCTAGGATGTGCACTTATTATAGTTTAGAAACCTTTTCTACTTTGCGGTGAACTTCTTTTCTTTTATTTCAGTTATGATGTAATAATTAATGATCTAATTCTGCAGCTTGTTACACCAGTTTTATGTTCATGAAAAATGATTTACATGCATTGAATTATCTTGTAAGACCAGTTTAACAAAGTAGAGATCAGGCTTGATGCCAAAATAGTTCATTTTGATTTCTAAACTCTGAAGACTGTCAAACGCTAATTTTAGTAGATGTAGTTGGAGTAATAAATCACTAGGGCTGTGTCTAGACTGGCAAGTTTAACTACAGGCTTTTGTCAACAGAGACTTTGTCGACAGATACTGTCAACAAAGCTTCTGTCGACAAAGAGCGTCTAGACAACATCCAGTTCTGTCGACAAAGCAAGCCGCTTTGTCGACATGAGAGTGTAGACACAAAGGACAGGGTCAATGCAATAGCACCTTCTGTTGACAAAACTCTGTCAGCAAAAGGCATTATTCCTCGTAGAATGAGGTTTACCACCGTTGACAAAACTGCTGAGTTCTGTTGAAGTTATGTCGACAGAACTCGGCGGTAGTGTAGATGCAGGTATAGTTTTGTCAACAAAAGTCCACTTTTGTCGACAAAACCCTGTAGTCTAGACCAATGTTTCTCAACCTTTTTTTGCTCATGCCCACCCCCCTTTTTTTACTCTGAGCCTCGTTTACCTCTGTGGCCCCTCTCATAGCTGCTGTTAATTGGAAAAAAAGGTCCATAATTTACCTAATGTTCTGTTTTTTCCATGTGGCCCCCTAGAGGTAGGGCATGGCCCCTGGGGAGCCGTATGGCCCACGGTTCAGAACCATTGGTCTAGACACACCCTTTGTGAGCAAAGATCATTTTCAGGTATGAACATGTTTTTAAAATTAGCTAAACATTGAGCAGGGGCATCAACACTGTCACCCTCTGACACACAAAAAATAGTCACTTTTTTGCCTAGAGAGGAGATGGATCTTGGTCCTGTAAATAACAGCTGGAAGGCAGGATGGTTCTGTATATCAAAGATCTCTGTTTGCTCTAATCTTCCCCTGCCTCTTTAAATTCTCCTCATTGCCATTTCTTCCTGGTCCCAGCAGCTGCCTTTCCGACTCATTGTGCACTATTGCTCCTCCGAGAGCCGTTCCTGCATGTCAAGGCTGTTCCCCACTCTGGCATGATGAATGCAGAAGTTGGGGCCCACAAGAGCACTCCAAAACTTCGCCTCTACAGGCTCTGATCAGAAAAAAACTCCCTCCCCCCAAAAAAAAATCCTAATACCTATATTTTGGGGAATCCGCTGCCACTATCAAGTGCTTTTGAATCCACGAAGAGGGGTGGACACTTGAAATCAACCCCAGAGGTACCCCAAGCCCTTTTTCCCTAAAAGAGTTTTAAAAAAGAAAGCGAGAAACAAGCTGCAGTCTGTGGTAGCTGATCCCTCAGTCAGGCATGCAGATACACACAGACAGACCTTCCAGGACACAAAAATCAACCAATTAGAAACAATTAGAAAAAAGAAAAAAACTTTCATCATCAAAACAAAACTACAGTTGCAAGCATAGCAAAGTGGCTAGATGGAGAGAGCCACCAATTGATATAGATCAGTGTGTCCCAATTTTATTTGGCTATAGAACCCTTTTAAACTCAAAAGAATTTTGCGGAACCCTGAATCACAGTCTCATATATGGAGATGAAAAAGTAGACCACAAATAAGTAAGGTAGTAAGAAACAAATGCTAACCAGAGTCAACATTTAGTTTAATTGCACATATTTAAAAACAAAAATCACATTTAATGTGTACCAAAAAAAGCTCAAAAACTAATATGCATTAAATATTAATTATTATTTTTAATCATAAAATGTTATGGCAATGGAATTTTCTCGCTAAACCTTATTTTCACTACACGGGGGGGTTCCGCAGAACACCATTTGGGAAACACTGATATAGACACTCAGGGAAACCCCCTGGGCTAAAACTTAGTTACAAAAGGGAAAAAAAAATCACTTAAGCTCAGACATTATTTCCAAATCCCAAACAAGGAAAACAACAAATCCTGACGGATTATCTAAACTTTTCCCTGACACATTTTAAGAAGTCTGTTCTTGGAGAGAGAAGTGTCTCCCATCTCCCTCAGTCTTGGAAGAAACTGCTCTAAAACTCAGACAAAGAAGAAAAAATGTTTCTTTTCCAGTATGGAATTCCTACCTGTATTGTTACTGGCTGACCACCCGATACCTGGCTATACCTATATGGCAGCCCGTCCATATAGGTGAACGAGGCAGTCGCCATGGGTGCCAAGTTAAATGGGGCGCCAAATGGTGGCCTAATATCATTGAGATGTTTGGAGGTGGGGGCACCGATTGCATGGTTCGCCTAGGACGCCAGTTGCTAGCAGCTAGTCTAGGGCTGGTGTCACGTTACCAAATTTGAGGGGAGCAGCCAGATCGCTGCTGCACCCATAGGTGGGGGTGTTGGCCCCAAAAATGGTATAAAAGGGGGCCATGTGAGGTATTGAATGGGAGCTTATTGTTTGCTGATCCTGTGTACGCTATTTATGTGAGTGTATAATGTCTGTGTGTGTAGGTAGGAATCTGTAATCTGTGTGAAAGCTGAATATTTCTCTGAATGTGGTTGAGCATTGCTATGGACAGGCTGATTAGCCAGGCCCTGTGGGACAATGGCACTTGATGGGCCAAAGACACACCTAAAGCATGAGGGCGGAGACCTAAGAGCTGCCAGCAGAGAGAGGCTGAGGGCCAGGTGACCAGCTGATACAAGAAGAGGCCAGGAAGGAGGTATAAAGAGGCCATGTGGTAGATGCCATTTTGTTCTCAGCTCAGCACTTCATCCCAGAGGCAGCATTGCAGGGATCGAAGAGACCTGTGAACCCATCCTGATGCTAGGATGTGCAACAAGAACTTTTAAACCAGCAGCTGTAACATCTCTGCTAGAGCCTGCATCGAGGACTGGGGGATTCAGTGCATGTAACGTACTATTCTTTAACAACCTTACTCTCATGCTTTTCTTTCTTGTGATAATAAACCTTTAGATATAGATTCTAAAGGATTGGCCCAGTGTGATTTGTGGGTAAGATCCAGAGAGTAAATTGACCAGGGATCTGTGGCTGGTTTCTTGGAACCGGACAGAACTTGTTCGGGGTAGGTGGTATTGGGTGCTAGGACCCCCCACCTGTGTATGAGGCCCGGGGCCATCTGGGGCACAGATATTGCTGGGGTGTCGGAGGGGTTTTGCTCGTGAGGCTTCAGGCAGGCAGCTGAAGCACTCTGTGGGACTGGTTTGTGGCTTGTTTGGAGAGGTCACCAGTCTGGGGGCTGTAAGGAGCCCCGGATTTGAGCAATTCGCCCTGAGCAGACGCCCTCAGTTGTGCCCAGACACGGCCCAGTCTGTCACAGTGGCGTAGTCGGCAGGATCCACAGATCTTGGTCAATTGAGCTTTGGGATCAGGACCCCACGCTGTCTAAATTTGATTTGTGGTACTGAGAGTGCGGTTGGTTAAAGGGCAGCTGAAATGAGTCAGCACCAGTATGAGAGCCTAAGTAGAGAGGCTCTGAAGGATTTGTGCTCGGGAAGAGGCATTGCCTTTAGGAATAGGGCCTCTAAACTAGATCTGGTATTGTTGTTACTAGCCAGAGATGTGGATGAAAGGGAGCAGAAGCGAGCCAAGGAAGCTGCTGAAAGAAGGCAGAAGGCAGATGAAGAAATTGCTAAGAGACAGAAGGAGATGGATTGGGAACTTGAGGAGAAAAAGGCAGAATATGCTGAGAGACAGCGGAGGGAAGAGGTAGAGCATGCAAAGAAGATGGCCCTAGCCAAGGAGGAAAATGCTAGACTTGACCTCCAGCTTAAGAGACTAAAAGAACAAGAGAGACTGTAGTCTCCTGAAGGTTCAATGTATAACCCTGTGGGTATGCGATATGCTTATGATATGGCAGACGTATTTTACCCAGCTGATGTGAGAACCCAACCCCAAAGCATGTGTGAATGCAAACCTTTTGTGTTACCTGTAGCTAACAGGGAGGTTTGGGAAGGGGGTGCATGTGGGTATGGAAAGTTTCCTGGAGCTGGCCTGTCTCCCTGTAACCAAGGGGAAAGTGTCTCTGCATGTGTGCCTGTGGCAGATGGCTATGTGTCTGTACAGGGGGGCAGTGAGCCTGTGGGTGAGGGCCCGTCTGATGCCTCAGAGGTGAGGCTGGAATCAGAACCAGGGCAGGAAGAGCCCAGAAGTCAGGGAAATGTTTCTCTGGGGCAGCCTGGAGTGGCTGGCCAGAGTGAAGTTTTAGTTGAGGAGTTGGTGGCTGGTGAGGTTTGTGGAATTGAACCTGCACAAGCTGAAATTGAGTTGTGTGAAGCGCTCTGCGGGACTGGTTTGTGGCCTGTTTGGAGAGGTCACCAGTCTGGGGACTGTAAGGAGCCCCGAAGTTGAGCAATTCACCCTGAGCGGACGCCCTCAGTTGTGCCCAGACATGGCCCAGTCCGTCACAGCTGGACATTAGTTAACCCCTTAGTCTCTGGATGCTAGTCAGCACTCCTGATTATGACACAGCACAACACATATTTGCCAACTAGTGGTGGTTGTTGCCAAGGGACTAATATCCAGGATCTGAGTAGCTTTCCAGGTCTCAAGCACATGCACATACCCCTCCCGCACACGCACACACACACTTCATTGGTCTCTGTAGCTATTGAGTCGGCATGTGTGTTATAACGCAAAATTCACTTCCACTTTGCATGATATTGTGTATTTAAATGTTATGCCATGTGTACAGTCACTGAAACTTCTATAAGGCCCTGCTTGAAAACAAAAACCAGCAAAATTCTTGCTGCTTTGGATGATATTTATGACTGTCCATTTGCGGGATACACAACTGTGGGATGCTGTGTTTAGAAAGTTAGTCGAGGAGCCCAAGAGTTGCTGTTGTTTGTAGAAGGGGTGTTTTTCTGTTTTTCATTGCTAATGGCTTTCTCTTTACCTCTGTATTGGAGTAACCAATTCAGTTATAAGATCAAGAACACATATTCCTGCTCATCCAGAAATATAATTTATGTAATCATGTGCCGACAGTGTCCGTTTGCTATGTACATTGGACAAATGTCTCAGACGCTTCGCCAAAGAATCAATGCACACAAAACGGATATCAACAGTATCATAAAGAAAAAACAGTTTCTTGCCATTTCAACCAGAAAGGGCATTGTCTCAATGACTTGATTATCTGCATACTGCTTCAAAGGCATTTTAACACCAGACTTGAAAGAGAGCCCTCTGAACTGTCATTCATGCTTAAATTTGACTCTTTACGCTTAGGTCTTAACAAAGACACTAATTATCTTACCCATTACAAAGATAGCTTCCCCAATTATCACCTCTAATATCATTAGCTCACAGACATTTACCTTCCCCCCGATCCTGCCTCTGTTCTGAAATTTGATTTGTCCTTTTCATATGTGTTCACTTTTTTTGATTGTATCCCTTTGGTATATATGGTCATGCCTATTTTCTTCCACTGTTTGATCTGAGGAAGTGGGTCTGGCCCACGAAAGTTCATCATCTACTAAACCGTCTTGTTAGTCTTTAAAGTGCTACATAGTCCTGTTTTTTGTTTCAGCTAGACTAGACTAACACGGCTACATCTCTATTACTACCTATGACGGCGATATTTTAAATGGGAGTATCTTTGGAACTAGTAATATTGCTAAAATCAGAATTATTTTTTCCATCCATTCATCACTGTGACAGGGCGCCTGCCCTGCACTGGTCCTTTAAGACCAAGACTCAGGCCCTGAGCCGGGGCTGGGAACAGAGGTCAGCTGAGGCCGTTAGGGCTAGTGAGAGCCCAGCTGGCAGCTATATAGAGAAACACAGTTGGCTTGAAGAGGCCAGCTGAAGCCGTTAGGGCAGGTGAGGGCCCAGCTGGCAGCTATATAGAGAAGCACAGTTTGCTTAGAGTGAGGAGCCAGTGAAGGGCTGACTGCAGAGGAAGCAGGGGCTCGCAGGAGGGAGAACAGCTGGGGGTAGCCAGCTAGGGCTGGGAGAGAGCCAACCAAGACTCCCCCTGGCTAGGGGCCGGAGGCAAGGCCCAGGGTTCAGAGGCGGATTACAAGGCAGCCGAGGTAAGCGGGGCAGTAGAGATAACCCCGTGCCAATGATGAGCAACCCGTGCAGACTGTAACTTGCCCTGAGAGGGGCTAGCTGAGGACAATCGGGGCACTGAGGCACGGTGGGGTGCGCGCACCCGGACAATCACATGTACAGTATGTATTTAGTGCAGGGATGGGAACGGTTAAGCAGTTAACCGTAAGCATCACTTTTAAGAGGGAATACTTTTAGTTCCAGTTAAGCAATGGGGGCTGCAACAGCTGCCAGCCTGCCGTGGGTAGAGGCTGCTCCAGCCCCACGGGGCTTGCTGTAGACAGGGGTGCTCCAGCTCCCTCTGCCTGCCCCCTGTTTCATCAGTCATGTTTAACCAGCTAACCATGTTACATCCCTCATTCAATGACATAAATACATTCTCTCTCTCAGCCTCTTTTCTCCCCGTTTCTCTTCTACCCATAAAAGGAACTTTTTCGAGGTGGCCACGCTCGCACTTTCACTTCTGGGTTGAAACTGTAATTTCAGAAAACCTTAGAGCTTCAGAAAATATGCCTGGGGCAAGTGAATCCCCGTGGGCCTTACACAGATGACCAGGCTTTAACAGAAACTGTCACAAACCCAGTGGCTACATCTATACTGCGCTCTCTTGTGCAAGAACATATGCAAATGAGGCGAAGCTGTGAATATCACTGTACCTCATTTGCATACTTAATAAGCCACCATTGTGCACAAGGGGCTTTTGCGCAAAAAGGAGCCATCTACGCAGCTCCATTTTGCACAAAGCCCCCCCTCTTGAGCAAGAGCCGTTCTTCCTGAAAAAAAGTGGCAGAACGACTCTTGCACAAGAGGGGGTTTTTGCGCAAAAAGGAGCCGTGTAGATGGCTCCTTTTTGCACAAAAGCCCCTTGCGCAAAAATGGCGGCTCATGAAGTATGCAAATGAGGCGCAGCGATATTCACCACTTCGCCTCATTTGCATATTTCCTTGTGCAGGAAAGCGCAATATAGACATAGCCAGGGTGTGGCTCAGAGCAGGAATGGATTGGGGGGAGTGGTAAGGGTTTTATAAACTGTCACCTAGAGATTACTATGGTGAGTTCAGATTAGGCTGGTAGTGAGGAAAGAAATGCCCCAGAGAGTATTTGGGGACCTCTGTGACGGGAATTGGTTACTTCAGTCCATATCTTAGGAGTCAGCCTAGAAGTGACCAGGCCTATCTTGTATTTTTATCCTGAGCCGTTCAGTGTCCACAGCTGTCGGTGAGATCCTTGCAGCTGTGCTCAATAATTTTTTTTTAACTTAAAATTAACCATAATGTTATGAAAGAAACTCACAAACACACATACACCTGGTGGCCTGGGCTGAGCATATGGACTATGAACAGTAGCTTCTATGGTAACACAAAGTCTTTGTCAAAGAAGTTAGGGCTGGAAAAGAAGGGCTAACCCAGCTAGACCATTCCCTCAGCCCCGTTGGCCAAAGCGAGATTATTCTCCTTAGTCTGCTGCGCAGATGAGGCTTCTGCCACTTCCCTCTGTGGGCTACCGTGCAGTCTGCAAGACCTATCTGAGCATTTGGCTTTGTGTTTAATCTGATACCAATTGATAAGAGGAACTCATTTCCCAGACACAGGTCTCTTGATCGCATCAAGCAGAAGCAGTTTTATTAGAGACACCTTTTCTGTAAAGGGTAAATTACCAGCCACGGTACAGATTATCTCCAGTAAGGAATTATTGTGATTGGACAGCATGAGAGAATGAAGAAGCAAATAGCATGGTAGGCAGGAAGCTGGACCAAAGGCCAGATGGGCCCCTTAGGACAGCAATGTTGGCGTTAGCAGCGTTGAGTAATTCTGAAGAGCGCTTCTCCAAGCTCTGCCTAGATCCACAATGAATGCGTTGGGTCAGCTCTCGCTTTGTCCGTGCCTGGGTCTTACACTGGAAGATGCTGGTTTCTCTGCTTAGTCACAGATCTTTCTGCCATGCCCTGGGGAGAAATAAATAGAGCTATTACTTTGCTTAGAGAGGGCTGGGCAACCTGTGTCCACGAGCCTCCTAATTGTCCCTGTCTCCCACACGCCTCTTGCTCACTGGGGCCCTACACTTCCTATGCCTCCTCCTCCCACAAATCTGATTTGCGCCCGGTCCCTGCTCCTTCCCGTCCCTCCCGAAGCTTGAGCAGCTGCGAATCAGCTGTTCCGTGAACTCAAGCTCTAGGAGGGAGGGGAAGGAGCGTGGACAGAGAACCAGTCAGCAGATTCGTGGCCATCTGAAAGTGCTGACGTGCGGGGCCCCCATGCGAGATGCGTGATGGGGAAAGAGGTAGGGAGAGATGCATGGGCCACAGGTGGAACCCCAGGGGTCATGGGCTGTAGGCAGCCCTCCACTGACAATCATGCAGCCCACTGAGACAAGGGAGAGCCCGTCATGTGGCCCAATCACTCCTGTGGGTTGCCCGTTGCTGACGTACACGCTCAGAGCGGAGCGGCACAGACACTCTTCTGATGCACTCCAGAGCTTCCCCCAAATCGTTTCCTGTTTAGACTACAAGAGAAGAACACGGACACTGCAGGATAGGCCAGCCGCTGTGCTGGGAAAGCAAAGGGCAGCTCCTTTGGCCCTCCTCCTATCCTTGTGCATTCGCCTACACACCCGGCTCACTCTGCCCCAAATGGGGGTTGGTTTTTTTACAATGCAAATGTAAAGTATTGCACAACCCTCGGCAGGATGGACTTGCCCGAGATATTGTTTGTGGGCTAGGACCCATTTTTCCCATCCACCATCAACACATCGTTGATTCCATCGCTCTCTGTTTTAAGGACCTGTTCCCTCCTCCTTTGCCCTACAACACATCCAGCCTCCATTTCCAGCCTCTTTCTCCAAGTCCTTTAGACTCCGTCTCTGTCTCTGCTTTCACTTCACCTCTTTTTTTCCTCCTCTTTCCCCTCCCTCTCTTTTATCTCTCTTCTAACTGACTTTCACCCTTCATAATTCACAGTGAGAGAGGCCCAGATCCATTTGACACTTCTCTTGATGATGTTACCTGTAGCATGCCTTAGCCCTGGCACTATGTCCTTCCACACTCTCCAGGTGCCTAACAACACAGTCCTGAAAGGTGAGCTGTAGCACTTCAAAGCCACCTCCCAGTGAGAGTTTAACAGAAGCTTCCCTCTCGTCCTGTTGCTGAGAACAGGACTAAAGAAACATTCCCCCTGATACCCGAAGTCAGTGCTCACCCTTCTCAGTAGAGTGGAAAGACGGGACATGGGAGAGGCCGTGGGAAGAGGTAGAGTAGCTGTGGGATGATGTAAGGACAACGCTTCCTCCTCCTGTGCATTTACCAGCTCCACTTCCGCCACCGCTCCCTCCTTCCTGAATACTGTGACAAGGAAAGAATGTCTGGTGAATGGAACAGCAGCCAACCCTGCGACTACTTGTCCTCACCCACTACCAGTCCCGCAAAGAGCCAGGACCCGACCCGTACACTGACAGCGTCCTTGCTCTCGTCTTCCATACAGCACAGCAACAGCACATCACTACAAGGCCAGCCGGTCTCCCCACTGACTTTGTCCCCCCAAAGGATGAATTAGCTGTAGGCTTCCATTGCCAGAGAGTTTTTACACAGATTCTGCTCTGCACCTGGCTTCCAAACCAGGAAATCTTTGCCTCATTAATGAGCCGGCTCATTTCAAAAGCAAATGGAGTTGGGGACATGCCAGGCGCTTTGGGTAAAAGTAGGAGTGACTGAACTTTTCGCAAAAGCTCAGGCTACATCTTTATGCAGGGATGAGCGCGTAGGTGTTTGCTTTATTCCCCACTGGTCTGTAGCCTACATACACAATATCATGCTGTCCTCCTTCCAGCAGGCAGCGGTAAGTGTGAATCTCCTGCTCCAGTCGGCATTTGACGTCCAGGAGGACCTTGTACTCGTGATTCTGGGACTCAATTTCTGCACGCAAGTCACACAGCTGCTGCTCCACACAGATGATCTGTTGTTGTAACTGGCACAGGTGGGCATTGTAGCGACTTTCGATTTCAGCTAAAGAGGCTTCCAGGTTGTTCCGCTAAGAATTGAAGGAATAAAGCCACATGTACTTTAACCAGGCACCAAATTAAACCCATTTGGATGCAGAAAGCTGGATATTTCCAATGCAGAAATTAAAGCAAATTGTTGCTAACAGTCAGTAACATCATCACTGCTACGTAGAAGTCAGGCCTGCCTGGTCCCCCATCAGTCCAGAAATCCATGTATCAGTGTGTCATAGGTGAGCTTTCAGTGATGACAACATCCCTACCTGGCTAAGATGGGCTTGCAGATCAATCTCCAGGCCCTGCAACTGACGTCGAAGTTCGGAGACCTGACTGTTGCACGACTCCACCTCCTGACCGCTTGTGATGACCTCATGATTCACCTCATCGATCTGAGAAACAGACACACAGAATAAGGAGCATCGGGGGATTTTTAATTGTCCGGTGAGTCTAGTGAATGCACAAAGCAGTGGCTAACAATACATGTAAGACAGACGGGATGGGCAAGTTTTCTGCACACAGGAATGAATCCCATCTCTTGATTGGAACTCCCCTTGTGATTCTAATGCTACGGCTCCTCACAGCCTCACCTGTGATTCTCCTTTGTCCTAAACTAGAGGTTCGCCCACTGTTCCGCCAACACACCTCAATAATGACATGTAGCAAGCCCTGTTATTCCAGGAGAAACATACACTGTGTGTACGCCGGGCCTCCTTCCCCTATGCCGAGGGCACTACACATCCAGGCAGATCATATTTAGAACATATGAAAATCTCCCCACAGCGTGCATATGTGATTCTGGAATAGCTCCTGCATTTTCACCTGAGAGAGTTATAGTCATGAAGGACTTACCTTGCATTTATACCAATCCTCAACCTCTTTGCGATTTTGAGCAATCACTTTTTCATACTGGCACCTCATCTCGTCTAGGATTTTCTTCAGATCTGGTCCAGGACAGGAGTTGACTTCCACATTGACGTCGCCAGTGGACTGGTTTCTCAGACATTTGATTTCCTGCAAAGATAACCCAGATCAGCTTAAAAGACAAGATATGTGCTGAGTTCTCTGGTGCATGAGAGCAGCATTCCGCTGTCAGGGGAGCCTTTAATCCCGAGGCCCATTTCGGACACTAACAGCACCAGACTCTGTTGCCACTTCTCCAGGACACACCCAGCTCTGCTGGGGAAACCGCTGATGATTCCCAAGCTAAATTCTATAGTCCTCTCCTGAGGTATAAAAACCAGCCTGTGTTTTCTGGGACATGGGATGGTTAATCTCAGCAAATTAATGAAATCCTCATTATTTCTGCATAGAAAAAGGACTGTTTTTTACTTTATTTTCTCCTGGGACTTTTGTGTCACTGGATCATACATAAGGGCCGTTTTCCTGTGATAGTTTATGTTTTCACAACAGATACAATTTGTGTGTGTGGCTCCTGTGTCAATCAACTCCAGTCAAACAGTTTCAGTGCCATTTTGGGAGCATACGTGCCTTGACAGCATTAAGTCTGATGACTGAAATGCACTCATTTTCCCGAATAGGTTGGTACTAGTGTTACAGGTTCGCTTTGTTCTAAATAAATTTATGACAAAGCAATCTGTTTTTCATTGAGACATGTCACCATATGTTGGCTCTTTTAATATTTTTTCCCCTTTTATATTTACATTTTCAAAGAAGGGAGCGTGGTCCAGTGGTTAGAGCTCCTGACCTGCCATTTCATGTATCTGCTACTGCATTTCTAAATGATTTTGGACAAGATAACCATTTCTTGTATATTCTGGCTTCACAAAAACTAGAATCATGGGGATGTTGTTAACACGGATTAATTGCTTATGCAATGTTTTAAGTTCTGTGGATGAAATATGCCAGTGAAGAGACAAGTGATATCCTCAGCCCTTGGCAAAGCTGCTGCATGGTTTATCCGACTTGTAACTAGTGACAGTGGTAGCGCTCTCTCCTTCCCCTTTTACAGAGCCCAGGAGCTGCCAGAAGCTTCACATTCCTTCCCATGGTTCCTACATTGCTCCCAAACCATAAGGGAGGGACCTGGCCTGCCTGTGACAAATACTCCGGCACAGGACCCACCATCCTTGTATGTTACATTCGAATGCATATGATTAGGTAACGGGTTTGGGGAAAGGAGTAATATGGCCGTAATGCAGATCACCATTCATAGTCTATTGGCTGTAATGGCAGTATTCCATTCATATTCTATTGGCTGTAATGGCAGTATTCCATTCATATTCTATTGGCTGTAATGGCAGTATTCCATTCATAGTCTATTGGCTGTAATGGCAGTATTCCATTCATAATCTATTGGCTGTAATGGCAGTATTCCATTCATAGTCTATTGGCTGTAATGGCAGTAGTGTTGGGGGTTAGTATCAAATTCAGAGCCCTGCTGTAAGTGACATGCAACATACATTGTGTTAGCTCAGGAAACCTACCTCCTCATGGTTCTTCTTCAGACAGCACAGCTCTTCCTTCAGGCTCTCGAGCTGCCCCTCCAGGTCAGACCTGCACAGGGTCAGCTCATCCAGAACACGGCGTAAGCCGTTAGTATCAGCCTCCACAGTCTGGCGAAGGGCCAGCTCAGTCTCATACCTACACCATGGACAAGAAGCACAGAAAAGTCAGCCCCCGAGCCCACCGCTCAGGCATCCTGGCAGGCTCCCTCAGGTTATATGGGGTTTGCGTGTCCCTTCTGCCAATGTTACGTCTCTGTCTGGGCTAAAATAGAACACCGCCTGTCTGCTGCCCAGTCTCTCTGGATGTTCAAAGGCAGCGTCCAGGATCTGATGGTTCATAAAAGACCTTCTTCTTCAGCTTTTTTTGTCCCTCTCCTCTCTACTGTCTCTGCTACAAGAGGTCACACACTCCTTTTTCTGCACTTCCACTGGGGAATAATCTCAATTCTTTTTTCAAAATCTGTGGGTCATGCTCTCCATGGATATAAATCTGCCTAGCTCCATTGCCTTCAGTGGACGCATGCCAGCTTACAGCACTTGTCCCTATATGTTAGCCCCCTAAACACATCAACCAGTTACTCTTTGTTGCTTCAAGCTCCCCGTTCTGGAAATGCCTCACTTCTAGGCACTTCTAATGTCGAAGATGGAAGACACATGTCAAATCTGAGACCACAGCCTGACCAATATTGTGTCATTGTTCCTTTGGTCTCCCCCATTGGTCTGTATCTATTTCATGTCTTTCATGTAGAGAGTGGTACTCACTTCAGTCTGAAGTCATCACCTGCCATCCTGCTGTTATCAATGTCCAGAATGATCTTGCCATTCTCAAGGGTTGCACAAAGAATCTGGAAAAGAAGAGGGTCCAGGAGACTCTTAGCCCTTAAGTCTCTTCACTCACTTACACTCAGTGTCTCCCAGTATTCAATTTCCGATAGAGAGGAAGCACGGAAGATTTCAGATCCCAGGAGAAATGTCTGAGAAATACCAGAGTGTGTGCAATGAAATAAATGAAAGGAATCGGGATATACAAATACAGGTAAAATACCAGCAGTTTTGAAATCTACAAACTTCACATTTTCAAAGTTGCTCTAGAATTCGTAACTATGAGATTTACACTGCAGCTCAGCATTTGGCACGTTTCTCTCTCCTGTGACTCTGTCTGCTTTGTTCCTCCTAGCTGGCTAATCCTTCTTAAGAATACACATGGCAAAGGTTTTTTACAAACATTAAATTGCCCATTAAAACCTAGTGGTGACAAGTATTTATTTCTTATTGTGCTTTGGGGGAATATTCCCCTTCCATGCCCCGACTTCGTATAGCAGCTCAAACTTGCTTGAAATAGAAATGAGATTGCAATTAGCATCCAAGAAAACTGAAGACAGGATAAAATATAATAATGAGAATAACTCAGTAGACTAATGAATGCATTTTTCTTTTCGTCTTCCTTTTGGGTATAAATACATTGAAACATCCTGTTCCATATTTCATTTATGAGGAGTAATGACCAGACCCATAGTGTTCCTTGCCTATGTAACCTGTTTCTCTTTGTACAAATCTGGCCCAGAAAAGGCTGATTGTAAATGGACTCAGGCGTTTTGACACCCTCACTTATATTTCATACATGCAGTTGCCTTAAATGTATGTCTGCAAAAAACATTTTACAAAAGTGAAATAATGCCCCACACAACTGCAGTAGACTCTGAATATTGATTCAAAGTGAAGATCTTACAATGGGGAATTCAGCTGAAAAAATGTTACCTGCTTTTGAAGATCTTCTATTTGCTTGTAGTAGCAGCTGTAGTCCTTTGGTAAATCTGAGTGCCCATGGTGGGCATACCACTCCTTGATTTTGCACTCGAGGGCAGCGTTTTCTTCCTCCAAGCATCGCACCTTGTCCAGGTACGAAGCCAGGCGGTCATTGAGGTTCTGCATGGTCAGCTTTTCATCACAGGTAACAAATGCACCATCTCCACAAACACCACCGCCAAAAAAGCCACCACCGACTGCAGCACCAGCGCCACCACCAAAACCACATCCAAAGCCACCACCAACTGCAACACCAGAGCCACCACCGAAACTACCTCCATAGCCACAATGGGAAGCACCACCGCTCAACCCAATGCCAGGACAACATCCATAGCTGTATCCTGGGAGACCTCCAGCGAAGACACCTCCACAGCTACCTCCAGAAAAACTACCAGCACCACCACTAAAACTCCTGCACGAAAAGCCTCCACCACTGCCTAGCCCACAGGAGCCATATCTCCCAGAAGACACGGAAGAGATCTTTCCTGCACCACCACCTCCAACCACGCAGCTACCACCACTACTCTTTCCTTTGGTAGCGAGAGTAACAGTCTGCTTGGTGCTGTAGCTCATAGTGATGGCAGTTAAGAATCCAACCCAAAGCCCAAAGCAAGAGGCACAGCTTGATACGAATTCAGACTGCACGTTTTCTGTCCTCACTGATCACTATTTATACCTTCCCCAGTGGGAGTCACCAATAGGGTGTTTCTTCTTCCCATGGGGATGGCTAGTCTTGCTGTTTATGCCAAGGGTAATTCCCCAAAGGCAGTTTCCCTCCAGAAATCCCAGTACACAAGAAATGTTAGTTGTATGTCAGCAGTTTTTTCAAAAATACATTGGCAATGATGTTTTATGAATCATCAGCATTTCCTTATGATGAAAATTTCAGAACAAGAAGCCAGGAAAAACAGCACTCTAAATTATATGCAGGGAATAAAACATAGAATATATAACAACAGCAAGCTCTTTATCTGTTATTATTTTATTTTAATTTTTGTTTTGCCTTTAATCAACATGTTTTCATATGTAATTTGGGATCATAGACATAAAAATGAAGGAATGAATAAACATTTGGTAAAGTGAAACTTGCTGTACAAGGATCTGAGACATCATGATATAAATATTCAGCCCCAAAATGATTAGGGGGCTGGAGCATATGACCTGTGAGGAGAGGCTGAGGGAGTTGGGTCTGTTTAGTCTGCAGAAGCGAAGAGTGAGGGGGGATTTGAGAGCAGCATTCAACTTCCTGAAGAGAGGTTCCAAAAAGGCTGGAGAAAGGCTGTTTTCAGTAGTGACACATGGCAGAACAAGGAGCAATGGGCTCAAGTTGTGGTGGGAGAGGTCCAGGTTGGATATTAGGAAACACTATTTCACTAGGAAGGTAGTGAAGCACTGGGATGGGTTACCTAGGGAAGTAGTGGAGTCTCCATCCCTACAGGTGTTTAAGTCTCAGCTTGACAAGGCCCTGGCCGGGTTGATTTAGTTGGGATTGGTCCTGCCTGGAGCAGGGGGCTGGACTTGATGACCCTCTAAGGTCTCTTCCAATTCTATGGTTCTATGAAAATGTGTAAAAATATGTTAAATACTTATTAATGTTACTCTCCCCGTGTGTGCAATTGCTGGATGTGTTGTGTCTGTGACTGGAAAGGGAGAACGTTCCTTGCAGCAGTGAATGGATCTGGGGTTGTTTATGGACAGTTTCTCTGTTCATGTGTGTTGTTGTGAATGAAAAACGCTGAGAACTCCTGAAATAGGGAATGTAATGTAAACCCGGTCTGGACAGTCAAGCGACAACTGCCTCTATGAGGGTGAGGTAGATGTGACCGAATAGGTCTTTTCCATTGCCAATGTCTCATCATATTAAAGTGAGCAGGGTAATTAAAGTGGGAAGAGCTGTCCTCATTTCTCAACTGCATAGTAATTGGTGTCAATACATTCTAATTTGCTCTGACAGCCTGGACACCCGTACTGCTGTCACGCAGAGATGAGAACGAGAGGAGTATTCAGAGCTAGCATACTACTCAAAAGGCCAGTAGCATTCACCCAAGAGGACATCTTAATGATGGGATGCTTTTCTTTTCAAGTGCACAAAGGCACACGTTCCCTAATAGATGGAAATTTACTACCAACTATTGGTAGTAATTGGACTTTGTCTCACATCCACCTAATTAGCCCTTTAAGGTAGATGTTATGACCAACACTCATTTATATAGAGCATGGTCCTTAAAGGGAAGAAAGAGAAGCTGTCAGCTGCATCTCAAGAGCAGAACGGCTTCTTTGCATCCAACCAGAACCAGGCAACTATGAATAGTCAAACTCGCCAGCGTGAGATATTATGCTGGATTTCTAGAAGCCCTAACACGTGAGTTTGGAGAGATCAGGAGCACACTGGACAAGGAGAGGTTACGTTGTGTTGCTTGAATGTGAGAAAGAAAAAGATTCCATATTGGAGAAAAAAGGGTAACTGAAAAACCACTCAGTTATGAGCACCTAATTCTCCAAGCCCTACTCCTCCTATTCACACCTCTCAAACCATCTCCTATTTCCGGCTGGGATTGGGCTCCTACATGGCTTCAGTCATTATGGCATTCTAAGTGCCTCCCAAATGTTGATGGATTTAACATCATCCCGTCTATGTGTGGTAAGGTACCGTGATCACCACTAAGTGTCTGATTGATTATAGTGCATGGAAATCCCAGCAGCATTAGAACAATCCTTCCAACAGGGTAGGAAGATACGTACATACTGATGACGTGACTTGCACCAGCACCCCAAGAGAAGCCATGGCTGAGCCAAGAATTGAATCTGAAGCTGCTGAATTGGGCCGTGGTGTCTTAAATCAAGCCCATCCTTCCTTCAGATACAGGACTCGGTCCTTCCCCAGACACAACTCAACAAGGACGTGGTCCTGAGTAAGAAGGAAAATCTGATTTTCATCACTCATGCTGGGAAGTTGGAGTTACTCTGGGGATCTGTGGACAAAACGAAATTCATGTTGTTTTTGCTTGAAATTGGGATGTGGTGTGTATGAACGCTGACAAATGATCTAACCACAGACCACAGCCAGCTGGTTGAAGGTCCGTTCCTTCTCCTCCTTCAGGGGTTCTGAGTTAGCAGTGCAAAGTTCCACTTTCTTGCCAGCACATCCCATGACCTGAGTTGCATGCTGAAATAGGTTCAGTGTCAGTTCCATGTTAAATATTTCAGGGGGGAAAATGTATATTTATAGATAGCTAAACACTCCAGTGCTTTATGCACAAATCCTGCCCTTGATCAGAAAGGGAAATGCATTTCTATGTGCTAGTCAGGTCAATAAACTTTGACTCTCTGTGATAGCAAACTACCCTTTTGCTTCCAAACGTACACCATCACGTGCTACTGTTTTTCCCACCAAAGTGATTATTAATTTGCTGCTGCACCTTCCCACCGATGCTGTTTTATAACAGTGGGCAGAGATACTTTTCTGGACATCTCTCTCCCTTTCTCTGCCCGATTCCTTTGTTCATCAAAACTCCACTGCAGAATATTTTCTCTAAATTCCGAGTGCTCCATGAGGAGGGTGTGTCCAAGCCAGCAGAGCTTTGCTTTCATAAGCCGGGCTTCCGTGATGGTTCTGCATCCTTGTTATACATGATTTTATCTTGTCAATTTTCAAAATTACCTTATAGAATTTGCATAATTGCTATCAAGCGTCGTCAATTACACTTTTGCATTTCTTTGATGTGCAGACAGAGAATAAGTTGGAAATCAGTACTCTATGGTAAAAGTGACTTTAATTGTTGTGTGTGGGTGTGGGATACCATGCAAACTGCTCCTTTGGTGTTGCAACCTTTCCGATTCAGACCATGCTTTTTATCTGACTAATGATTTGTTGGTCAGTAAGGATCATGTCTGACAAAATTCCAGGAAGGTAAATTAAATCCTTACCATGCGGAATTGGGCAACATCGGTTACTGTCGTAGGTCTTAAATATGCCTTTGAAGGTGCAGGGTTTGTACATTTCTTCAGTTTCATTCGCACCGATAGTTCAGAGCTTTGAGCTGTCTCGGCACACTTGCTAGCGATGAAGTGGAGGTCTGGCAGAGCGTGTGCAGCAAGAGCAGAATCATCTACTCTAAGCTCATCCTTAAACTCCTCGGTTCCTTTTTGGAGAGTTTCACTTGCTTGCAGAATGCTGATATTTTACGATGCAATTAAAATTCCTGGCATTTACTTCGCTGGGAGCATGATCGATCATCCTGGCAAAGAAGAGTCCAAAGAGACTTACATTAGGGAATACCAGGAAGAATGAAGTGGGATGAAAGGCCCAGCTGGTTCACTCTCCTTTTCTATTTTCCTGCTGGGTTCTGGGTGCAGTGATGGATTGGGGTAGGAGACAATGTCAGAGTCAGCAGCCGAACATGGCAATGTACTGGCAGAGCACTGTGTGAATGAGGAAAGTGAGCAACAGAGCCAACACTTTAATGTGTGATTAAGGTGGTCGGTCCTAGATAGGTAGGTAGATAGACAGGGTGTTTGGAGATAGATAGATAGATAGATAGATAGATAGATAGATAGATAGATAGATAGATAGATAGAATTTGATGTTTTTTTCTGAAATTATTATTTTATTTGTATTTAATTTTTTTTACAAATATGGCACAATCCATATATGATGTGTCATTAATGTGACTGCCTCCCAATATACAGCATTTAGAGCCATTGCCCCTAGCTAAGTATAAGACTAGGTGGAGACAATAGATGAGAAGAGGTGTGAAATAGTATTTATTATTATTTCTATTGCAGTAGCAGGCTGAAATCCCCCATGTAAAGGCCCTGTTGTACTAGCCACTGGAGAAACAAATAGCACAAGGACAGTCCTATACAGATGTAAATCATAAAGCAGACTTTTATGCAGAATTCAGAATATTTACATCATACCATAAAATATACTAGTATTCAGATAATCTAGAATCCATATCGTCTTGTGTAATTTTTGCCACAAACAGTACTGACTAGATGATGATTTCCAACATGTGACTAGTGGTTTCCTCTCAGTCTATATCTACACCAGTAGCTCCAGGGTGTGAAAAACCCTGCCCTTTGAGTGAGGTAAGTTACACTAATTTAAGTTGCAGTGTGGATAGATAGAGAAATAGAGAGATAGATACAGAGAGAGAGAGAGAGAGAGAGAGAGATGAGCTTCTCCCACTGACATAGCTAAAGTAGTTAAGTTGACAGGGGAGTTCTCTCCCCTTGTTAGAGCAAGTACATTAGTAGCCTACAGTGGCTCAGCTGCATTCGTCTGGCTCCACCAATGTAAATGATCTAATGTAGCCATTGCCTCAGTCTCCCCATTTGCACCTTGTTGCATCTGTTCCTTTGTCCTGCCAGAGATTTCTTTCTGATAACGCTGTCATCTGTATTCATTTCAATTGCCATGAGAGCGCAATTAATTTTAACTCCCGCTGTTGGCCTCGATGCTGACTGCTTCCCAAGATCCATGGTGCACTGAACCTTGAGACCAGTGCTCCCTGTAAGCTGTGTGTGTGTACGGCCACGCAAGAAAGAGTCTAATGCCGCCCAGCTGATTAGCAGAGTGCTTACAGCTAGATTTGTTTCTCCCAGTGGTGCACATTCACACCTGCTTTGGTGTGCATAAAATTTATTATGCACATGGATAGGAAAAAATCTGCACATAGATGGAAAAGACTAGAGGGAACAGTGCTTGAGATGCCTTCCTTGTGCGCTGCCCACACTCCTTCCTTGCTGTTCAGTCTCCTCCAACTTGCATCTTGGCGCCTTTGCTCACACCACCTTCTGCTCTTGGAGTAGCCTGCCCTTGCCAGTGCTCCAAATAGCTTCCCTTCCCCTTCAAATTCCTCTACAAAACTCACAACTTTCAGGGTGTGTCTAGACTACAGGGTTTTGTCGACAAAACTATACCTGCGTCCACGCTGCCTTTGAGTTATTCTACGAGGAATAATGCCTTTTGTTGACAGAGTTCTGTCGATCGAAGGCATTATTACATCTACACTGTCCTTTGCGTCCACACTGTTATGACGACAAAGCGGCTTGCTTTGTCAACAGAACTGGATGTAGTCTAGACGCTCTTTGTCGACAGAAGTTTTGTCGACAGTATCTGTCGACAAAACTTCTGTCAACAAAACCCTGTAGTCTAGACGTACCCTCAGTGTTAGCCAGAGTCTCACAGTCACCTGCTCATCCCCTCTTTCTCTACATTGCTCATGTAGGAAACGTGAGAAAAGAACAAAACTCAAAGCTCATAAACGTCTTCCCTACATTTGTTACCCTTCTTCGTACCTTCCCTCCTTTCATCTTTGCCTGTGGTCATCGTTTCCTGTGTCTAATTTAGATGATAAACATGTTGGGGGCAAATGTGAAGCCTTTTGCACACTTCGCTCAGGAGGCTGTATATGGCCAAAGCACTAACGAAATTCATGGGACCAATTACTGTTAGAGATGCACTAGATACTTGGCTTTCCAGAGGGAAGGTCAGTCAGTAATCAAGAGTCTTGCAAAGGGCTGGCTGGTGGTTGCTGAGGCTGTTGCGAGGGCTGAACACTGTCTCTTGTCAGAACAGAGACTCACAGAGCAGGCAGCTCCTGAACGTGCTGGGTGTAATTAACCCTTTTGAGTAATTTCTTGTGTGGCAGAGCAGGTGACTGAAAAAGTAGTTAGAGCCCAAACTAATGAATTAACCTGTGGTCTGTGCCGAGAGCCGTGGTCTCCATGAGGTCAGGTTATCTGACTTGGGGTGGAAGGGTGAGCGTACAAGGGAGGGGGACACAAGAACCCAGTGTCCTGTCAACGACTCAGCTGGATTCTGGCGACAGGGCTGCATCATAGTTTCATAGTGATGTCACATTCCCCTGTAGGATTTCCCTCCGGAACTGACCTCCACATTGCTACCCACAGCTGGCTAGTTTCTCAGATTTCATTTCCTGCAGAGAGAACCCCAGCAAAGCTTAGTGGTTCTCATGCAGTGAGTATGCTCCTGTAGCAAAAAGTAGCAAAAACCGAACAGCTTCTTCGTGAGACTCATCGGTGACATATCTCTAGCACTGGTCACATTTTCACCCAAGTCAGCAGAGTCACTCCTGCCAACTCTAGTTGTGAATTTGTCCCCAGAAGCAGAGTTATATTCCCTGGTCTTCAGTGAGATCTACAGTCACCATGCTTTTGGGGGTGATGGTTAACCAAAGCAGAGTAGGCAGTGCCTGACTTGCGCTAGGGAATAGAATTACTTTCCCATATGTAACCATATCTCCAGAGCTACTTGCAGGTTCTACACTCTGGGATATAGCTCCTACATGGGGACGTTACATCTTTCAACGGTGTATGTTGTCATAAACTGCAGCAAGGGAGGTTTAGGTTGGGCATTAGGAAAAACTTCCTAACTGTCAGGGTGGTTAAACACAGGAATAAATTGCCTAGGGAGGTTATGGAATCTCCATCAGTGGAGATATTAAGAGCAGGTTAGACAAGCGTCTATCGGGGATGATCTAGATGGTGCTTGGTCCATGAGGGCAGGGAACTGGACTTGATGACCTCTCGAGGTCCCTTCCAGTTCTAGTATTTTCTGATTCTATACATGTATGTCTTTTTCATCTTCAATATCTAAGGGCTGGTCTACACTACAGACGAAAGTTGACTTAAAGTACACAACTCCAGCTACATTAATTACATAGTTGGAGTCGATTTATCTTAAGTCACGTTTCCACGCTGTCCATACAGTGGGGGGGTTGATGGGAGCAAATGCTCCCGTTAGCTTCCCTTACTCCTTCTGAGGACAAGGAGTACCAGCGCTGATGAGGGCACCCTCTGAGTGTGATTTAGTGGGTCTTTATTAGACCCACTAAATCAAACCCTGGAAGATCAATCACAGCAGCATCGATCTTCCACGTAGTGTTGACATGGCCTAAGGGTCTACACTCTGCAGGAAAGTTGAAAATTGTGGAATGTTGTCCATAATCCTGTCTGACAAAGCCCAATGTTATCATTTATCACAAGACACACCAATGAATCCAATAATTCCAGCTTGCTCATGAATCTCTACCACCACAAGAATTATGCTACTCCAAAGAAAAGAGAACTTATCAAAGTATCTATTGTGTGAATTTTTGGCTGTATTATTCAACATCTCTCAATAATTCATGTAGGCCCACCTGACTTCCTGAAGACAATTTTTGCAAAACTCAATGTGCCCTAACTTTTGTTGCTTGGTAGCCTCCAAAGAAAGTACCTGCCGCCATATCTGGAAGCTGTAGCTTGGACTGTCTGCCTACTACTGCCTCTGATAAAAGTGCCTCTCTTTACATACTGGCTATTGCTGTCACCGAGGGAGTTGTAGCAATTGTAAATTACAAGAATTGCTCATCAGAATCTTGTTTGTATACAATTTGTAAAGCTAATGATCAGCTTCCATTTCATTCAAAACATGTCGCTTGTATTTTTCAACAAAAAACTTTCAATGTATTTTGTTTCCTTTTGAAAGTGGGTAGCATTTCAAAAAAATTGAACTGTTTTTGAGTGTTCCCCCTTATTGTCACTTTTTCAGTTTTTCACCCAACCTAAACAGACCCAGGTTTTTAACCTTTGCTCATAGATCAAGATGTTTAAAACGTTTATTAGTTTTGTTGCGCTCTCTTAAAAGTGATCGCAAGCGAATGTGAAGAGATCTGTGAAAATGTTCTGAGAATATCTATCTATGTATTTTAGAAATGTATATCTGTCTGTCTATGAGTCTGTTTGATCAAGACCTCCTCCTAAATGGTAAGAGCTAAGACCACCGAATTTTGGTATGCAGCTTCCTCTTATCCTAACTTAAAGCAGTCAGGGTTTGGCTGTGCCAGGAAAATGGAAAGTGCCAGGAATGGGTTTGTTTTCCATAACATTGAAAGGGAGGGGACACAGAGAGGAGGGATGCAACACTGAGAGTGGCCACTGGGGGCAGTGAGTGCTGGAGAGAGCCATACTGCAGAGTCACCACTGCGGGCAGCTAGGATTGGGGCTTTGCCACCTTGCCTGCCACCAGATCGAGTAAGTAGCCCCCTGCCCCAAACTCTTTCCCTCCCCTGGCCCTTGGCTGCAGCACCAGAGGGGTGGGGAGAGAAAAGGTCCCTGGTGATCGGGGGTCTGGGGGAAGATAGAAGGCCCCTGGCACCTGGGCGGGATGGTGGGGGGGGAGACAGAAAATCCCTGGAGGCCTCTGCGCTGATGGGGAGAGAAGATCCCTGCCAGTCTGGGGTGCTGGGGGAGTGAGAAAAGGTCCCACCAGCTGGGAGGGGAGAGAAAGTCATGCCAGATGGGACTCTGAGCCCCTCCTCATCTCCTAACCCCCACTTTTGCACCTCCCACAGCTTCCTGACCCACCCCCTCTCTCCAAGTCTCTGCCCTGGTTCCCCCCCCCCCAAGCCTCCTGCCCTGAACTACCCAGACAACACCGAGTATGTCTTCTAGTTTTCTATATAATATGCCTCACAATGTGGTTATCATTTCAGTTAAGTAAGAAAGTAGGAACTGAGATGACATTTGTGCTTTGCAGCTTTATATTTCGTTTACTCTAATGTTACAGCATGCCTTGGAAATACAGTGGAATTCTGTACAGAGAGGGATTCAGAGGGATTCTGATAAATATCCAAATGATATCTCTATGCTCCTCTATTCTCCTCAGCTCAAACATTGCACAGAAGTGAAACCTCCATCTCTCAAGAACAGGTTCCTTTGTGCAGATCTTTTAATGCCTGGACTGGTCACTTAGGTTGCAGAAAGCCCAGTTCCACCATCCTGACTCGCTCTGAGTAATACTTCAGAAAGTACTGGCCCTGTTGAAGTCAATGACCCAGCTCTGTCGTTTTAGATGTGTCGCCATGTTAGTCTGTTTCAGCAAAAACAAGGAGTCCGGTGACACTTTAAAGACTAACAAATGTATTAGAGCATAAGCTTTTGTGAGCTACAACTCACTTCCTCGGATGCCTGAAGAGAAAAGAATGGAAGGGGTACAGAGATGGGGGTGTGACATCAGTGCTAATTAAATCTGAGTGGGCGTGGCTTATCTCCAACAGTGATGAGAAAGTGAACGCACCTGAAGGGGGAATTGCCTATTGTAACTGTAACTTTGTAGGTGCCTCTCAGCATAACTAAGGTTTACAGAACTGAGCCCAGTGCTGCTAGCTTGAATTAGCACTCCTTCAGACTAGTATGTTTTGTTCATTCTTAAGCTTCTTGTCCCAGCTGTCACCTCCTCCCCCCAAAACTCCTATCAAGTTCTCCACTCAGCCATCCCCAGGTATGGCCTAGCAATGCGCTGAGTGAGAAACTATTCCCCGAGATCCTTTATGTCGCTTTTGGAAAACCTTCCTTCTTGCTTTCTCCCTTCCCTCAACCTCAGAACAGCTCCATCTTCTGCCGCCTTCCTCTGTAGCATGGGGCACGGATCACTTGCTGGAGGATTCTCTGCATCTTGGGGTCTTTAAACCATCATTTGAAGTCTTCAATATCTGAGATATAGTTGAGAGGATTATTCTAGCAGTGGGTGGGTGAGATTCTGTGGCCTGCATTGTGCAGGGGATCAGACTAAATGATCATAATGGTCCCTTCTGACCCTAAAATCTATGAGTCTATGACTCTTAGATATCATGGTCCATACCTCCCAAGGTCTGAGAGGGCCTGAATCCGGCCTTTAGAATAACAGAGACAAGTTCCATATTACGTGAATCAGATGTAAAGCTTTATTAGACATTTGCAGACCAGTGTGGCACTTAAAGGCAGGTGACGGCCAATGCAAGACACTGAGAAGGGAAAGAACAAACAAACTGAGCTGAGTTTTCCCCATGGCTCAGTCAGGTACAGCAGCTGGAGCTTTCCGCGAATCTCTCTCTTTATTGTTTCTGAGCAGTTTAAGCCTTGGGAACTGGGCTCCATAGAGGTCTTTGTGCTGTTAGCAGGTGGAAAGCTAAACCTGCTCGCGGGATGAGACCACCTTTCTATCTTGGACCTCCTCAAGAACCGTGTGGACTTTAAGAGTGGGTATGATTACTGCAAAGAAAAGGAGAGAAAAAAATGATTTAGAGCATAGAAAAAATATTGGTCATGCTCCCTAAGCATCTTGAATACACAATTCTTCATTCGTTGAGGGACAAAAGAAAAAAATGGGACTGCAGCAGCCAACATGTATCTATCACCAGAACGGTTAATGAGAAAGCAGAAGTTCAATCTGGATTCATGGAGAGATTCACCGCTATGTGCAGACCAGTCAAGGGTAGACTAAACTATTTGCATACACTTTTGAGCTCATATTTGAGGATGGATTTTTGCACAGAATCCCAACTAAATAAAATCACTTGATGATTTAAGTATTATTTGATTTTTTTAGGTTTCTCCAAAAATAGAATTCAAAGTAGCACAAAAGAGGATTGAACCCACTTGAAGGTCATCTGCTGCTCCAGAGCCAACCTTCCTTTTCTCCATGACCCCAAAGTAATGGGTTTTGCACAGCTCTGACAACTCGGTTAAAAGGCCCCTTTACCCAGGGTATGTCTACACTACCCTCCTAGTTCGAACTAGCGGGGTAGTGTAGACATACCCCCTAGTCTTTTATGCTTGTAGGGGCAATGATCATTTGGGGATTTTCTATTCCTGTCCCCTCCACCCATTCTTCACAGACTCTACTTTGTTAATTATCAAATTGTACAAGTGTCAGCTGACTAGCTTGTAGTTTGCAAAGCTGCTCGTTAGAGAGGTGAACGAAACCTCACGTACGGTCCTTACATTCGTTAGTAGACAGTGAGGAGAGGACTGCAGGGTACTCGGCAGCAATGCTACAAGGGGAAAAGTAATGAGAGCAAATTAGAAATATGAACACATTTCCGGGATCCCAAGATCTGTATTCAGTGCTTTTCACTTTCTGCAACAGCCTAAGTTTCCCCAAAATTCTCCAGCATTTTAACTACATGAGAAAATCCTTCCAACAGATCAAAGCATCTCACAACTTGTTATTGATCTCTCACATAACCTCTCACCTTTCCTAGGATAGTAATAGAGATGTAGCCATGTTAGTCTGGTCTTGCTGAAACAAAAGACAGGACTATGTAGCACTTTAAAGACTAACAGGATGGTTTATTAGATGATGAGCTTTCGTGGGCCAGACCCACTTCCTCAGATCAAATTGTGGAAGAAAATTGACATGACCATATATACCAAAGGCCTTAACAAAGATGCTAACTACCTTCCCCATTACAAAGATAGCTTCCCCAATTATCACCCCTAATATCATTATCTCATAGACACTAATCTCCTTCCCCCCCACACACACCCTTCCTCTGTTCTAAAATCTGATTTGTCAATTTTATATGTGTTCACTTTTTTTTTTAATTGTATCCTTTGGTATATATGGTTGTGCCAATTTTCTTCCACAATTTGATCTGAGGAAGTGGGTCTGGCCCACGAAAGCTCATCACCTAATAAACCATCCTGTTAGTCTTTAAAGTGCTGCATAGTCCTGTCTTTTGTTTCACCTTTCCTAGGAGACAGAGTAAAAATATTAGCGACACATTTTTACAGATGGGAACGCGAAGGGCTAGAGAAATCAATTGACCAATAAGCTTGTTCAGTGAGTTATCACCAGAGCCCAGAAAACAAACCTGTTCTTCTAGGTCCCAGTCCCCTGCTCTTACCACAGTACTGTGAAGGGAAGACTCCGTCCTTCTGAGAATGAACACCTCCCAAGACAACGAGGATGGGCACAGGAGATAAGCCACTGAGCTATCACTTATTCGTCTTCATAGCCACTAATCTTGACTATTTAGTTCAAAATGAGTCTCTAGGAACACAGGCAATTCAGCTGTATAGCTGTGTCACCATCAGCCAGTACTGCCCCTCTCCAATCAATGCCTGTTACATACTGGCCATCCTCGCCCTCCAGCAGGCGGCGGTATGTGGCGATCTCCTGCTCCAGGCGTGTCTTGATGTCCACGAGAATCTTGTATTCGTGGTTCTGATGCTCCATGTCGCATCGCAGCTCAGCAAGCTGTTCCTCCACGCTAGTGACCAGGGCCTGGATCTGGGCCAACTGGGTGCCATAGCGGGCTTCCGTCTCCGCCAAGGTGCCCTCCAGAGCGGCTTTCTGAGAATGGAGAACAGAGAGGAAAGAATTCAGTGAGAGGGTGGCTCATCTCAGCACCTGCCCTTGGGTGTGTCTCCCTGGGAATCCAGTGGCCCGTACCATGCTGAGCTGGGACTGCAGCTCTATCTCCAGACCCTGGATCGTGCGTCTGAGTTCCGTGATCTCCGACTTGCCGCTCTGCAGCTGTTCCGTGTTCATGGCTACTTCCCGGTTCAGCTCTTCAGTCTGGAACAAGGGGAAACAACTTAGTTACGGCACGCACTGCGTGTGCACAGCCCTGCCGCCGGCATCAGTACGTGGCAAGTGCTTTTATTCATTCAGGCATTGCGCACCTGGTTGTAGAACCACTGCTCGGCCTCTTTCCGGTTCTTCTCTGCCAAGCTCTCATACCGCTCTCTCATGTCAGCCAGGATCTTGGTCAGGTCCACCCCAGGAGCCGCGTCCATCTCCACCGTGATCTCTCCACTCAGCTGGCTGCATAGTATATCCATTTCCTGTGACAAGAGAAACACACTATGCGCATCTGCAGCTTACCTGTGCCTGCTCCCTACAGTGAATATAAGGAGGTTTTCACACTTGCACCCTGCTTAGAGATCTTAAAAAAAAAATCTTATGGGGGTTTCAATTGTTCACGCTTGTCAGATAAAATACCGAGCACCACGTGGCTTCACAACCCTCGCAGCCAAGCGTATGGTTCTGTGCCTATAGCCAATAACTCGGCTCCAGTAGGAGTTACCCGAATCGTAAGTGGTGGATGTAACTTACCAGATGCTACAGAATACACATTCAGAGTCAATTTTTCTTTACCTGCCCATATCTCTTTAACAACCCCAGAATCTTGGAACTATTCATACTGATCGGCCTGTGTAGATTCCATTGTGGATTCGCTACTATGTATAGGTCTCTTGTTTGTGCCTTGTGCCTTGTTTTGTTCTCACCTCCTCGTGGTTCTTCTTGAGATAAACCAGCTCCTCCTTCAGGTTTTCAATCTGCATCTCCAGGTCATTTCTAGCCAGAGTCAGCTCGTCCAGGACCCTGCGCAGGCCATTGATGTCCGCCTCCACGCTCATGCGCAGGGCCAGCTCCGTCTCATACCTTCATGTGCAAAGAAGGTCAAAAGCTCAGGCACATCCAGCCAATAATGATTTTTCATTCCCTTTTCCTCCACAAATTTCATTCATTTTTGAATGGCATTTTTGCGACTGGCCTTTCCCCCAATGGATCAAAAGCTTCTTCTGAATTCATGAAAGCCAAAATGAAAGTTCCCCGCTTCCCTTTTCCAATCACTACAAAATGTGGGAACATGGGAAGCATCTTGAAATGCAATCAGCAAGAGAGACCCTCTGGAAGAATGGCTTTTTTACACCTTTCCCTTCTCAGAGCTCTGTGGGGCCCTGGGCTTACTTGGTTTTGAAGTCATCAGCTGCCAGCCTGACATTATCAATCTGCAAGACAAGGTTGGCATTGGCGATAGTGGCAGCAAGGATCTGGGGAAGAGAAAAGGAGAAGAGGGCATTAAAAAGTTGTTTCAGTAACACGTAATATCTGCACTACAACTTTTTTTCGGAAAAACGTCACTTATGTCCACACTGCAATCATGTTCTTTTGAAAAAAATTGAAAAAACAGAGGCATTTTTCTGGCATTGGCAATCCTCATTCTGCAAGGAAGAAGCCTTTTTCTGAAAGAGCTCTTTCGGAAAAAGGTGTGTGTGGACGGGGAAGAGAGAGTTCTTTTGAAAGAGGAGGAAAGAGGACAAAGCACAGGTGCCCTGGTGGCCATTCCATCCATAGGAATCACAGCTTAAATGTGAGATAACATCCATTGAGTGTGGATTCTATCTTTCGAAAAAGCAGATCACTTTTTCATTGCACTTTGGCAGTGCGGATGCGCTGTTTCGGAAGAAGGTTTTTTTGGAAGATCTCTTCCGGAAAAGCTTCTCCCAAAAGAAGCCTGCAGTCTAGATGGAGCCTAGCTGATGGGTGTGAACATTAATGGTTAGCAGAAGGCACAGCTTCTAGATAATTGAACTTGCATAACTGTACCACGGAGATGAGAGACAAACTGGTATGGACCAAATTCTCATTTGCACTAAGGGCCCTTTTCACTGCTCTCGTCATGTAACCAAGGCTCTAAAGGATATGTCTAAACTACATCCAGTTTTCAATAAAGGGATGTAAATTAGACACATTGAAATTGCAAATGAAGCCACAATTTGAATTTCCTGCTCTTCATTTGCATAATGGCAGCTGCAGCTTTTTTTCGAAAAGCCTCTTTTCAAAAAAAAAAAAAAGTGGTCAAGATGGAGATCTTTCGACAGAAATGCCCCATTTTGAAAGATCCTGTAACCCTCAAAAAATGGGGTTTACAGGATCTTTCGAAACGGGGCATTTCTGTTGAAAGATCCCCATCTTGACCGCAGGGTTTTTTGTTGTTGTTTTTTCAAAAAGAGGCTTCTTGAAAAAAAGTCACGGTTGCCATTATGCAAATGAAGCACGGGAAATTCAAATCCTGACTTCATTTGTAATTTCGATGTGCAATTGCAATTTTGATATGTCTAATTTACATCCCTTTATCAAAAAAGGGATGTAGTTTAGACTTACCCAAAGAGTCTGTCAGTCATATTTGATCACTGAGGTGACAAAATGAAATTCAGCCCAGAAAATTCCCTTCCTACACTGACTTCTATAGCAGGAAGGAATGAACATCCAGCAAGAAACAGGAGGAGACATGGATGGGGGTGTTCTGGGAGTTGTAATTTCCTTCTACGGACAGTTATCTACTTGGGCATAACTAGGGCGACCAGATAGAAAGTGCAAAAAATCAGGATGAGGGTGGAGAGTAATAGGCCCCTATGTAAGAAAAAGTCCTAAATATTGGGACTGTCCCTAAAAAAACTGGACATCTGGTCACCCTGGTCATAACAGACAAGAGAACTACCAGTCCCAGAATGCCTCTCCCTTGCCTCCCTCCTGTGTCATCTCCTCCATGGCTTCCTGGTAAATGTGGTCCCTACCTCTCTCTCTGACTCTAGGGTGCAGCACAGAGCTCAGCATCCCCAAAAGTCCATCTCTCCGCACCTGGTTATTGAACCTGTTATTTTGAACTAGTTACTGGTTTGGGGGCTTTTGGTTCAGTTTGACTTCAATGCCACCCAGAGGTTTTTAGTTTTGAAGCTACATCTAGACTACAGGCTTCGTTCAGAAGGAGCTTTTCCAGAAGAGAAAAACTTCCTCCGAAAGAGAGTGTCCACACTGCCAAAGCACATGGAAAAAGCGATCTGCTTTTTCGAAAGATAGCATCCACATTGATTGGACGCTATCTTGCATTTAAGTTCTGATTGCTGTGGATGGAGTGGCCACCAGGGCACCTGTAGTTTTTCCTGGAGGCCTCTTCTTTCGAAGAAACCCCTCTTCACCATCCACACATGCCTTTTTCCGAAAGAGCTCTTTCGGAGAAGGTGTTCTTCATAGAAAGAGGCTTACCGCTGTCAGAAAAACCCCTTTGTTCTTTCAATTTTTTTTCGAAAGAATGCAATTGCAGTGTGGACGTAACTGAAGTTTTTTTTTCAGAAAAAACGGGTGTTTTTCCGAAAAAAACTCTGCAGCATAGACGCACCCTGCATCACTTAAACGAACAGTTTTTGGGTTTGACTTGGGATTGATTCCCTGGGGCTCAGGTTCCTAGACGACAACAGTAATGCAAATAAATACATACATACATCATTAATAATAATAATAATAATCAATAGATTCTCTTGCGCCAGGACTTTCATTGCCATCAATTACACTCTCCTGCATGAGAAAGGGACAGAAGTTGGGTGGAATTCTCTAAGCAGAATCTCTCCCTGTGACTGTGCTCCCTTTAGTAACCTCTCCTGAAGCAACAGGGAGAGGAAAACCAAAGCTCGGGTTCTAAGGGCACATCTTCACTCACCCTGCTGGAGATCGATGTTCTGGCGTTCCATTGAGCGGGTCTGGTATAGACCCATAACTCGAACGCTGAGGGCTGCACTGGCCAGCACCTGTACTTCTCGCAGTCGCAAGGAGTACGGAAAGCCAAAAGGAGCATTTGCTCCCAACGGCCTCCCACTGGGGGGATGCCCCCGAACTCAGCTTAACGTACACCAACTCCAGCTATGTATTCTACGTAGCTAGAGTTGTGTACCTTAAGCCGACATTTCAGGTGTAGGTTAGACCTGGCCTGAGTAAAGCTAGCGAAGTGGAGTCAAAGAGAAGGAAAGAAACCCGCTTGGGAGGTTTATTAGACCGGAGTCTGAGTCACCTGCATCGCTAAGCATCTCAGTTTCTGGCATTTTGCTGGCAGTCACTGCTGATGCTGCGTGAAGCGAAGACGGTGACTCTGAGACAAATGCTCCTTCCTTGGGGACTGCTCCCAGTGATGCCATTCAATGGCGTTCAATGAGAGTTCGGTTTGAGTAAGGGCGTAGCCATCCAGCCTCCGGAGAGAAATGTCATAGAAATTGAAAGCAAATGAGCCAAGTAACCGGGGGAGAGGAGTAGAGACGTGAACATTGGTTCTGCAGCGAGGGCATCCCTGGGCCCTTTTCGGGAGAGCTGTCGGCGCAAACACTGAGACACACACCTGAATTAGAAGGAAGCAGATAGGACCGGTTCTGCTCACACTGGCTTGAGGGAAGCTACTCCTGACCTACCCTGGGGTAAGGGAGAACAGAACCTGGCCCAGCTTGTTCGGAATCCTCCTAGTCGTGAGCCTACGGAAAACGTTAGGCCTTGTGTCAGCCATTCCCGAATTGCCAAGGTCCCGCCTCCAGGGGCAGCGAGTTATTTGGCCTGGGGAGGCCAGGCTCCCCGGAATATTCCTGGCCTGTGGGCGCAGCTCCAGCAAAGCTCACGGCTGGGTCTCTCCCTGGCCCCACCTGCCACTCCCACGCACTCCCCCCACGGTGTCCCCTCCCCCAGCTCCAGGTTAATTAAAAGGGCCCAGGGACCCCCACTGCCACCACAAGCAGCACAGCGGGACTAAGCAACTTCCTGCATGTGCAGCTGCCAACATGTCCCTGCAGTCCCGAGATGGGGATGTCTCCATGCTCTGCCCCCATCACAAGCGCCCCTGCAGCCAATGGGAGCTCTGGGGGGCGGTGCTTGTGGGAAGCAGTGCGTGGAAACCCCCGGCTCGTCCACTTACCCCCAGGTAAGCGCTGCACCCCATCCCTCCCCCCCCCCCGCACTCCCGCTCCTCACAGTCTGCCTCACACACTCTGCCCCACCCATACTCCCGCCCTTCCCCCGCCCTGCCTCCCACCCCTAAACTCCCTCCCAGAGCTTGCACCCCCGCTCCTTACTCCAGCCCAGAGCCTGCACCCCGCACCCGTGTGCCCTGCAAGCTGAGCGCTTGGGTGGCCACCCAGGAAGAATTCCAATGCCGCCCACAGCCAGCAGCAGGTGTTCTTACTGGTGGTGCACCTCCGCACAGGCCTTGATGCACATAACAAAATGTATTCCACATATGGCTGGAAGAAATTAGAAGGAACGCTGCCCGGCACCCAGACGCCCTCCCAGAATCTACAACCTCCCCCCTCTTGCACCTCCGCCCCCTGACCCAGCCCAGAGCCAGCACTCCAACTCCATCCCACAGCCTGTACCCCAGACCTTCTCCCTGACCCATGCTCTCTCCCCAAGCCTGCACCCCCCCCCCACCTCAAACTCCCAGAGCCTTAGGCAGGTAAGGGAGGGTGCAGATTCCGGGAACCACCCACATTTCTAAAAAAAACCCGCCACCCTTTCCCATATCCTCATTATCATTTGCTTTGGTCTTCTTTGAACCTCCACATTCAGCCTAATCACAGGCTAGACATGATTATTAAAATCGTTATGATCCTCGTAGCGTCTGTGTGTTCACAAAGCCTTCCACAGTAGGTGAGCCATGCCAAACAGATACCGTGTCCCTGCCCGGAGCTAAACATTGGCAGAAGCACATACTTGGAGTGTAAGTAATATCCGGTACTTAGTCACTTGTGTATAATCCTACAAGCATTACGGCTGCTGCAGCCTTCTTTCTTCTCGTGTTGTTGAAGCACCCAAGATGTAACATCTAACAAACTTGGACCAGTAGGCGTCTGCTGCTACGTTCCTGTCCCAAAGTCTGTTTCCCTCATAGGAATCATTTATAGGAAATGCAGTGTTGCTCCTTCTGGAGGTCTATCATCAAATCACTGATGCGTGTAAATCATTAAAAATGTGTCTACACAGCAAAGTTATTTCAAAATAATTTCGAAATAACTGACGGCTTATTCCGACTTCTGTAAACCTCATTCTACAAAGAACAACACCTATTCCGAAATAGTTATTTCAGAATAGGGGCTGTGTAGGGGTGTGTCTAGACTACATGCCTCCTTCGACGGAGGCATGTAGATTAGCCAGATCGGAAGAGGGAAATGAAGCCGCGATTAAAATAATCGCGGCTTCATTTAAATTTAAATGGCTGCCCCGATCTGCCGATCAGCTGTTTGTCGGCAGATCGGGGCAGTCTGGACGCGATGCGCCGACAAAGAAGCCTTTCTTGATCGGCACAAGTATGCCTCGTGAAACCAGGTTTACCTGTGCCGATGAAGAAAGGCTTCTTTGTCGGCGCATCGCGTCCAGACTGCCCCAATCTGCCGACAAACAGCTGATCGGCAGATCGGGGCAGCCATTTAAATTTAAATGAAGCCGCGATTATTTTAATCGCGGCTTCATTTCCCTCTTCCGATCTGGCTAATCTACATGCCTCCGTCGAAGGAGGCATGTAGTCTAGACACACCCTAGATGCTCTACTTCTGCTATTTCGAAATAGCCCCTCACCAGGGCCATTCTACCTTATTCCTCCTGGGGCACTAAATTGAGATAGCGGGTCTACATCAGGGAAGCCTGCCTCAGACTCATTTTGAGGCTTCCTTGCAGTGTAGACGTGTTATTTTGAAATAAGCTATTTCAGAATAACTATTCCGGAATAGTTTATTCTGAAATAAATGTGCAGCGTAGACATAGCCCATGGGTGTATCTACACTACACCGTAACTCAGAATAAGATACGCAATTTGAGCTGAGCAGATTGCGTCTCTTAGTTCGATGCTATTTTGAAAAAGCTTATTTTGCCATTTGGCCAGATTTTGAAATAAAGCGCTATTCCGAAATGTCCCTTACTCCTCATAGAAGGAGGTTTACAGGGATATCGGATTAGCAAACCCAAAGTAACAGGCTTGCAGGGAAGACCTGGGAGAGCTATTTCTGGATACTCTGGAAGTCTGAAATAGCATTGCAGTGTAGACGTAACCTTAATTGCCATCATTTGAGTCTGGGCACATATTTCTTTTATGCCTGTTACCTATACTCAGTTATGCCCTCTGTGTTCAGTTCTTGGCCATAGGGCAATCTGTAACAGAGAAAAGCAGACAAGAGACATTGGATTTTTTTAACAAGCGTGTCCTACCTTGCTCCTCAGATCTTCAATTGTCCTGTAATGGGGGTTGTAGTTGTGGTCAGGACCGGGTCCCTGCTTCTTATACCACGCCTCGATCTTAATCTCCAGATCGGAATTGGCCTCCTCTAGGGCACGCACCTTGTCCAGGTAGGTAGCCAGGCGGTCGTTCAGGTTCTGCATCGTTTCCTTTTCACCCGCAGGGAGGATGCCATCACCACCACCAAAGCTACCACCAAATCCACACACAAAGCCAACTCCAAGCCCACCCCCATAGCCACCTCCAAAGCTACTACTGTAGCTCCCCCCATAGCTACCACCCATGCTGCTTCTTACCCCAGAGACATACCTAGAAGAGGAGACAGAAAAACTGCTAGATCCCCCTTTGATACTTGGGGCTCTGTACGGACCACCAAGATGCACGGAGGAAACCCGTGAGGAGCCACCTCCTAATCCACCTAAGCCCCCTACGCTCTTGAGGGATGTGGATGAGGAGTACTGCCTGATGCTGGTGGCCATGGTGAAAGGCAGTGGAGGATCAAAAGCCCAAAACAGTCACCCAGCTGAGCTACGAAAGGAGGAGAGTGCTGCTAACTTCCCCTGGCTCGGAGGCTCCTTTTATACCCGCAATGGGGGGGAGTTCCCACTGCAAGCTCCTTGTTTCTCTCATACATTCTCCAAGGTTTTCATAACCCGTAAAGTCTGTGCCAACTTCTAAAGTCAACATATTTTTTGCTTGCTTTTGTCACATTTCACTGGAAACACATTCTCTCCCCCTCCCCCCCCCAGTGCTTGTCTGTGTCTTCTGGTTTCCATCTGCAATCAGGTGTTATTCAAAGCGGGAGGCTGTATTTGTACATTGCCTTACACTGCTGAATGGGAGAGAGGGCTGTTCAGACGTTTCCAGTGTATTTCTCTGGAACTCATCACATGTGGCTGGCCGCGCTGAACCCAAGTCCTCTGTGTAGCTACAGGACAGACACAATGGGCAGCAATGGGGCAGGCTTCCTCCACAACATCCCATGTTCATATTCCTTCCCCTCGTCCTGGAACAGCTCCCACTGCAGCCCCGTGGCAATTCCATACACTCAAGACTTGACCTTGAGACGGCCCGTAAGGGGCTCCACTAGTGTTGGATGGGGTCCTTGATTTTGTGTTGTCAACCTCTGCTACCGAGAGCGAGACTATGATCCACCCCAGACTATTAGATGGAAGAACTCGAGAAATTGTGGTGCTCTCCAGAGGGTAAAGACCAAAGCAAACAGTATGAATGGCCGGTAGACCAGTCACTGGATTCAAGAACTGGGGATAAAGAATAATGCTCAGAACACAGATCTTTATCATTAGTCTAATGAACCAGTTCATCAGATGTTATCAGAGATTTCTCTGTGGCTCCCTGCCCAGAGAGCTCAGTTTGAGTGTTATACACACCCATTATAACTCCAGCTGCTCATGAGATGCTAGCTGCCTGTAAGGAATTCAAAGGGCTCCGAAAAAATTGCAGGGTTAGCTAAGGTGGAGCTCAGCTGGCTCAAGTCTCAAATTTTAAAATGTTATTGAAGCCAATGTTTCAAAGCATGCGCATAATCCTCCGCCGAGAAAATGAGTCTCGGTACATCTAACCTCCCTACCAGACTGAAAACTCTCGGGCACAGACCGAAGGGGCACTGTGTGATAGTCTTCCCGGGGGTGGAGGAAAGCATCGTCTTCCACGTGTCGTAGCATGCCAGCCACTTTACTGTCTTCCTCGACAGGCCCTAACAATCCCCTTCCCCAAAGCTAGAAATGAGGTGCCTTAGATCAGCTGCCCACAAAAGAGGAAGGAGGCTATGGCCAGGGCCAGATTAAGAAAGGGCTTTAGGGGCTGGGCTAAGGGGGGCCTTGGGCTGCAGCCCCTATAGCCCCTGGCTGTGTCTAGACTGGCCAGTTTTTCCAGAAAATCAGCTGCTTTTCCGGAAAAACTTGCCAACTGTCTACACTGGCCGCTTGAATTTCCACAAGAACACTGACTTCCTACTGTCTGAAATCAGTGCTTCTTGCGGAAATACTATGCTGCTCCCGTTCGGGCAAAAGTCCTTTTGCACAAAAGCGCCAGTGTAGACAGCTCAGATTTGTTTTGCACAAAAAAGCCCCGATGGCGAAAATGGCAATCGGGGCTTTTTTGCGGAAAAGCGCGTCTAGATTGGCTACGGATGCTTTTCCGCAAAAAGTGCTTTTGCGGAAAAGCTTCCGTGCCAATCTAGATGCTCTTTTCCTCAAATGCTTTTAATGGAAAACTTTTCCGTTAAAAGCATTTGCGGAAAATCATGCCAGTCTAGACGTAGCCCCTGTGTTTTGGGCTATCTCTTCATGGGGGGGAGGAGGGAGGCAGCCCCGTGTTCGGCTGTTCTTCTCCCCACGACAGCCCTGGGCTGGAGCTACCTTGCTGTGAGCACCAGGAAGCTCTGCCTCAGAGGCCCCACCCCTTAGCTCTTATTGGCCTAGAATCACAGCCAATAAAAGCTTTGGGGGTGGTGCCTGCAGGCAAACACGGGGCAGTGTGGAGCCACCTGTCCCCCCCCACACACACCAAACAGAGGCAGCCTACCCTCTACCCAGCACTGAGCCCCCTCCCACACTAAGGGTGTGTCTAGACTACAGGGCTTTTTCCAAAAAAGTGGTCTTTTTTTGAAAAAACTTTCCCTGCATCTAGACTGCCGCCACGTTCTGTCAAAAGTAAATCAAAAGAACGCAGCAGTTCTTTTCACCGAGGAAAATCTCGTTTTACGAGGAATAACGCCTTTTTTCAAAAGTGCTCTTTCGAAAAAAGACACTATGTAAAAATGTGCTTTTTCGAAAGAGAACATCCAGCGTGCCGGGGTGCATCCAGAGCGCTCTCTTTCGAAAAAGCGGCTTACTTTTTCAGAGGTAGTCTAGACGCTCTTTTTCGAAAGAGGCTTGCAGTCTAGACATAGCCTAACTCCCTTCAGACCCCGTTCTCCCAGCCCTGCATTCTGACTCCTACCCAGACCTTGCCCTCCCAGCTCTGCCTCCTGCCCTGAGTCTGCTCCCAAACCCTAAACCTCTTGGCCCAGCCTGGAGTCCCCTCCTGTGCCCCAAATTCCTCATCCCCAGTCCCACCCCAGAGCCCCCACCTCCCCACAAAGCCTTCACCTCCTCCCACACCCACCCTCCTGCCTCAACCCACAGTTCCCTCCTGCACAATGAACCTCTTGTTTTGGCCCCGCCCTAGAGCCAAGGAGGTCCCACAAAATGTAACAGCCCCAGGCCCCCAGAAGAGGCTCTGGCCAGGGCCGGATTAAGAAAGGGCTTTTAGGGCTGGGCTAAGGGAGGCTTCTGGGCTAATCTGACCCTAACCACGGTCCACAAGCAATAGATACATATTTCTGAACAGGCTTCGATTGCTCGGCTTCATCTCACCAGGCTGGAGCACTTTACAGGAAGGGAATGAAACTGATGGTGAAAATAGCCCTGGGCAGGGTCTTTGGAATATTTACGGCTATTACATTGCAGCTAATGCTAGAGAAATAATGGCACTGAAGCTCTCATGTGCTTATACTGTACTGAAGCAGCTTTGGACAAGCATCAGCTGAGACCGATCCCTTCTGGCCATAAAGTCT
This sequence comes from Pelodiscus sinensis, assembly GCF_049634645.1. Lineage (NCBI taxonomy): Eukaryota > Metazoa > Chordata > Testudines > Trionychidae > Pelodiscus > Pelodiscus sinensis. Next base: position 10,119,087 of record NC_134739.1, on the reverse strand, counting down.
GTGACCTCTCAGGATGGTCGCATCCACAGGTACCATGTGAGCACAAAGCGGGTGTCAAATCCTACCATTGTAATGTGGTGGCAGCTTATACTCCCTTTGCCCGGGAGTAAGTAACAACACAAGAGGTGAGACGGGTGGAATTTTGAGATCCAGAGTCTCTCTCTCACTTGATGCCAGAAACATGGGGGGAAAAAACCCAGAAACTTCCTGCATCATCCCAGCTGAGAGCAGAGACCACCCAGAAAAGGTGTAAGACCTACAGGGCCATAGGCCTGCTTAACTGCATGACTGGCAGCTGCAGAGGGTAAGGATCACATAGAAAGCGATCCTATTAAACTTGTCACTGCCTGAATACACAGGAATTTTCCAGCCTGAACTTTCGCTGCGAACCACAGATCCAAAGAACCTTCATAGAGGCAATGGGTGAATTGTGCGATTAAAGCAATGGGTGGTTTCTTACCTGTGTCTTTCATGTGCGGCTGCTCCTGGGGCAGGCACATCTACAGCTAGAACAGAGCCAGAGTGGCTGGAAGCTTTGCCAATCCCCCTGCAGCACAAGTGCAGGGGCTGTGTAAGGGCAGGCAGGGACCATGCTTCCCCATCTAGATCGCTCCGGCTCCCATGTGTTGCTTTTGGAATGCTGCTGCAGCTGTAGCCAGCCTGAGAAAGGAATCGAAAACCATCCACTGAGGGCCCAGTCGACACAGCAGCGAATCTGAATCTGAACTTCTCCAGGTATATTTGATTTCGTTCTTCTAGCACAGCAGTTCCCAAACTTTTCGGCATCATGCCCCCTTTTTGATTTTTGAGACACCCTCTTGCCTCCCCGCCCCCAATAGCAGCAAAACTTGTTGAGCCAAAAAAAAACCTGACCAGGTCTGAAAAACAAAAATAGCAGCAAAACTTGGGGGGAGGGGGAGTTGATGGGGGGGGGCACTGGGTCGTCTCACTCCACCCCGGAATTTCTTCATGTCCCCCCAGGGGGGCACGCCCCCCAGTTTGGGAACCCATGAAAGTGCTTTAATTGTTTGGTCGTCTCTTTCAGGAAAATCCGCCTACCGCTGCGGGGGTGCCTGGTGTTTACAAGAGAAAAATCAAAACCTTCCTGCCGTCCGTTGAAGCCTGGAGCAGAGAGGACTCCAAAGACACGTGCCTTAGCTGCAAACTTGTTAGGAGAGGAATCTCGTCCATTGATTTTCCACCTGTAAAATGCCAGCGCGGATATATAAACGCACCAGTTCAGTCCATAACTGTGTGATCGGAACCCTGTGCATGGCTCATTTTTATAACATAGAGGCTGAGTGGAATAGGGTCATGTAAGTTGTGATATTCTGAACCAGAGAGAGAACAGAAAGGCTCTTTTCCCCTGTTCCAGGGAGAGCCAGAGCTCCTTAGCTATATCAGAGCTCAGCCAGGTTTAATCAGGGCGAGGTCCCTGGAAATAGGAGGTTAAAGCAGGAAGCCCGGATTCCGCCAGCATCCCACATGTCCAATCATCTCTCACCCATGCTGATGCATGTGGAGCAAGGCACTAGCGAGAGGAAGGGGAGCAGAACCTCGCCAGGACTGAGGGTGGACGTTCTCTGCAATCAGGTTGCAGCACATGCAGCTATAGCGGACCTAGCTTTCACCTTACTAGCTCAGGCAGAGACATTCCCCTACTGTGGGCAGCTGCAGCTGGACGAGCTGGCTGAGGCTCTAGGCAATTACTAGCCCACGGCGCAGTCCATGCCACTGTGGCTTCCTAGCTGAAGACTGGAGCTAGCTCGGTGGAAATATCTCAGGCATATGCTGCAGTAACACCCCGGATTGCTGTGCAGACACACCCAGGGAGCTCAAATGCTCTGCCAGGAATGATGGGTCCTGCCGGTGGAGATGGAGTGTCTCAGTGCGCCACTGCATCTGGAATGGGCAGTGATGACAAGTGGACCCAGGGGATCAAACCCCGAACGTCATGTGGGCATATCCTGAGCAGGTCTCACACTCCCTGATGGCTGTCCAGGGGGCCTGCCTTTCTCTGACCCTGTGGAAACACCCGGCGAGTTGCCAGTAAAGTGGCACTGGATAACACTGGAATTGTATGTCCAATGAGACGGTCAGCCAGCGGTACCGTACACATCTGCAGCACCAGTTAATTTCACCACCAACCGGTGTTGCCTGTGTAACGCAGCCGGCACTAATACAGATGTGTGCGGGTGCCGGTTGGCGGGGATCTGGCAGGATGGTGTCTGTGATTCATTTTCTTTCACCTTGGCTCAGATCCAGTGAGAGGATGAAGCCCCATCTCTCACCTTCCTCTGTGTGGGAGCCACCTGGCTGTCGCACAGTCCTGCTCATCTCTGAGACAGCAGTCGGTCCCGGGTTTCACCTTTTGAAACCATTGCAGCTTAGGGCGGCACCTGACACCATTTATCCCGTTCACTTGTGGAACTCCAGCCAGGTTGGTGATGAGCAATAAAGCTGCTAGTTCTTTGCCTTACTATTTAGTCCTGGGGTGTTCATTCATGTCACTCGGGGTCTAGAGTGCAGTGCCTTGTAGGGCCCATCTGAACAATTCCTTCTTCTAGCTGCCCGTCCTTGCTGACAGCACCCATCTCCCCCTATCAAGCCTCTGTCAGTCCCTAGAATGACCAGGCCGAGACTGTAGTTGCATGAATGAGAAGAAAAGCTTTATTTGACGTATGGGCAGAGCACAGGAGAGCACTCAGACAAGGGGGAGGGAGGCAGAGGCGGAATAAAAAAGGCAGGAACACACTCACGAAGCCCAGTCCTACACAACCTTGGCAACAGTGCTACACATCTACAGCTACAGCACATCAAGTGGACTCTTCTTTCCTTTCTGTGACAATCTTTATCTCAATGGGTCCGCAATGTTCAGGACTGGGCCTACGGCGCGGTGTGCAGCTTTAGCGGACGGTCTGATGGACCTGTTCGCGGGAAGAAATCACTTTTCCATCTTGGACTTCCTCAACGATCGTGCGGACTTGTCGGGTGGTCAGGGATGCTACAAGGGAGAGAAAGAGCAAGGAAACTATCACTTGGGGAGAAGCAGCAGTAAGTGTGTTCTTATTAGGCATCCTTCAGAATCTTAAGCAAGTGAGGACACGCAGCAATGAATTTAGCAGTAATTTTAAAAGGAGTGAGTCCATGACTATAGCAATTAATTTCCCATTGAGCGAAACAGAACAGGCTGTATTGGACTGTGAAGGGGGGACGTGCTTCACACCAGATTTTGTAGGGAACAGGAATGAAAAGAAAGAGCTTATTGGGCAGAGCAGGTTGGAAAACGTTTTGTTTTTTTCACTGAAGACCTGAGAATTGAAAAGGTCTTGGCTGAAAATCAAAATAAGAAAGTTGCCTTGGAAAGCAGAATTTTTCTGTGAAAAATAAGAAGTTTGGTTTCTTTGTAAGGACTGGAATGGTGAGTGATTAGCCACGACTTTTTAGCCAAGACTTTTCTTACATTCAGGGCTAAGCTTCAAGTCACACAGTGGCTAACTGATCAGCTGTCCTAAGGATCTGATCTCCCTTGGGAGGTTTTATCTTAGCCAGTTTAGCTGCAGAATTGAATGTCACAAAATCCATATCTGATTTTCCATTTTACACAAATATTTATCTTCATCTCATCCATATTTCAAAGGAATCATTCCAAGTCATTCCAATTTTGTGCCTAACAAATCAGAGCCTATGGAAAGAAGGTTGCCTAAAATGTGAGGCTGAAATGTGCTATCATGTCAGACAAGACAAATTCTTACCATCTCGTGCAGAGGCGTACTGGGATGCAATGCTGCAAAAGGAGAAAAAAGAGAGAAAATTAGAACTATATACACCGAAGGAGAAGGGATGGTGCGATCAGAAAGGTACAGGCCACTAATGGGGAGAAATAATTATTCTGACAAAAATCTGATGGATTTCATTATTATGTCAACTGGCATGTCCCCATTGTCCTCTCCTTGAAATTTTCCAGAGTTACGATTTAAGCAGAACATTTAATCTTGGAAGGGCTTTTAAGGTGGGAAGGGATTTAGAATCATGATCTTAGCCTCTCAACACTTCTGTGACATTTGTTGTTGTTATTAACTACTTTCCCAGGGTCCGGCAATCGCTGAAGGGGTCATGAGTAGACCCCAAAAGTCCTGAAAGCTAGAGGTTTAACATAGCTAATAGACGATGCTACCTCTCCAAGTGTACAGTGGAAATGTTGTGTTACACTCCATAATTCAGACAATAAACACCTCCCAAGACATTGTTCACACTGAGGGTGGTAACAGGGGATAAATCATTGAGCTGGTCTTCAAGGCTACCTAGGAATCTTGACTATTTAGATCAAAATGAGCCTCTAAGAACACAGGCAAATCAGCTGTTTAGCTGTGTCACCATCAGCAAGCCCCGCCCCATGGCACCCTCTCTAATCAACGCCCGTTACTTACTGGGCATCCTCGCCCTCCAGCAGGCGGCGGTATGTGGCGATCTCTTGCTCCAGGCGTGTCTTGACGTCCACGAGAATCTTGTACTCGTGGTTCTGGCGCTCCATGTCGCATCGCAGCTCAGCCAGCTGTTCCTCCACGCTAGTGATCAGGGCCTGAAGCTGGGCCAACTGGGTGCCGTAGCGGGCTTCTGTCTCTGCCAACGTGCCTTCCAGAGCGGCTTTCTGAGAATGGAGAACAGAGAGGAAAGAATTCAGTGAGAGGGTGGCTCATCTCCGTGCCTGCCCTTGGGTGTGTCTCCCTGGGAAGCCGGTGCCATGGCCCGTACCATGCTGAGCTGGGACTGCAGCTCTATCTCCAGACCCTGGATCGTGCGTCTGAGTTCCGTGATCTCTGACTTGCCGCTCTGCAGCTGTTCCGTGTTCATGGCTACTTCCCGGTTCAGCTCTTCAGTCTGGAACGAGGGGAAACCACTTAGTTACTGCACTCACTGCGTGTGCAAAGCCCTGCCACCGGCATCAGTACGTGGCAAGTGCTTTTCTTCACCTTGGTGTAGAACCACTGCTCAGCCTCTTTCCGGTTCTTCTCTGCCAAGCTCTCATACTGCTCTCTCATGTCAGCCAGGATCTTGGTCAGGTCCACCCCAGGAGCCGCGTCCATCTCCACCGTGATCTCTCCACCCAGCTGGCTGCGTAGTATATTCATTTCCTGTGACAAGAGAGACATGTTGTGTTCATCTGCATCTCACCTGTGCAGGCTCCCTACAGTGCATCTAAGGAGGTTTTCCCACATTATGGCTTTTCCGACAAGCACTTATCTCTTACTGTGTGTCTGTTCAGCACCTTGAGGCTGTGACCCTAGCTGACACCTCCCTTAGGGTTGCCAGATGCTTCACAAAAAATCCCGAACATGGCAGGGAAAAAAATTGGTTGAGCAGAAAAAAAAAAGGGGGGGGGGCACCAAACTTGTTAAGCAAAAAAAAACAAAAAGAGGTTGCTGCACCTTTAAATTCCCCTGCTCCACCCCCTACCACCCAAACACGGAAGGGGAAAAATGTCCCCACCAGCCTTCCGTCCAGTATTTTCTGTTTGTTTTTTTTTTTTTACTGGGCAGAAGACGTGATTACCAGACTATCTGGGAGAAAACCGGACACCTGGCAACCCTACCTCCTGCATGACAACAAGGAAAAATAATGAAAATAACATCGTAAGACATCTCCTTTGTGGATTCAGCTGCTCCTGTCCAGAGACTAACTCCCAGACAACAGGTGGCTTCACCACCCAAGAGGCAGGTTTCTGTTGCTGTGTGTTGACCTGGCCCCATGGAAGCTACTGAAATGATTAGTGGTGCGTGAGTCTGACCTACACAGGCCATGCTCCGTCCAGAATGAATTATTCCCCACTTCTTTATCCCCGGATGCCCTACTATTTAGAAATAGCCTTGCTGATTGGCCTGACTGTCCTTGTACCTTAGCTACAGCTTCTAACCCCCCTCCTTTGTGCCTGGGGTCCTCACCTCCTCGTGGTTCTTCTTGAGGTAAGCCAGCTCCTCCTTCAGGTTTTCAATCTGCATCTCCAGGTCGGCTCTGGCCAGGGTCAGCTCGTCCAGGACCCTGCGCAGGCCATTGATGTCCGCCTCCACGCTCATGCGCAGGGCCAGCTCCGTCTCATACCTTGAAGCACAAAACGGGAGCTGCTGAGCTGCTGCCCTTTTCCCCTCCCCAGCCTTTCAGTGTCTGCCAAGGCTCTGTGCTATGTGGCACCCGGTGAGGGAGGTGCAGTGTCCAATGCCCCAGTCATGTCTCTGCTAAGACCAGTAACTTTACCAGGCAGCTTTGGCCCGTGTTCTGTATCCAGCTCCATGCTGAGGGCTCTCCTCCCATTAGATTACTCTAGCTCTTTTGCCCCAGGCCTGTGTGTTCCGAGTGATGTAAATTAGATCAAGGGTTAGATCCTCCTGGAAGCAAGACATTTCCCAAGCACTGTCAGGCGTTTGGTCTCTTATTGCTGGGCAGAAGGCACATTTGTATGAAATGCCTTGCTTGCTAATGGGCTTGCCTGCCTGTCTCGGTTGTCTCATTGGTAATGAAGAGGAAGCTCCCATTGTAATAGGCAGCAGGTTTAAAACAAACAAAAGGACGTTTTTCTGAACTCAGCGCACAGTCAACCTGTGGAACTCCTTGCCAGAAGACGTGGTGGAGGCTAGAACTTTAACAGGGTTCAAAAAAGAGCTAGATAGATTCATAGAGGTTAGGTCCATCAATGGCTATTAGCCAGGATGGGTAGGAATGGTGTCCCTAGCCTCTGTTTCTCTGAAAGTGGGAGACAGGGGAGGGATCACCTGTTGTGATCCCTCCCTCTGGGGCATCTGATATTGGCCATTGTTAGCGGACAGAATACTGGGCTAGATGGACCTTTGGTCTGACCCAGGATGGCCATTCTTATGTTCTTGGAGAGGAACTCGCCCTCTTTTCCAGTCGTGGTGCATGTGAGGAAGCTGGACACGCACAAAGAGATCCCCATACGGATCCCGTTCCCAGGGGAGCAGCACTTACTTGGTTCTGAAGTCATCGGCCGTCAGCCTAGCATTGTCAATCTGCAGGAGGATCCTGGCATTGTCGACAGTGGCAGCAAGGATCTGGGGAAAGAGCAACAGAGCAAGTGGGAAAGAAGCCTCAACAGCCTGTGGCTGATTGTGGGATCCAAGCAAGGGAAAATGCTTGGAGAAGGTCAGGCACAGCACTGAACTCCCTGTAGAGATGTTTCAGAGGGGTGGCCAGGTTAGTCTGTGAGAGTGCATCTACAGAGCAGGACTTAACTCGAAATAAGCGACGCAAATTGAGCTACGTCAATTGCATCGCTTATTTCAAAACTGAGAGCGACTACACAGCAGTGATTTCGAAATAGAGCACTCCCTCCGACTTCCCTTCCTCCTCGTACATTGAGGAAGTCCTCCAACATTGTTTCGAAATAACTGCCCCGGCAGTGTAGACACAAAATAAGTTATTTCGAAATAATGCTAGTTAATTTGAAATAATGTTGCAGTGTAAATGTACCCTTAGAGACCATCAAAACATGTCGATGGTATCATGAGCTTTTGTGGGTACAGCCCACTTCTTCAGATGAATGGAATTTAATGGGGCCAAGAACTTTCTGCTATTTATTTGGAACTTGGACCCCTTAAACTCCATTCATCTAAAAAAGTGGGTTGTGGCTTTCGCTCGTAGCACCATTGACATGTTTAGTTAGCCTCTAAGGTGCTGCAGGACTATTCGTTTGTTTAAGTTTTTCCTGTAGAAAGGGATTTACCTCGCTGTACATGGAGAAGGGCAGCTCTACTGAGTTAGACTAAGCAGTCTCCCTTTCCTGCTTATCCCTCAGGATGAATTGCAAAAGGCAGCAGGATAACATCTCAGTATGTGCAAGACCTGATAAGGTCACTGACTGTGTCATACCTCCAGGCATTTGCTGATCCCACAGAGTTCAAGAAAGATCTGACCCTCTTCCCCTCCCTGCCCCACCCCATGTACTGCTGTGTGCAATTGCCATACCAGGAATCCTGGGGGGAAGACGCACTAGTCATCCTCAGGAAACACCAGGTATCGGTGGCTGCCCCGAGCAATACTAGTAGTCGCACGTTGAGCTCGTGTATGGCAAAGCCTGTTCTGCAGTGAAGCTCATTCTCACTCGCTCCTAAGAGCAGGGTCCTTGCAGAAGATGAACAAAGTGTAGCGAGCAAGTGCTGATTATATGTGATTTTTGTGCTGCGTGCGCAGGCACAGAGAATCCACCCGATGGCTGCAGAGAGAGGAACTCCAAGCCAGGCACATCAGAGAGGTGCCAGTGAGAGGAAGGGGAAATAATGTGTCTGGTTTGCTCCTGCCCCTGCATTGCCGAGGCTGCTTCTGCTTCCCTCAGATTTCCCCTCTGTTTACTAATGACGGTTTGTAAACGAGCAGTAATGACAGAAGGGGAGGGAGAAAATCAACCTTGGGCTTTCCCCTGGAGAGGCAAAAGAAATTGCTCCAAATGCAACTGGTTTTGACATCATGGAACAAGTCAGGCCTCGCAGTGATCATTCCAGTAAGAAGGCTGGGGAATTAATTGATCTTTTCCTTTTTAACCCTCCACACTCAGCTTAGCACAAGGGAGCGAAAGGGGTATCCGTTGATTCTGTGACTACTGAGGATTTCCTGGCTTGCTACAGATGAGCTTGCTTAAGAGAGTATTCAAGCTACTGTCTTAGCAACACAGGTCACGGTCTGAGATTCCGCTGTGGCTACACTGCTCTTTACGTCTGGTTCATGAGAGAGTCAAATAGTAAGAAATCCAAGAGAGATTTGTTCTTTCTGGAGGACTGTAATTAAACAACTGAAGTTGATCAATTACTCCATCCTCATCTTTGACACCTGCACATGCGACATTCGGAAGGCCTGTGCTTCCTAGCATGTACGGTGAAAACGTCTCATTCAGTGCCCCTGTGCCAGGGTAATGAAAAGTCTCAGGCTTGAGACATCAGACTCTTTTAACAAGCGTGTCCTACCTTGCTCTTCAGGTCTTCAATTGTCCTGTAGTAGGGGCTGTAGTCACGGTCAGGACCGGGTCCCTGCTTCTTATACCACTCCTTGATCTTAATCTCCAGATCGGAATTGGCGTCCTCCAGGGCACGCACCTTGTCCAGGTAGGTAGCCAGGCGGTCGTTCAGGTTCTGCATCGTTTCCTTTTCACCCGCAGGGAGGATGCCATCACCACCACCAAAGCCGCACACAAAGCCACCTCCAAGGCCACTGCCCATGCCACTGCCCAGGCCACCAGCAAGGCCACCCCCATAGCCACCTCCAAAGCCACTGCAGTAGCTCCCACCATAGCCACCACCCATGCTGCTTCCTACCCCAGAGACATACTTAGAAGAGGAGACAGAATAGCCACCAGATCCCCCGTGGAGACTTGGGGCTCTGTATGGACCACCAAGATGCACGGAGGAAACCCGTGAGGAGCCACCTCCTAAGCCCCCTAAGCCTCCTACGCTCTTGAGGGATGTGGATGAGGAGTACTGCCTGACGCTGGTGGCCATGGTGAAAGGCAGTGGAGGATCGAAAGCCCAAAACAGTCACCCAGCTCAGCTACGAAAGAAGAAGAGTGCTGCTAACTTCCCCTGACTCGGAGGCTCCTTTTATACCTGCAACGGGGGGCGTTGCCGCTGCAAGGTCCTTGTTTCTCTCATACATTCCCCAGGGTTTTCATCACCCTCGAGTCTGAGCCAACTTCCAGAGTCATCGTTTTTCTCCTTGATCTGTTCATGCTTTTGTCACATACTCACTCAAAATGGTTTAGCTCACCCAGGCGCCCTTTACGTCTGCTTTGTGTTCCCCGGGGAAGGGTGAGGTGCAATCAGCATAGCAGGCTCATGGCTCAAGGCCACACTTTAACATACCTTTGCAATGTTACAGTGTTACAGCAGACAGACCGACTCCACCCGGCAGTTTCGCAGAGAGCGAATCCAGCTTACATCAAGTGGAAATATTTACAAATCTGGTTGTGAAAGTTGCTGTGGGAACAAATCCTCGATTTGGATCAGACCACAAGCACAAGCCCCCTGAAGTGGTTATCCACCACACAGGTAGAGACCAGGCCACAGTGAAAACTTCTCTCAGGCTGGCAGGACAAAAATACTGAAGCTCCACAGTCTGTTCCCACTGAGAATTTCTACCAATGTTGACTCAGTCAGAGATGGGCTTGGAAAGACGTAGATGAACGTCAGTCTGGCTACGTCCACATTACAGGGTTTTTGCGCCAAAACGGCTGTTTTGATGCAAAATCCTGTGGCGCATCCACACCTCAAGCGCATTTTTGTGAAAGTAAATTTACAGTAAATCAAAAGAACAGAGGGGGTTTTGTAGTGTAGGTTTCCCTGTGGCTCAGGGGATATGGCATTTGCCTAGGATACAGAGGATGGCAGGGTCTATCTTTGTCCCAGGAGCAGCCGAACTACCACCACAGGATATAAGGGTGGTCCTGCAGGTAGTTTGGTGGGGTGGGTTCCTGTGTGGCTTAGGGGATAGGGCATTTGTGGAGGGTGGTGGGTTCTAGCCCTGCTACCAGACTGCCAACACAGGATATAAGGGATGACCAAGAGGTGGGGTGGGTTTCCTTGTGGCTCAGGGGATAGGGTGCTCTTTCTATGAGGAATAACCCCTTTTTGCCCAAGAGTTCTTGCACAAAAAGGTGTGTGTGGACAGGCGACGGGGTTTTTGCGCAAAAAGAGCCAATCGAAAAAAAGCATAGGTGCTCTGCTGGCTGTTCTGCGAATAGTAATCGGAGCTTTCTTTCGAGAGAGCATCCATGCAGACTGGATGTTCTCTTGCACAAAAGCGCATCGCTTGTCCAATGCACTTTTGCAGTGTGGACATGCTCTTGCGCAAGATGATTTTGCGGAAGATCTCTTCCACAAAAAGCTTCTTGCGCAAGAAGCCCACAGGGTAGACGTAGGCACTGGTGCCCTTCTAAGGCAGAATCTAGTCCTCTGGGAGTGAATGTGCAACTGTGTTTTAAACTGATACAACGTTAGATTCCAGCTCTCCGGCCACATTGCATGCTGCTCCTTGGGGAGGTGAATGGACAGTTTTCCTTTGTATTTCTGTACAAATTTGCATTTCAGCTCATTTGCAATCACAAGGGACTGCTTTCCAGGCAAATTTAGCAAGGGAACTGGAGGTTATTTTAGAGAGTGGGATCGGTCCAGGGCGGTGTTTGCACTGGTACAAAGCACCTGGATGCTAAGCAGTCAGCGGGAAGCAGACAGTTTTGACAAAGCAGGGCAGGGCTGAAAGCCCATGTACTCATGAAGCAACAAAGCCATCTGAAAAGAGAGGAGCCACTCCTGTAATCTGCTATGAAGGGATTCTGGGTTGTGAGTATAACAACCGTACTGGGCAGCTAGTGGTGTGAAGAAGCAGCAGGAAAACCAGGCGAGGATCAGGGCGCTGTTTCCTTCTCTGCTCTGGTTTTACTTTGCCAGGAGGCTCTCTCCTGCCACTTGAGATAAAACAAATAACAGTGCAGGAGATGGTATCGGAGTGTTCCAACAAGAAGCACTTAGCAGATGTTATCTCCTCCCTCAGGTTAGATACAGAGGAGCAGCAAGAGAGCACATGACGGGGAACAGGGTTCTCTCCTGGGAAGGAAAATGAAATAATTACTTAGATGTTCTGGGACTCAGCAAGGAATCGCACAGTTCAGCGTAAGGGCCTGAGTGGTAGAAATGATGATGGACCAGGAACCTCTGCTTGAAATTGTTTGATTAGAAACAACTGGAGATGCCCTTTCCCTGGGGAGTGCAGTTCAGTGATACGCACAGCCTGGAGAAACGACTAGAAGACGCACCAGTTGCAAATCTCGAGCTAAAGGGCAGATCCTGAACAAAGTGGCTCAGTTACACGGAGGAAGTCTCAGGGAAAGGCAGGAATGGAAATGCCAGAGCTTTGCTCCACTTCTCAGTGCCAGGCCTCCGTGAAGAACTGCAGAGCTTGCCGGCCAGTAACATACCAAGGTGTGAGTACGGCATGTTGGTTTGGTGTCTGTCCAGGCTCCTATTTAGGGTCTGCTCATAGCAGCCCCTACACAACAGCTAAACTGTTCGCCTGATACAAACTGAGGCACACGTCTCAGCCGGCCCGTACTGTACAGCCCCGTCCCAGCTGGGCGGGCTCTGGCAGGAAATCTTCCCTCTTCTGAGAGCCACAGTTAAAAGGCACTGAAGGAAAACTTCCAAGTCGGGCAGTAAGCAAAACCATGACACGTGATTGGTGGGGGCGGCTCATTTTCATTCCCCCACACCCTCATCGACCAACCCATCCCCTGCCGTTAGGATTGGAGTGGAGGGGGAGGGAAATCATGTGGAAATGGAGAAGGAGGCTGTGGAACCAAAGTAGTTCTGTCTCTGGACCAGGAAGGAAACCGCTATTTTAGGCCTGATGCTTTTCCCCATCCCAGATAGGCTGGGGTCTTGCAAATTGTAAGGCCAGCTCTGTTCTTATCCTTTAGGACCTAGAATACACATGTTGGCCTAAGTCTGAACATTAAGGCCAAACACCAGATACTTAAGCGTACTTAGAACCCTGTCAGCTTCATTTAGCATGGAAACTCTAAGGCTCTGTGTACACTGCCAGCTTTTGTGGCAGCAAATATGCTAATGAGGGACTCATTAGCATAAGTCACGATCTCATTAGCATATTTTCTGCCCTTTCTTTTTGCGCAAGGGGGTTTTGCGCAAAAAGAAGCAGTGTAGCCACTTCCGTTTTGCACAGAAACACCCGTCTTGTGCAAGAGCCTTATGCCTCTCCGAATGTAGGGAGGTTGAGGGGGACTTCTCCAGTGGGGCAGTGGATAAGGCATAAGGCTCTTGCACAAAACAGGGTTTGTGCACAAAACCAGAAGCGGCTACACTGCTTCAACAGCAGAAAATATGCTAATGAGATCACGACTTATGCTAAGGAGTCCCTCATTAGCATATTTTCTGCCGCAAAAACTCGCAGTGTAGACGTAGCCTAACTGACTGGTTTTTAACCTTTCCTTTCTCTCCCCATCCCCTCCCTTTCTCTGCTATTTACTTGGAACTTGGACCCAGGGCCGGCTTTAGCAAGAGGGCCCCGTGCCCTAAATCCGGAAGTGTGCTGGCATGCCGGGCGTGCTGCGGGAGGGGGCCTCGGCCCCGGAGGAGCGTGGCGGCTTCTGTGCACCGCATGAGGGGTGAGTCAAGCGCAGGGATCTCCCTGCACTGCAGGAGCAGGAGTTGGCCCCTGGGTTTGGTGGGAAGGTGGGATTCTGCCCTGTAGCTGGAGATTTAAAGGGGCTGTGACTTTTGTGTGTGTGTGTGTGTGTGTGCTGGGTTTTTTTTTTTGGTCAACAAAATATCCTGGCTGCTGGGGCCGCGTCGAAATGGTTTGAATTGGGCCCCGCACTTCCTAAAGCCGGCCCTGCTTGGACCCCTTAAACTCCAGTCATCTGAAGAAGTGGGTTGTGCCCACGGAAGCTCATTTACATTTTTTGTTAGTCTCAAAGGTGTGGCAGGACTATTGGTTGTTTTTTAAGTGTTTTCTGTTAGGGTGTGTCTAGACTACATGGCTCCGTCGATGGAGCCATGTCGATGAGGCAGGACGACAAAGGGAAATGAAGCGATGATTTAAATTATCACCACTTCTTTTAAATCAAAACGGCCGCCGCGCTGTGCCGATCAGTTTTTTGTCGGTACAGAGCAGCAATCTAGACGGGGATCTGCTGACCCCAGAACCCTTTGTCGGCAGATCCTTTATGCTTCTTTTCACGACACACCCTTACAGACTCACTCGACTACCCCTCGGAAACGTCTTATCTTAATGCCACATCAGCCCTTTGGCTCTCAGCATGCTTCTTTTTTCTTCAAATGTTGAGGGGCTGTTTGCAGAACAGTAAGGGATAGCACCCTGAGGGTTCTTCCCCTATCAACATGCCCAGGACTTGACAAACCACAACGAAATCTACTCGCCAGCCCCGCACTGCGCATGTGCAAGACCCTCATTGCGCATGTGCGCGCTGCCGGTGAACGAGGCAACCAGCTGAAATCTACTCGCCACGGGTGAGTAGATTCACTGATTTGTCGAGCCCTGAACATGCCCTTCAACCGTATCTCCACCCAGGATCAACATGCCATAAAGAGCCTATCTGTCCCCTGCCTACTCCTTCCCTCCCTCTCTGACAGAGAGGGGCAACTGCCTGGCTCTTGCATCTCCGTTGCCCGTTGCAACATGCGCTGAAGAATCCCTGTCACTGCAGTGGGTGCGTGTGAACGATTCTCGGTGATTCACAGCTGTGAGTTCAATGAGTTCAGTTCAATGAGTTACTCCTCCGGTTCAGTGGCCTCCTCCAAAGGGAGGGGAAATGCACAGATCGACAATTATTTTGTCTTTGCTTGGGAGATAGGTGACATATCCGGCACCAACCAACCTCCAGATGAGAACTCCAGCTGTTCCCATTCATGTGCTGCAAATCTTTTGCCCTCGTAGTCATGGAACTGTCACTGTCAGTTACAGCGTAAGTTCTTCAGGGTGGGAAATGAGTCTTACTCTCTGCTTCTAAAGAGCAGCGCTCGTTTACCGCACTTACTTCAATAATACAAATGAAATGGTGACCAACCTTGAGTATAGGCATCTCCTTCAGCCCTCCTATACCTGCTTGTGTGACACAGCCGGACCCACTATAGAGGAGCGTTGCAGGGAAACCAGTGCTGTGTCTCCACACTGTTCCCCTTGTGACTGCGGAGCATGTCTACATGAGCAGCTCTTGCAAGGCCACCGAGAGCAGTGCATTGTGGGAGCTGTCCCACTGTGCAACTGGCCACAGGGTGCTTTGGGAAGGGTTTGCAATGCCGCATGGTGCAGGCGGCGTCACATGATGCAGGTTTCCCGATCCCATTGCTCCATGGTCATCCTGCTACCTCAGTGTTTCTTAAACTGAGTTCCGTGGTACATGGGTGTGCTGCAAGACAGTCAGAGACCAACAGAATTCAAAATGGCTGCAGGTACTACAGAGAGCTGGATGATATATTTGTAGGCAACCCCTACAAATCCACTCTGAAGACTTGGGTGGACAGCTCAGGAGTTCAGGGGCATCCGGCCGTGTACCAATCCAGGAGGAGGAAACTGTGGCTGAGCGTGCTAAAGAGGAGAGGGACTCAGAGCCAGAGGAGGACTTGGCATCCATAGAGGCTTGCAGCCAGGAGCTGTCTTGTACCCCCGAAGAGGCGAACCACTTGCAGCTCTCGGAGGCTGCGGCTGATGCACCTGGGAAGGGGGTTAGGAAGCAGCTTGCCAGGAGTGGGAGGGTTACAGAAAGGAGGCTGAGTTCGGTGTGATGCTGCTACCAGCAAAGGGTTAGTCAGACGGCAAACAAACGTTGATGCAATCTCTTACGTCTCGGTAACCTGCCTCTCAGTCCTCACCCAAAGCTTCGTGCAGCTGCTGGGCCACCCTTCTCAGAGCAAACGTAGTATTTGACCCCTGCCGTCTGACATTCCCTCCTCACTGGGCCATCACCAGGGGAGGGAGGGGACCATCGTTGCGCAAAGACAAACCATGTATGGAACCTGCAGTCAAGTAAACGACCTGCCTTCACTTCCCTGCTCACCCTAAGCAGTGAAACATCTTCCAGGCTGAACACAGGCTGCAGTAATGTGTGGCCATTAGTAAAACTTTCATCCCGCTCCCCCCCCCCCCCCCCCCCGTGCTCTCCCCAATTCACACCTGCCCAGATCACATAATGGCCAGGCGCACATGAAAATTCCTGCTCCCTGGCACCTTGCCTGGCTGCATCAAGGGATTTCCCTGTGAGTCTGCTGCAAGGGTTGCGCCTGCCCAGCTGCACCAAGGGATACCCCCACCCATGCCACAGCAAGGGCTGTCCTGGCCCTTTCCCCTACCCCTCTGCACATCACCAGCAGGCCTTCAAACGGCCAAAAACTCACTCCACAGTCATTCTGCACCTGCTCAGCCCGTTACTGAATTGCTCCTTGCTGCAGTCAAGGCTCCCTGGCTGTGTCTAGACTGGCAAGTTTTTCCGCAAAATCATCTGCTTTTGCGGAAAAACTTGCCAGCTGTCTACACTGGCCGCTTGAATTTCCACAAGACCACTGACAGTCTCATGTAAGATCGTCAGTGTTCTTGCAGAAATACTGTGCTGCTCCCGTTCGGGCAAAAGCCCTCTTGCACAAATCATTTGCGCAAGAGGGCCAGTGTAGACAGCACAGTGCTGTTTTGCTCAAAAAAGCCCCGATGGCTAAAATGGCGACCGGAGCTTTTTTGTGCAAAAGCGCGTCTAGATTGGCCACCGACACTTCTCTGCAAAAATGCTTTTAACAGAAAACGTTTCCGTTAAAAGCATTTCCGGAAAATCATGCCAGTGTAGACATAGCCCGTGTGTATGGCTTCATGAGCCATGGCATTAAGGGGTAGGCAGGGTCACCAAGGATCACAATGGGCATTTCCACTTTCCCCCCATGATCTTCAGGTCTGGGAAGAAAGTCCCCACATGCACCTTTCCAGACCGTCTTGGGTTAATGTCAGTGAAACGCGCATGGCGGTCCACACGTGCCTGCAGAACCATGGAGACATCCCTTGCAGTTAATGTATTCGGTGGTCTGGTGACAGAATTGGAGTGTGCGTGCCATCTATTGCCCCTCTGCAGTTTGGGAAGCCCGCCTGTGCAAAACCTCCACAATTTTCATACACGTTGCCCGGAGTTGTGGCCTTTTGGAGCAGGATGTGCCTGATGGCCCTGCACACTTCCACCAGCAT
This sequence comes from Pelodiscus sinensis, assembly GCF_049634645.1. Classification (NCBI taxonomy): domain Eukaryota; kingdom Metazoa; phylum Chordata; order Testudines; family Trionychidae; genus Pelodiscus; species Pelodiscus sinensis. Next base: position 10,102,335 of record NC_134739.1, on the reverse strand, counting down.
GAGTCCAACGGTTAACTTTGCCACTCCGAAATGATTGGGGACCAAGTGAAAGCTCCCTGGAATCGCCACGTACTTCTCCACCTGCAGAGTGGCTCTCGCTTGCGTGTCCTTGCGCTGCACATAGTCCCCGGAAACAGGATTTCTTAGAATCATAGAATACTAGGGCTGGAAGAGACCTCAGGAGTCATCGAGTCCAGCCCCCTGCCCAAGGCAGGACCAATCCCAACTCAATCATCCCAGCCAGGGCTTTGTCAAGCTGGGACTTAAAAACCTCTAGGGATGGAGATTTCACCCCCTCCCCAGGGACCCCATCCCAGCGCTTCCCCATTCTCCTAGGGAAAGAGTTTTTCCTAGTTCTTCATCTGAAAATTCTGCAGCCACCGCTCATCATCCCAGGCTCGCACAATGATGGGATCCGACCGCTTGGTGCCGTTCCACTGTGGGCAGCACCTCTGTGAACGCCACAAGAAATTGTGAGTCATACAGACGCTGCTCAGACTCCTCCTCGTCACTTTGCAGCTTCCATCCCTAGACGCTTTTAAGTCTCAGCTTGAAAAGCC